>NC_135335.1:47457697-47791435 GCF_023851605.1 Tamandua tetradactyla | reverse complement strand
AGCAGAAACCATGGAGGTGAGAAGACAGTGGGATGATATATTTAAATTACTAAAAGAGAAAAACTGCCAACCAAGAATTCTATACCCAGAAAAGTTGTCCTTCAAAAATGAGGGAGAAATTAAAACATTCTCAGACAAAAAGTCACTGAGAGAATTTGTGACCAAGAGACCAGCTCTGCAAGAAATACTAAAGGGAGCACTAGAGACAGATACAAAAAGACAAAAGAGAGAGGTGTGGAGAAGAGTGTAGAAAGAAGGAAAATTAGATCTGATATATATAATACAAAAGGCAAAATGTTAGAGGAAAATATTATCCAAACAGTAATAACACTAAATGTTAATGGAATGAATTCCCCAATCAAAAGACATAGACTGGCAGAATGGATTAAAAAATAAGATCCTTCTATATGCTGTCTACAGGAAACACATCTTAGATCCAAAGATAAACATAGGTTGAAAGTGAAGGTTGGGAAAAGATATTTCATGCAAATAACAACCAGAAAAGAGCAGGAGTAGCTATATTAGTATCCAACAAATTAGACTTCAAATGTAAAACAGTTAAAAGAGACAAAGAAGGATACTATCTACTAATAAAAGGAACAATTCAACAAGAAGACATAACAATCATAAATATTAATGCACCGAACCAGAATGCCCCAAAATATGTGAGGAATACATTGCAAATACTGAAAAGGGAAATAGATACATCTACCATAATAGTTGGAGATTTCAACTCCCCACTCTCATCAATGGACAGAACATCTAGACAGAGGATCAATAAAGAAACAGAGAATTTGAATATTACTATAAATGAGCTAGACTTAACAGACATTTATAGGACATTACACCCCACAACAGCAAGATACACCTTTTTCTCAAGTGCTCATGGATCATTCTCAAAGATAGACCATATTCTGGGTCACAAAGCAAGTCTCAACAAATTTAAAAAGATTGAAATCATACACAACACTTTCTCGGATCATAAAGGAATGAAGTTGTAAATCAATAATAGGCAGAGTGCCAGAAAATTCACAAATACATGGAGGCTCAACGACACACTCTTAAACAACCAGTGGGTCAAGGAAGAAATTACAAGAGAAAATTGGTAAATATCTCGAGGCAAATGAAAATGAAAACACAACATATCAAAACCTATGGGACGCAGCAAAGGCAGTGCTAAGAGGGAAATTTATTGCCATAAATGCCTATATCAAAAAAGAAGAAAGGGTAAAAATTCGGGAATTAACTGTCCACTTGGAAGAACTGGAGAAAGAACAGCAAACTAACCCCAAAGCAAGCAAAAAGAAAGAAATAACAAAGATTATAGCAGAAATAAATGAAATTGAGAGCACGGAAACAGTAGAGAAAATCAATAAGACCAGAACTTGGTTCTATGAGAAAATCAACAAGATTGATGGGCCCTTAGCAAGATTGACAAAAAGAAGAAGAGAGAGGATGCAAATAAATAAGATCAGAAATGGAAGAGGAGACATAACCACTGACCTCACAGAAATAAAGGAGGTAATAACAGGATACTATGAACAACTTTATGCTAATAAATACAACAACATAGATGAAATGGACAAGTTCCTAGAAAGGCATGAACAACCAACTTTGACTCAAGAAGAAATAGCTGACCTCAACAAACCAATTACAAGTAAAGTAATTGAAGCAGTCCTTCAAAAGCTTCCTGAAAAGAAAAGTCCAGGACCAGACGGCTTCACATGTGAATTCTACCAAACATTCCAGAAAGAATTAGTACCAACCCTGCTCAAACTCTTCAAAAAAATTGAAGTGGAGGGAAAGCTACCTAATTCATTCTATGAAGCCAACATCATTTAGTCTCATCATGAGATTTTTGTGGGGTCATGGACAAGTCGTTGTTTTGATAAAATTCATTCATTCATTGTGCATTTTGTGAGTGACCTAGACAGTAGGTTCCATTATGAATGCACCTATTTTCTCTGATGGTTTCAGACCTCTTTAAGGCAGGGACTGTACCTATTTTGCTTTCAGGATCACTACAGTGAGCCAGTAGTGGGGCAGGGGTTACTATAATTAGGGAGTTTGAACTCCAGGTTATTTACACTAACGCTCATAAGTCCTCCCCTTAAGAGCACTTTATAATTTACATTCAAAATTTTAGGTCAAACATGATGACCCTTTTTAAGAAAAATGGACAGACAATATGCACTATTTAAAAGGAGGGCCTACAAGTTATTCACAATGTGGAAAATATTAAGCCCAATTAGGAAATAAGCTCATAACAGTTTAATAAACAGTGAAGAATTCCCTAGTGAAACTTTTTTTTTCATTTAATATCAACTTCAACTGGTGGTCAGTGGCTGATATTTTCCAACAAACAGTCTAAAAAATTAGTAGTGTAGTCATCAATAGGAAAGGAATTTGGCAATACGTATCAATGCTTTTGATGCTTTCTTAACGAATTCATATTACAAACCTGCCACAACTTTGATACTGCAACCTACCTTAAATGGCACAAAGTGCAAAACTATTGCACTGCAAATTTTGGACTGTCTTTTGATTTGGACAGTTCTTCATGAATCTTAAAGAAAAAAATACATTTTTCCACAAAATTACACAATCATGTTAAAATTTGCATTAAATTTCAAGTATTCATTGAGTCCCTGAAGCATAAATCTGGATGAATTAGCTTCCTCTCTTTTCTCTCTTTATCTCTCTCTCTCTCATTAAGAAAAGTTGGGGTGATACAAAATTAAAATTAAAATTCTGAGAAGTCAAGCACACATTTACTAGATGACCAAGAGTGGTTCATTCTAGGAGGCAAAAAATTAGGAATCGTGTTAATATAATGCAGCACACAGAGCCCAAAAACTTAAAACAATCTTACAATAAGTAACTGCGGACTACTTGTAGAATCTGAGAGAGAAAAGAGACATTTCGAGTGAACTGATTCAGAGTTATGGAGCATTTGACAATAACTCAAGGGTGGTGAACAAAACTTTGTCTATACATAAAACAGTTCACAGAGAAGCATATCCAGGTAATGTGAATTTAAATAACCAAGTCAAAATTACATGTTTATATAGCAAATGAATAATACACTTATATCTTATTTTTAAAATCCACAAGGAGTTATGAAATTGAAGAATGCAGACTAGGAACCATGACACTTAGAAAGAAAAAATAAATGATTTTGTTCAAGAATGACATTGAGATTAATAACATGATAATTAAATTAATAACATAATGCATGATATAAATTAAAACATGATAGATGACACCAAAAAAAGAAATCTGTGACTGTCTATTGAACTTTAAATGATAGCTGTTTTTAAATATATAAAGATTTTTAATTCCTAGCCAAAATAATGGGATTTTTTTCTTAATATTTTTTACTTTTTTTATAGGTATTGTGCATACAAAATCCTTTCCCAATTTATCTAGCATGTGCCCTAAGTTTTTTGTTTCCAAAATGTTTATTCTGGGCCAATTGTTCTAACGTATTTTATTAATTTACAATGTAACTGGTATATCACACTGCTTGAATTATGATGGGGTAATGACATGAGATAGGTTTATTGTTGTCCCCCACCATTGTCTTATAACATATTTTCTTGAACCTTGCTTCTTTACCTCTTCATGTCAATGTCTTGGGCATATCTTTTAGCTTTCAAGTCATTTTGACACATTAAAAAGTACATTTCTGTCTAAGCCAGTTTAAAACATCATTGTCATATCCAGATTTAGCTTTCTGTCTCGCCAATCCTCTCATTCTAACTCACACCCAACCTGTGACCTGAGAGACCCACCCTGAAGGAAGCAGGTTTATTCTGCTGGCCCTCTTCCTGACCATTTCCTTCCTCTCTTTGTCAAGCCCTATTTTTGTTTTGTTTTTTTAGGCTCCTATAGATTTGGGTGAAGGGATTGGAGGGCTATGTAAAAGAGACTACAGATATTTTGAAGCCTTTGTATCAAAAATGAAGTATGTATATCAATGTGTGAGCAATGCTATGTTGCACATTCTTCAGTAGACCCACTTAGAGGACTCCCATTGCATCATTCCTCAATATTTCTAAATGGCCATTCATCACCTGCCTTTAGTCCTTGTAATTCAAACAAGATGGGCTGTGCTCAACTGTAACTTTTCTTTAGGTCTGTATTATAAGGATGACATTCAGTCTTCTTGCCTAGAGCACTGACAAAATGACATGTGTTCAACTGTAATTTATTCACCTGACTCAAAGAAAACCCACCAGCCATGTGTTCTTTCCAAGCTAAATTTGGAGTGCTGGTTCTGTCTCTCTAACTTGATATATCTGATTCTCTTCTTATCTTCCAATTAAAGTCAAAGCGAGGTGAACATCATCCAGGCACAGGCTGCTCCTGTCTCCTTCCACCAGGTGATCTTATTCTATATGAGCATCCTTTCATCTGTCACATCTCTTGACCTAAGGAAACAACCCCAGCATTCCTCTCTGGGCTGATAATGCAGACTCTCATGGATTTCACAGCTCAATAAGCATTTCCCTAAACAGTTCTTTTTTGTTCTCATAAAATGGTGAAGAGTGAGGGAGTCATGGTCTCAGGGCCAGATAGACTACCTCTTAGTGCTGTAGAACAGATCATTTAACTTTTTGGCACATGTCTCCATAACAATAGAGAAATTACACTTTGTTAATCTCACCTTTGGGGCTTTACCTGCAATTCTGAGACAATCTTGAAGATTTGCTCAATATTCTTTTATGCAGTTCCCACAGAAGAATTTTAAGCTACCCAGAACAGCATTTTAAAAGCTTTCAGTTCTTCTCTATAATATAATGACAGCATTTTTCTCAACAATGTGAACCATTATTAGAGTACTCATTTTTCAATGGTCTGTAAGAAATAGCCAAGGCCATGTGATAACATTCAGTTCAAGGCTAAGATTGATGGATCAGATTGAATCAATCCAGGGGTTGGCCTGACAAAACCAGATTCTTTTTCTCAATGATTTGAACTATGAGATACCAGACAATGTCAGTCCAAAATAAGATTCAGTACATGAATGAAAACTTTAGTTAAAGTTGGGACTGGGAGTAATGTTGGAATTTTGGGTGAGAAGATATATAGAGAGAAGAGGAGAGATTAAAATCCATACTGGTGAAGTAGTGCAAAACAGGGAGATGCCTTGTGAGTGTCTAGTTGCTCCAAAACCAGGCTTTATTTGTTGTTGCTGGTGTTTGTAGGAGTCTCTATCTCACAAACAGAAAGTCCCCCTTTGTTTATGTTGTTTTAAAAGGGTTCATGTTCTTTGCAAGGGACAAATGTCAAGTAAAAATACCTTGGAGAAATAATTTTATCTGATTCATCAATGTAGAAATGGGATTTAGTATTGTTTAGAAGAATAAACTGAGAGAAGCTACTGGAATTAAATATGGACAGTCAGTATTTACTTGACCTGACCATGTCATCCATGTACACATCATGCTAATGTGACCACATTTTGCAGCTCTTTTCCTGTCTGCACAATCGCTCTATATAAGAAAATCCTCTGTCTCAGCATTCACAAAGAAATTATTCAACATTCCTCTCCTCCTGTAACCACCATGTTATCAGTCTGTTCCTCTTTAGGATCTTACTCTTTCTGGAGGGACAGAAGTAGTAACTGGATACCACAGAAACCTTCTGGAAAGTTCTGTTTCAGTTCTTTCTGAAGGCAATGTTCATGTCACCAAGCTATAGGGAAATTTCTCTACTTATCTAAGGCTATGACCCGATGTCCCAGTCAAAATGGTACATTCCCTATAAGGTTAGGCTCAATTCAGTTTCGACTGCTAAATCCTGCCTCTTCCTATCATACAACTACCAGAACTGACAGTGACATTAGAAGTGGCAATGCTTTTGTTAGTTGAGATCATAGAGAGATATCAAAATGGGAGTGGGAAAAAAGTCATGAATTTTTTCTTTTAAGGAACAAACTTGTTTGTATTCGAACCAGAAACACTCCCATAAGTTGCTACATCTGTGGCTAAATTATATAATTTTGGTTCACCCCCTGAGATCATTGGCTGTGTTCTTCCTCCTTTAACAGAAAGGTTAAGTGCTTGATATCCTTGTCATTCTCAGGAATTCTGAGTATTGGGACTACTCATCAGATGTCTGATTGGTTTCACAGATTGGTCTATACAGAAAGGAAATTTGAGGGAGGATGGGCAAGGGAAAACTTAGACAATATTTAAGACATTTTTAACAAAGAAAGTCGAGGTGTGGACGGAAGGTCCAGTCACAGCCCAGGCATTGTGGAAGTGTAATTTGGTGGATGAAAGAAGGTGTGCTGAGGCAAGAATGAGTTTAAAGTTGACGAGTTTATGCATAAACCTCTGGATGGCCTCCAGGTGGACAAGGCAACATGCAGGGTCTTAATAAAAGCTGACATATCCTCTAATCCAACCCCAGTGTGTATTTTGTTTGCCTGTTTGTTAATTTTGCTTTCAAAATAGAGGATTTGCAGTCACTGGAATGGTGGTTCAGCTCAATGTACTCATGTTTGGTGAACTCCTAGGCCAGGCGTTGCATATATAAATTTGAAAAGGATGCTGAACCTCAAGACACTATCTTTCTCAAGGTTGATAGACAGCATTGTAGACAGGTGGACAGATAATTTCAGTACAATATGAACAGGACAATGACAGAACAAGGTCAGTGATTTTATGAAATGGAAGAAAAGGGAATTTTATTTTCTCTGCAAGTCAGGGAAGTAGCTGGAGGAAATATATTGGTTTTCTATTGTTGCTGTAACAAATCACAAACTTAGTGGCTTGAAAAATATCAGCTTATTATCTCACAGTTCTTGAAGTTAAAAGCCTGACACAGATCTCACCACACTAAAATCAAAGTTCAGCAGGGTTATATTCTTTTCTGGATGATTTGCTAATATACATTTCCTGACTTTTCTAGTTTCTAGCAGCTGCCCACATTTATTGGCTCATGTGTGCCTTCCTCCAACTTCAAAGGTAGCAACACTGGGTTGAGTCCTCTTCCCATTATATCCCGCTAACCTACTCTTTTGCCTCCCCTTTCCACTTTTAAGGACCTGTATGAATAGATTGGGTTCACCAAATAATCCTAGATCATCTTCCCTTCTCATCGGTAGTCATATTTGTCAAGTCTCCTTTGCCCTGTATGGCAGCATATTCCCGGAGTGACTGTGATGTGGACATCTTTCAGGGCCATTACTCTGCCTGCCTCAGAAGACATTCACTGAGCTAAAGTATCAAAGAGCTAAGAAAGCCAATATTGGGGCAAAGGGTGATCCAGGTGAAGGGAACTGAAGGAGAGTGCCATCCTGGTGTGCACAGAGAACTGCAAACAGTTTGGTCCTGCTGTGGTATGGTGCTACTGGCAGGAACTTGGACATACATGGCTAGTAATCAGAGCTCATTGGACTAATGGTAACAATAACAGCAAGTAACATTTATTCAACACTTATTATATCCTAATTTTAGGTATTATGTTCTAGGATTTCTTCTGATCATTTTATATGTCTCAGCTTCTTCAATGCCCTCAACAAGTTTCTAAGAAGGAAAATGTTCATATTCCTGTTATAAGAAAAGAAACAAGGACACAAGTAGTAACATTTTCAAGGTCAGGAAGCTATTAAGAAGAATGCACAGGGTTTGATTTCAGGCAATTTGGTTTGAGAGTTTATACTCTTGACCACTTTATCAGTCAGGATTAGACCAGCAGAGTGTATCAAGTAGGATTTATATATATATATATGTGTGTGTGTGTGTGTGTGTGTGTGTGTGTGTGTGTGTGTGTGTTTATCAAATAATTGGCTTAGATGATCATAGGGGTTGGATAGGCAAGTCCAAAAGGTAGGGGATACCATTAGCAAAGGCAGGCTGGAACTCTGTTGCATTGGCTGGGGCCACTGTACACAGGCACAATTTCTGCTTTTCCTGAGTAACCTCAGCTCTTCTTTTATGGCATTCCAACTGATTAAGTGAATCCCACCCACATTATCTACAATACTTCCAGCTTATTGTGGATTTTAATCACATTTTAAATTACCTTTATGGAAGCATCTAGATTAGTGCTAGTTTGAAGAACCATCACCTAGGTAATGTGACATATCAGAGGACCTTCATGACTTGTACTATACTCCCTATTCTGATCAATCAAATTTATATAAATATTTATATTGTAATATATATGTCAAAGGGAAAAGAGCTAAATACACTGTCTAACCTAAGCACAATTTTTTTTCAAGTAGATAAAGAGTATAATGTGCTTTCAAATGACTTACAAACCAAGGAATGCTGAAAATTTGAAAATAGCATAAAATTCATTGCTAAAAATTTGAAAATAGCATAAAATCCATTGCCAGTGAAGGAATTTGCTTTAATGCAACAGGCTTTTCCCCTATAGCAAAAAACAAAGAAAGAACTATCCATCAAAATAAATAAAAACTTAAACAGTCTTTGTCATAGGAGAACACATGATGAACTTTTCAGTATAGGTTATTCTGCATATTCTGTATATTCTCTGGAATATATACTACATAATACAACATATAAATATGCAAAAGAAGATATGCTGTAATATAATATCATGTATTTTCAGTATGCTATATTATATTTTCAATATCCAACATTTGATATTCAGTATAGTATAACAATATAAATTTAAGATTGACCTCATCTGCTACCTTCTCAAAAAGAGACCATAGCAAGTTCTCAGAGCAGATAATCTTGAAAATAAAAAATTAAGTCAACAATGTTAGAAAGGCAAAAATGTGCTAGTAATATAGTACCATCCTTTCCCCTGTTCACTACCTTTAATGTCACAAATTGGGATGAAGGGGGCATTTTGATGAGGAGTAAAGGCTTTTCAAACTTGGAAAGAAAAGTTCCAGAGTCTCCATTGAGAGGGTTTTTAGGTAGTAAACCTTTTAGAACAAAAGTTTTGTGGTACTTATGGCCCTATTGCATGATTCTCCTCGTGTTATTTGATTGTAAGTAATAACAAAACAACTCTGGCTAATTTAAACAGAACATAAATTCATTGAAAAGATCTAGAGACATACAGAAAGTGAACTTCAGGAATTTTTGGAATCAAAACCATTCAAAGACTCTGGGTAGCAGAAGCCAATGAAAAACCTCTCAGGCATTCCCCTAGCATACATATTGTGCCTTGATCCTGTCTGCCATCCCTAAGTCAGCTTAGTTCTTCTTTAAGAGCTCTGTTCCCTTTGGACTGACATCTTCTGTTCACATCTTTGTCTTATGACTGAATCACATCCAAGCCACTGCATGTCTATTTGAGTATAATAGATTGTATAGACTGAACAGCTTTAAATCAATACTGATTTAATAGCTCATTGCTCTCCAGGCCAGAAGTCCAGGCAACATGTGATTGGATTTTCTGCTTAGGGTGTTGAAAACTAAAATCAAGGTATCAGCAAGACTAATTTGTCCTACAGAAACTTAGGAAGAATCCACTTCGAGCTCATTTATATTACTGGCAGAATTCAATTTCTTGTGGCTGTAAGACAGAGATCCCTGTTTCTTGGCTCTCATTGAAGGCTCTTTCTCAGCTTCCTTTACATGTTCAACCTTCAAACCAGTAATCATTTTATTAAATCCTTCTCTTGTGCTAACTTTCTCTTTTCAGGGAAAGCTAAAAGTTCTTATTTTTTTTTTAAATAAAAAATTAAAATTAAAAAGTTCTTATTTTTTAAAAAATAAAGTTCTTATTTTTTAAAACCTTCTATCATATAATATAAAATATATACAAAGCAAAGAAAGAAAAAAATCAAGTTTTCAAAACACTCTTCAACAAGCGGTTGGAGGGCAGATCCCAGAGTTTGTCATGGGCTTCCATATATCCTCTTAGATTTTTCCCTCTAGCTGCTACAGAATATAGGAGGCTAGAAGGCATATATAGTTTTTTTATCATATACAATAGAATATTTTTTCTTTTTTATAGGAAACAACATATATACAAGAAAGCAAGAAATAAAAAAAAAAAGAATTCAAAGCACAGCTCCACAAGTAGTTGTAGAACATATTTCAGAGTTTGGTATGGGTTGAAATTCCACAATTTAGGTTTCTACTTCTAGCTGCTATAAGATACTGGAGACTAAAAGAGATATAATTATATTCATTCATTGAACCCTGTCTTCTCTGAACAACTCCACCATCACCTTTGATCTTCATATCCCTCTCTTTAGGGTGTTGGGCCTATGGAGAGTCTAACTTTTTCATGTGTAATGGGTCTGTCAATAATATGGAGTAGGTAAACAGAACTATGTGATATTCTAGAGAGGCTGGATTCCCTAGGTTTCAGGGCTTATGTGGTTCAGGGACCTGTTTGGAGGTTGTACATCTCTGGAAAGTTACTCTAGTGGATGGAAACCTTGTAGAATCTCATATATTGCCCTAGCTGCTCTTTAGGACTGGCTGGAATGGTCCTGGTTGGGATTTCATAAGTTAGGATAGATAGTAATGTCTAACTAAAGCTGCATAAGAGCCACCTCCAGAGTAACCTCTCAACTGTATTTGAATTCTCTCTGCCACTGATACTTTATTAGTTACATTTCTTTTCCCCTTTTGTCAGGATCAAATTGTCGAGCTCATGGTGCCAGGGCTGGAATCATTCTTGATAGTCATCTCCCACATCCCCAGGTAGACTTTCACCCCTGGATGTCATGTCCCATTAGCTGGGAGGGCAATGATTTCACTTTCATAGTTGTGCTTAAAGAGAGTGAAGCCACATTTGAGCTCATAAGAAGTCCTCACATAGTAACTCTTAGGCAGTTCCTTTTAAGGGAGCACTGATTAGATCAGGCCCACCAAGAATGATCTTCCTTTCTTAAATTACTTAATTTGGGACCTTAATTACATCTTCAAAGTCCTCTCAAAGGAGCACATAGATTAGTGTTGTTGTTTTTTTTGAGTAATTGAAAAGAAGATGCATGCACACTGGGATGTAGAGAATCTTGGGGATCATCTTTTAATGTTACCTACCACCTTGCTCAACATTGTTAAAACTTCACATTTCAAAGATAGCTGTTGGACCTAGCCTGGTCCAAAGGTTCACCTTTTGGCTAAGGGAAACTTGCATACCTTGCTTAACAGTCCCCAGCATACTGAATGCAATGGAAGGAGTTATTTCCAAATAGAATATTGTTTGCTCTGACCCTTTGAATGAAGTAAGAATGCCATAAGGAAAGAACCACTGTTTCTAAAAACCTCCTGAAGAGATTGAAAATTTTCCATTTTTATGGTAGGAGTGAAAATAGGTTTTGTTTGCAAAATACATTTCCAAAAGAAAGAGAAGGGCCCTTTCCCTAATAGAGCATAGATAAGCATCTGAATTTTCTTTGCTGTTAATATATGAGATGACTGAACCACACAATAGAAGGAATTACCCAACCAAAGCAGAGAGAAGCTATAGAGATTCAGTGTTTCTGTAGAGGAAGATAGGAAGATTTTCTTCATAGAGATGAGTGCAGAGGAATTTGATGTCTCTGAAATCCATAGTTATAGCAAAAAAAGTCTAACTCCTAGCCAGATTAATTAATCCTTATACTAATATTCTCTTTACTTCAGTTGTTACACAACTTGTCTGGCTTTCAAGAAAAAAATTACAGTGCTTGCCAAAGTCAAGAATCATCACATTCTGAAGAGACAAAGCAATAATTAGTACTAGACTAAGGTGAAATACAGGTACTAAAATTGGGGATGGAATTGTGACTCAGTGGCAGAATTCTTGTCTGCCATGCCAGAGGCCTGGGTTCAATTTCCAAAGCCTTCCCATGCCTAAACAAATTGGTCAGGGGATTTAAAATGTATATGATTAATATGTTTAAGTGTCTAATGGAAAAAAACACACATCATGAAAGGAAAGATGGGTAATGCAAGCAGAAACTATCTAAAATGAAAAAAGAAGAAAAGCTAGAATGTTAAAAACCCATTCTCCCAGCCCATGTAACAAAAACGGAGACACAGAATACAATACAACAAGAAAATGTTTAAAAATGTTTCCCTTTCTTCCTTCCTTCCTTCCTTCTATCCTTCCTTCCTTCTCTCTGTCTTTCCTTTAAAAAAACAAAAAAACAAAAAAAACAAAAAAAAAAAAAAAACCCATTCTAAGAGCAATGAAGAACACATTCTATGGTTTCATCTGTAGACTTGAAATAAGTGGAGAAAGAATCAGTAAGCTTGAAAATAGGACATAAGGAAACCCCAATTTTAAATTCAAATGGAAAAAAAAGAAAAACAGCACAGAACTAATATACATGAACTGTAGGTCTTCAAAGGATTTGACATGAACATAATAGAATACTGAAAGAAGGAAGAAAAGAGAATGGAGAAGAAAAACATTGGCAGTGTTAATGACCAAGAACTTTTGAAACATAACTACAGCTACCATGATAAAGGACATATTCTTAATCTTAAACCAAATCCCTGTGAGTGCAAACCCATTTGTGAATAGGACCCTTTGAAGATGTATTGTCAATTAAGAGATGGATTTAATAGCCTCTTCTAAAATCCTATTTAGGTGAGGCCAAGCTGAATTATAGTGGATCTTTAATCTTTATTACTGGAGGCTTTATCAAGAAAAGCCAGACTTCAGAGAAAGGCACAAGAAGATATCAAGGTCATCACATGATGGAGTCAGAGACACAAACCAAGGAGACTCAAGATTGTGGGACACCCACACCACAATGCTGCAGACCTTATGGAGAAAGTGTGGCTGTGCTGACAACTTGAGCCCTCAGAGGCTGTCTGTCACAGCAGCCCTGGACAGCAAAGACAATGAATTTTAAAACAGGAAGAGGTAACAGAAAACTTCAAATTTTGTCATTCTAATTTCTATTGTGGCAGAGAATAGTTGGTAATTTACACTACATGATTTCTTCAAAAGAGATGCTATTAGTCACTGTGGTAAGGGAATATATATATATATATACAGCCTGGCTTCTGTGGCATAATATCAGTAGTGTGAGGTTTAGCTTTTCCTTTTATCCTTCCAGAAATATATGTATTTTTTCTTCCAGATATATATGCATAGTTACATATACATATGCAAATATCTATACATTTATATATGTAAAATCCTCTTACTCTCAGTGCCATCTATATAGTTTATCTGGCTCAACAATTTCAAACCATCTTCGTGTAAACACCTACAGGAAAGTAAGCTATGTTGGAGAAAACAGCTTTATCTTCAGTAATAGGGAAGCACAATTTTGAGTCTAAAAAAGTTGTCTGAATAGGTAATTAATTCATCTTTTTCATGAGAGAGAAGTCTTTAAACACTGATAAAATTGCTCCAAATGGAAAAAAGTTTACAAAATGTGAACTTCATATCAATGAGTCATCACAAATGTTTTCACTATACTATAATACTGTAACCAAAGGCCATAGTATTCCAGGGGAAAAAATAGCCTCAAGAAATTTTTGTTTCCTTTTCTGGAATTTAGTAGCCAGCATGTCAGCAATTGTTTATGGGTTACCTTTATAAAAAGTCTGTATACTATTATTGTGAAAGGGTAAACCTATTTAGACATTTAGCTTGTGTTCACTTTTTACATTATAAGCAGAACTTCACTGAGTACTCTTTGACATTTAAGTTTTCACTCTCTTGGACTTTATCATTTAAAATGATCCTCCAGTGTATTTTATGTGTCCTTATTAGGTAATCCAATGCCATTCCATCCTAAATAATTGATGTGATCAGAGGTCAAAGATGCTTGTCTCCTTACCTTTCCCTTCCATATAAGCTATTTTCACTGACTTCAAATCAAGAGCAATCCAAATTATTCTGTTTGATAAAAAATTATAAAGTGGAGAAATATACCTAAATTTTAACTAGTAACCAAGGCTTTATGTTTTTTAAAATGAGGTAACATTTTTCAGTTTGCAAACATGTTTTCAACAATAAAATACATCGATGGCAATACTCTATGCTCAGAAAATAAAGAAGAAATAGTGAATTAAAAGATAAGTAACTTCAAAAAAGAAAAGGAAGACATAAAAGTGATACAAATGTAAATTTTAGTACTGAAAAAAATCATTATTTGTAGTAAAAACTCAACTAGAAGGTTAAATAGAATAACGGAGATGATGGGGGAGGGAAATCAGTGAACTTTAAACTGAATCAATAGAAATTCTCCAATCTAGGAGAGAGAAAAGATATATTTTAAAGAATGATCAGCACCTCAGGGAACTGTGGGACAATTTCTAAAGATATAAGATTTGGGAAGTTTCATAGAAGAAGAGTTTAGAGAGAATGGGACAGGCGCAGTTTTTGAAGAAATAATGCCCAAAAACCAATCCAATTTAAGGACAGATGCAAATTTACAAATTGACGAAACTTAGCAAACATGAACAGAATGAATTCGAACACAGCAAAGCCTGTGGATGCATGAGAGTCAAATTGCTGAAAACCAAAAATAAAGACAAAATATTGAAAATAGCCAAGAAAATCCCAGGCATTTTACAAACTGGAAAACAATAAGTTGAATGACTGGGGGTTTATCATTAGAAATCATGCAAATCAGAAGTGGGTTTAACTGTGTCTTTAAAGTTCAGTGAGCAAAGAAGACAAACCAACCAAAAGCAAAAAGCCTGCCAACCCAGAGTTTTAGACTCAGCAGAATATGAGACATAAAAGTGAAATGAACATAAAGACTTAGACAAAAAATAATAATTTGTTGTCCTCCTATAGATGAGCGCCCCCTAGTGATGACAGTGGGAATTTGTGTAGAATGTGAGCTGTCCCCTCACCTTTACCATCTGAAGCCACCTGGAGACCAAAGGCGAGGGGAAGGACCCAGCAGAGAACAGCGACCCCGCGGGCGGATGGCATGAGGAAAGACCGGGTAGCTCGGACCGAACCTAGAAGGACCCCACAGCGGCGCAGGCGGGCATCCCGCATCCCGCGGGCAGAAGGAGGCGGCGAGCAGGAGCGCCAGGGCCGTTGCCGATGGCGCGCGGCTGCCGCGAGACCAACCAGGCGGCCCCGCGACGGGGCGCCCAGTCACCGGGGCAACCGCTTCGCCCGCGAGGCGCGCGAGGGAGGCTGGGCTCGCGGGCAACGACCACTGGCAGGGACGGTTGACCGGTAGCCGGCGAAGAAACGGAGACCAGAGGCGCCGGGCGCGGGATGCAGATCCACTAGGCTGGGCCGCCCCGCGGGGCGGCATCGGAGTGGAGCCCCGGGGGTGTTCTCTGTGCTAATCCAGTGAGTCCCCGCCCGCCAGGCACTTCTGATGTGTACAAGATTAGAGCCCCCATAAACTGAATTTCACACCCCTGTACTGGGTCCGATCTGGTCCCAAACAGAAGGCCAGGGGGTTAAAAAAAAATTCAGCCTGAAGGTTAATGATACCAGCGAAACTCAAATCTACATGAAGGCTTGAAGTAGATCAGAAATAGTAAATATAAGTGCATATAAAAGACTATTTTCCTCTTAATTTCTTTTTAATGCATATGGTTGCTTAAAGCAACATTATAGCCCTGTCTTGTGGAGTTTATTATATGTGTAGATGTAGCTCATATAACAAATATAACTAACAATGACCAGGGGGTTAAATGTACCTATCCAGTTGCAAGATTTCTATATTTTACTAGTAGTAGCATATTGTTAACTCTTATTAGGCTGCTAACAGTTTCAATTCAACCCCTAGATTAACCACTAGAAAATAATACAAAGAGATAAGGATAAAAAATGGGAAAATTAAAATGGGAGTCTAAAAATATTTAAATCATCCAGAAAAAAGCAGGAACTGATAGAAAAACAAAGCAGACAAGTATAGAACAAATAATAAAATGGTAGAGTTGAATCCAAGTATATCAATGCCTGTGTTAACTGTTAAAGGAATGAAAAGAATGATGGATCTCCACTAGAAAGCAGGGAACCTGGGGTAGAATTGCGCCCTAGACAAACTGCAGTGTGAACTATTTTTGTCGGAAACATTGTTGACCAAAAAGACCTCTTTGGCTGTGGGCAACGGTCTACCATTAACCTTAAAAAATCATTTCAGCTTGCGTGAGGTGGGCAGTTAAGCTAATGGCACAGGTGATGTAGGAGGCTCAGTCTGAACCATTTAGCATCCCCATCTAGCTTGTTTGCAGGTGCAAGTGGTCTGAAGCAACTGCTTTTGGTGGCAGTTAAGGGGAGTGCATTTGTCCCAAGAGACCATACCTAGATTCTAGCTTCACAGTGAGGTGGAAGCAAAGAACACCGAGAAGAGTATTCACTCTGTGGAACTGGAGTTAAAAAGCTTTCATTTGCTATTGTACATACGTGGGGATTCATAATGTGGGGTGTGTGTGTTAGAGGGGACAAGACACTCAAGTTACACTATAATGCCACATAAATTCTGGTTAGAGGCATTATGCTCTATGTATGCTCATATTCATAATAAGTTGTTATAAATTTAATTTAAAAATTATACTCTGTATTTAAGATGACTTCAGTGGATGGCTTGCATTTGTTTTCCCCTCCAGATTATATTCATAATACTTTGTTATAAATTTAATTTAAAAAATATACTCTGTATTTGAGATGACTTCAGTGGATGGCTTGCATTTGTTTTCCCCTCCAGATTTACTCACTCTACTTCTTAGTCTTGGGAGTGCTGATCTATAATAACTTAATTAATGTGTCCTCTAGCTTCTTGGTGGAGTTGGCCATTGGGGAGCCAAACAGGAGATTGGTGGGGAGAAAGGATGGAGAACTCTGTATATATTTTCTTCAGAGTGCCCCTTTCCCCATGACTATTGAAAGAGCCCCCCTCTCGCTTCCTTTGAACTGCTGGGGCTGGTTGCAACCACGCTATTCCCAACCCTGGCAGGTGCAGCAATATATCTTGTGCTTTCCCTACCCCTTCTTTATATCTTTGCAATTAGATGCCTTAAAAAATCCTACCTGAATGATCATAATTTAAGTATGTACCATCTGTTTTCTGCTGGAACCACAAATGGAACACAGAAAACTTGGATAAGGTCTCTGTACTCCATTTTCTACACTTAGTACCCACTATCCATGTTGTACTTATACAGTCCACAGACAGGATTATTTACCAAACACATCTCAACTTCTATCAGTCAAAAATATCTCCTGAATTTTTGTTTTCAGCAAACAAGGGCCTTATTATTTTTTTCTTTTTTGATTAATAAATCTTCTGTATGTCTAGACTTCTGTGTTAACTTAAAAAAAAAAGGTTCTTTAAGAACTTTCACTCTCACTAGCCAGCACACTGTTTAGAACATCTTAGGAAAACTCTAAGCATTCATTCAGTGAGTGAATAAGTGAAGGAATAAGTAAATAAACTCAATTAGTTCTAAGTAGTTGTTTTCTGCCTTCAATGTTTACAATATGTGTTTATTCCACCTTTTTCATCCACTGTTGATAGTGAATAAAGAAGCAAGAAATATTACATGAAAAAAATCCAAAGGCATTCACTGCCTCCTCTGTGGAAGTCCCCTAAAGCAATCAATCCTGCATGGAAAATTTTGGGGCCCATTAACTGAGAGTCAATTAAATTGGAGATCACTGAGTTACAAATTATCCACTAGAGACTGAGACTGGGAAAAACTGAGTGGAAAGTAATTGAATCACATTGTTCTATTCTAACTGCCCAATTAGGCAAAACATCTGGGAAAGAAATTCCAAGAACAGAGGCTCTGGCATCATATCTCAGAGAGAGGGGTGAGAGGTGATATGATTAATATGCTGTTTTGACCTATTTATTTGTTTACTACATTAGTGATTTCCTAAATTTTTAATCACCCATGTGTTTTTGGATTATACACTATTTGCATTATTACTTTCAGATTATTTGGAATTAAATTTGCTTAGTATGAGTTTATAATTTACAAAAAGGAATCTACATTGAAAGTATAGATGGTCTAAAATTTCACTTTTTGGTTCTTTCTCCATTAAGCTTTTTTTTCTTTGGTTTAGGCAAGCACCAGAAATTGAACCTGTATCTCCAGTATTCCATTAAGTTTTGTTATCAATATTACAATATACTTGCAAAATATATTTCTTTGGCCCCAGATCAATTTACACAATATAGGTATTATTTATTCCTTAATGCTTGGGAAGACATATGTAGATCCATCGTCTCCTGGCACCTTTGATGTGATAGTTGTGGAAAGAATGATTTAATTCTCCTTCATGGTGAAGGACCATTCCTGAATTCTACCTTTTATTGCATTCATGCTTGTCATCACTGATGTAATAAAAAATCTAGGAGTCATTTTGAATGATCCCTTTCCTTAATCCTCCACATCTATTCTGCCAATGAGCCATGTTGACTCTACCATAAAAACATATATCACATTCTCCTCAACTCCAAGTGCTCTGTAGAAACTGATCTAGGGTGGACATTGGAAATAATTTTTCAATTGGCTTTGCTCTTCTATTCTTGTTTCCCTACAATCCATTCACTGATGTAAATAAGGTTGTGCTGTTCTGTTTAAAGTACTATATCATTGCTTTTAAATATTTGCTGCCCTTCCTGGGGGCAATTATACTGAACACAAGTGGTTAAAGTTAGGCCATGTGACTTGGTCTTATAAAATAAATGTGAGCCAATAGATAGGAGTTGAAAGGATATGTGCACTTCTGGACAAAAGCTTTAGGAACCAGGTCATGGGACAATTCTCAATGTTCCTTTATCCATGCACAATCTCAGATGGCCATCTATTGGGTGGAAGCAAGGCCAGGTAAAGCCCTTGAGTTTTAAGGGGACATAAGAAAGGTAGCTTACCTTTTCTAGCCTCTAACTTGCTGAGGGGGGAAATTTCAAGGTGGTTGGAAATGAGATGAGTAAGCCACTCTTGATTATTGTCCAAAGTTAACTGAAAAAAAAGAGGCAATATGGATAGGTTGATCTGTACAGCTGCCAATGTGGCACAAAGTAAAATGGTGGAAAGAATTTTTTCACAACTTAAATTCTACTTAAGTATTGTCAGAATAATTTGCTCATCTTATTTTCTTAAACTCATTGGTTATCTGCCCGTGTTAGAGAAAGGAGTGCATCACACAATAGTCCTTTATCTATTCTCACTTATATCTAAATTACATGACTGATATATTTCCATTTAACTTTAACTTAGATTTCTTTTAAGGATCAAATAAATATTTGAGATTGAAAGTTCATTATAAAGTATTTACCATACTTAACCACAGCAGAGTTACTGCTATAGATAAGGAGAATGGAACAAATAAGACATTCTCTGAATGGTGTATGTGATCTGAACTGTTTGGGATTACACTTCAAGCAGAGAGAAGTTAGAGGAACTATGGTTCTGTAAGTAACAGAATAAGTTATGTTTTTGTTTTGTTTTAATTTGAGTTCTGCAATACACGGAAAATATTATATTAGCTAATGCTTCAGCTTTTTTTGAGAGAAAATAGGTACAAAGACATACAATTTATAAGAAACTATACTGAAAACCTTTTTTAAGAACCATAAAAAGAAGATATTATGGTCAGTTATTTGGCCATCTCTGGTCAGATGGTGAAATTAAAACACATAAACTATGACCTAAATAACATTTCCCATTCTAATGGCACCTTGCTATTAGAGGAAATTTAACATATGTCATAAATGCAAGATATTTTCCTTCATAAAACCACACCTCCCACTACCTCTAAAATACATGCATTATTTTTATAGTGATTTTTATTCTGTGACATAGTTGAGACATAGAATTGATCAGTATAGTTGGCTAAAGCTTCACATGTTCCATTACCTCTAAAATACACACAATATTTTTGTAGTGATTTTTATTCTGTGACATAGTTGAGACATAAAATTGATCAGTATAGTTGGCTAAAGCTTCACATGTCCCAAGAAATGACAATTTGAGAGATAAAAGATGGATATAGATTTTAAGTTGTATTGTTACTGAAATATGTTATTCTAGTGATTATTTCTAAATCAATCATAGATGGAGCCTTCAAAACACTGAAAAAGTGGGCCATAAATTTCTATATGAAAAATCTAGGCTATGCTTTTCCTTTCATTTTTATGTCATCTATGTCATGCATGCCATGGTTTGTTCTTAGCTTCATGTATAAACATCAAATAATACTTTTACATATGTTTTTACAGTGGTTTCCATCTGAGACAATGCTATTTAATTGTTAATGGTTTTGGCTCTTAGGTTTAGAGACTATGAAAACGAGATAAAAGGCTTTCCAGAGTTGATCTTCCAAAATGGAAAATCAGATGAGAGAATTTTCTAGAGTTGCTGAATCACAACTTTGCTGGACGTCTTGTCAGAAAACCATTATATGAAGTATGAAAGAAGGTATGTAGTACTGTTTTAAGTTAATGGTCAGTAGTATGAACTATACCTATCACTCCATAATTTCTTAGAGATAGGAATAATTTACTGAAATCTAGTGTCCTTTAACTATTATTAGAGACTTGAAACAGGCTTTTTAAATTTATTTTTACTTTTATTTGTGTGTGTGTGACATAATCTTAATGGCATTATAGAAAAATGAGAAATAATGAATTTTGCTCATCAAGTTTGGGGAAAACTGGAGTAAGAACTTTTAAAGAAACAGCAACTTAAAAAACTTCTTTTCCTCATAGATTCTGAATGCTTCAGATAATGAAATAGTTGACATACAAACACACTAATAATGTTACAAATATTTCCTACTGGGGACAAAGGGTACTGTTTATAGTTAGGAAATTTCATCTGCAAAAACTGAATGGTTATACGTACTTACTATTAAATCTCTTGAGAATTTTTATGATTCTTGAGAGCTAAGTGGAAAAAATAAAATTAAAATCCCACACAAACCCTTATAATTTGTAGAGGTGATGGAAAGTATATCAGGCCACTAGGATTGCCCTGGCATCTCTTTACTACTTTGTGCAAAATTTAAGAATGTTAAAGAAAACAGAGAACCTCAAACGACCTGGAAATAGCCTGAGTACATACCTATGTAAAGGAATTCAGCCCCATAATAAAAAAGAATGGACTACTGATACATGCAAAAATATGGGTGAATATCAAGACATTTTTCTTACCTGAAAGAACCTAGGCACAACAGACATATGTTGTATGATTTTATTGATATGAAATTTCTAGAAAAATGTAGAGGCAAAAGTCAAACTAATATTTGTTTTAAGTTGGTGCTGAGAGTTAGAACCCACTGCAGAGCTGACAGGAGGGAGTTATGGGGAAAGTGGAAGTGTGCTAGAACTGAGGTATGATGAAGGTCACACAACTGTGTACATTTATGAAAATTCATTAACATGTACACTTAAAATGGAGGATTTTATGAGTTTTTGATAAATAATACTTCATTAAATCCTTTAACAAAATATGAGCAAAGGGAGATGTCAGCATTTGTGCTGTGGCTAATCTAAGTAGTGAGTCAGGGAAACCCTTTTCCTGATGTGACGCATGCCAGGCCATGAAGGAAACCAGGGAGGGAAAAATGTGTTTGAAGATGAATATGTGCAGGAAGCCCAGTCAAAAATTTACACACATGCACCAAATGACATGGATATAAATGTCCCAGCTGAGGTTATGTATAACTCTGGTTCTCTTATCCTGTTTTATCTCCCTAGGCTGCTGAAGCAACCATGAAATAGGGTGGTTTAAACAGTGGGAATTTATCAGCTAAGAGGTTTGGGATTGGAAAAATGTTCAAATTAAGGCACCATCAAGGTGATGCTTTATTCCAGAAGATGGGCTGCTGGAGATTTTTGGCTCTTTTGTTTCACATAAGGCACATGGCAGGGTCTGCAAGTCTCTCCCTTCTCTACTGGATTTCATTGCTTTCAGCATTTTGTCTGAATTTCACTCTCTTATAAAGAACTTCAGTAAGAGAATTAAGACCCATCCTAAATAAGGTGCACCACATCTTAAACTGAAGTAGTCTTATCAAAAGATCCTACTCACAATGGGCTCCACAGGAATGGATTACATTTAAGACCATATTTTCCGAGGGTACATATGGCTTCAAACCACTGCACTCCACTCTCTGAAACCCCCCAAAGACTTATTTTTCTCTGGCTGCAAAATATATTCATTCCACCACAATATCCCAAAAGCCTTAAGTGATATCAGAAACAAGTGCTTAGTACAAAGTCTCATCAAAGTCAGTTATGGCAAAGGCATTATTTGAAACTAAATGTCAGCAGGTGGAGGACATAGGGAAGGGATGTGGAATCTCAGTGGAAGAAATGGAAATGTGTTCCTATAGATTATGGTGGCAAATACATGTCTATTTACTTAGGATGCCTTATATGATATGTGAAAAAACTATTTAAAATGATCTGAAAGAACCAAGTGCTAGAGAAAATGTGGAGAAAGAGCTGTATCTATTCACTGTCAGTAGGAAAACTGAGAGGTTCAGCCCCTTGGAGGGCAGTGTGGTGGCTCCATGGGAGACTAAGGTTGGGGTTGTCATATCATTCTGATGTCCCATTGCTTAGTATATACCTGGAGGAACAGAGTGTGGGGACATGAATGAACATTTGCAGACTGGGGTTTATGGTGGCAGTGTTCATTATCCACAAGTAATGGAGATACCCTAAGGGTACAACAACTGAGGAATGGAAGGACAACCAAACTGTGGTGTATACATACAATGGACTACTGAGCAGCCCCAAGAAGGAACGACATTATAAGGTATGCAACTAGGTATATGAACCTTAAGGACTGTATGTTGAATAACATGTGAGAAACAAAAAGTCAAATATTATCATGCCTCACTCATATGGACTTCATCCTGTACTCCTCTATCACATAATGGCCAGCCTCCCCTGGCCTCTTCCTTCTCTTCTGGGTTCTGTTGGATTAGATCCTGGCTGCCCTCTCTATGACTTCTCTTTACTTGAATTTCATTCTGCTTTGAAAGTACACCAGTAGTGGGATTAAGACACTTCTTGATTGAGATGGGCCACACCTTAACTGAAGTAACCTCATCAAAAAGTTTGACAATATGTTCATGCCCACAGAAATGGATTAAGTTAAAGAACATGTTCTTATCTGGGGTACATAGATCCAAATATACCTACACTGTGTAGGAAGTAAAACAGTGTGAAAAGAGGGTAGGGAAGAGTGGAATGGATGCAGAGAAGCATAGACTGGAAAGTTACAGGAAATTTTGACATGGGTTCAGCCAGTGGTTTAATATGCATGTTGAACTAATCATTTAATTCCCATGGATTAAAATTTATTCATTTATAAATTGAGTGTTGGGTTAGATAATTAAGTTAACAACAAATCCTAATTTTCTTCCATCCTAAGAATTAGTAAAACTAAACAAAAAATACTAATTTTGAATTTTAGATTCAGAGGTGTGTGTTTGTGTGTGTTTGAAAGTGATATGCTCTGTATGTGAAAATACTCTTGTTTTCTTAAGAAAAATATGCTTACAATTACAAGGTACTTTTTGCAGGTATTCTATAAGGTATTCTATATATTATATACATGCCATTAAAATAGCTTGTGATACACTAGAGAAAAAAGGTGTCAACAATAATCATATTGTAGAGCACATATGGTAATACTACAAAAAGATTCATAATTTTAAAAGTATGGCAATTTTTTCAAGATGTTTTATTTTCTTATTCTGATTTTCTCTCTTCTATTAGTTGGTCTGCTAATTCCAACCAAAAAGCCAAGACATTTTTAATGGGCTGATATGAAATGGATTTTATTAGTTCAGCCCTCTGTAAGCATTCTCATGCATCATTAACATTGTACACTGCAAGGTACTACTTTCCTTAAATTGTCGATCTTTTGGTACAAATTCAAGATTGTAGTAAATAATTGACTAGTGAATGAACACTTGGGGTATGTGCACTGATGAGTTGAGTGAAGTGTGTAATTAGCATATACACCTTAAAATGTCTCATTAAAACATAGAACACAAAAGAGCCATTGGAATTTGAATGATTGTAAGGAGTGTGATCAGAATTTGATGGAACTACAATGTGAAATATTTAATTTTGATATTTCAAGTTCATTAGAATTACATCTGTATTGGGCATTCTAAATGTCCTATACACATAGGCAAATATAATAGCATTTAATGAAAAAGTTCTATACTGTTATAATATCCTTTGAAATAGCAAAGAATGTGACTAATAATATTGAATGATCATTTCCATTTTGTGTAGCTGTGTTTGTGTATATATATGTGCATATATATGTATATACATATATACAAATGTAGACTTCATTAGATACAAAGGAACACTTTTTTGCTTGTATCTATAAATTTCTTAACTTCTGAAAGCTAATCCTCTCCAAAAGGAATCTTCTCTTTTCTCCTCACCCCCCAATTCTAACTCATCATATTGATGCTGTTTATCAAAATGTCTCTAGTCTGTCCACTTCTTTCCAACTACACTGCTTCCCCATCACATCCCCCTTCCACCCCATATCTCTTGCTTGTCTCATATATTATCACCTCCCCATTATTTAATCAGACACAAAGATGATCTTAATATAACTTGGGAATATGTAGGGATTTAACTTTCCTGTGTAGAGATCTATGTCTAGCATCTTGGACTAATATTGCAATTTTGGGAGCAATGAATGGAGATTATGCAGAACTCCCCTAGCTCTGTGATAAATGGCACATTAGGCAGTGTAATATGTAGCTTAATTTGTACAGTGACTTTGTGAGTTCAATGTTGTTAGACCTATTGCGTAGATGAGGAAATTGAGGTTAAGAGAGCTGATGTCTCATGCCTAGTCTTATCAAGGTAATGACAAAGCTGGAATCCAAACACAAAAGGTTGTGATCCCACAGCACATATGAGCCCCCCAGTAAGTCAAGAGAGGGAGATTTCTCCTCTCTCAACCTCTAATACTCATCCATGTCAGCTCATCTGAGCATCTGTTGTTCTAGGCAGTAGATAATAAATGACAGGCCAAATGAGAGTCCAATAGACAGTCAAAGTAGGTAATTGCCTCTTTTATCTCACCTGTGCTTACCATCCTGGGATGGCATCCTTAAGATAAAACACAAACATTGTTGTGCCATCAAGTCATAGGAAAATTGAGGATTTATTACTGCAAGTTTCTGCTCAAACAGGGGAATGGAACTTCATTTCTCTTTGATATTTGGGGATATGCCATTCTTTCAGAGCTATGATGGGGAGAAGTAGTTCTCCAGCACTTATAATCCCACTGATCTCCTGGGGAACTTGAGAGCCATATCCAGTTTCCAGTGGCCCCATGAAAGAAATAGATATTGGTTCCATGACAGAACCTCTCTTTGTGCTTTAGGAATATTGGTATGTTAGGAATGCTGTTCACAGACCACTGTGATTACTGAAGGCTAGAGAGCTAAGTATTTATTCAGCCCTTCCAAGTGGCCAGCAAGAGTGGCATACAGAAAAAGACAGCTTCTTGCTCCCAAATACCTACCAGTGGTAGAGTATCAAAAACACAAAACATTTGTGACTCAGCAACATGGCTGTGTTAAGTTCCTATTTTTGTGGCCCATGTGACCAAAAATGCTGAATTGCACTGAACCCTGGAAGACATTCTCCTTGTTTGGTCTAGGAAAGTGAATACTTAGATTGTGCCATTCTTGTCAGTCTTTTCTCTTCTATTGGGGATGAAATCATGTATGCCATCAAAGACATATTAAAGTCTTCCCTGTGTTCCTGAGGGTATGAACCCATCTGTTAATAGGGCCTTGAAAAATGTTATTACTTGTTAAGGCATGGAATTAATTGTGATTGAATATTTGAGGATCCTATTTAGAAAAGGCCAAGTTGACTCATATGACTCTTAATCCATATGACAGCATTCCTTCTAAGGCTGAGTAAGCTTGGATTCAGCTAGTTAGTAGTCAGAGAAAGCTAGAGGAGGAGATCAGTGAGACAGATTGCCAGGCAGGGCAGAGATGCAAGCCAAGGAAGCCCAAGGATTGTGGCAAAGTAGATTGAGTACATGAACACTACAGATTCCAGAAGAAAGCATGGCCTGGTGGGTCTTTGATTTTGGACTTCTTGCTTCCAAAATTGTGAGATATCAATTCCTATTGCTTAAGCCAACTAGTATCTGGTTTTTGTTATAGGAGACCTGACAAAACAAGACATCCCCCAACTAGTTTCCAGGCCTATCATTTGGGGTTTTTGTGTATGCTGCAGTTAGTCATACCATAGACCAAGGTAACAATACATTCTGTGAACTAAATGAGGAGAAATACACTTGCAGGGAAGACTATGATGAATATGCAAGAAATATACTTAGGTGGCACTTATGGCAGCATCTCCCCTTGTTGCAGAGGAAATGCTTTTAATTTGAGAAAGATTCTAATGTCAGGTGGATAACTGCCACAAAGCCTATGATGATTCTATTGGATTGCAGGATGGAAGCAAGAGTCTCCACAGTTCAAGCTCAGATCATGGACTATCTTAAAGATTCCATCCCATGAACCCCATGATCCAGCTTTGCCAGGACACAGTCTTCCAAAAAGGAATGGTTGACTTCTGATACAACCTGCCAAATTGTTCCAACTCTAACATGATACATGATAGGCACTCATCACGTTTAAACCTTCCACCTTACTTTCTGATTCTGTCCTCTATTCCAATGTAAGCCTTTTTATCTCCATTTAGGGACTGGATTAGGGTGGAGATGCTAAAACCCTGTTGCCACTGTGGAGGAAGGACACAAACTGTAGACACAGTTACAGGGTGGTGTCTGTTTAGGGTCTGTAGTTTGTGGGTATCAGTTGCAGTAGAGATGTGACATTCTTTTGGCTAACAGGCAACACTTCAGATTATCCTATACAGATCTGAACCATAAGGCACAGTCACTGTTCAGATTTCAAATAGTCTCATCACCCCATTCTCCTCTTATAGAACAGAATCAAAGACTTCTGTCTATATAGGCACTTAACATACACCATTGTTTTAGTTTCTCAGCTGCAAAAATAAATACCTTACAATGGGTTCACTTAACAACAGAAATGTATCGGCTCATGGTTTCAGAAGCTAGAAGGCTTGCTTTCTCTTAGGATCAATATCTTCTGGCTGGCTGGCAATCTTTTTGTGGTCAGGTTCATGTGTCAACATGGCCAGGTGGTGGTATCTGTTTGTCTCTTGGGCAAGTGCTGACCTGTCTGCTGCTATGAAAACATTTCATAGAATTAAATCATGACCATATTGGCTGCATCCACAACTGATTCCTTTTATAATCAGCCAATAGGGAGTGTCTTCTCCAATGAGTGATGCTTAGTCTAATCACTGGAAGCCTTTTAAGGAGGATTCATAACAGACAGGCTCTCTTCCTGCTTTGGCCAGCAAACCTCTCCAGTGGAGTTCATCCAGACCCTCCATCAGAGTCATCAACTATGAAGCCTGCCTGATGGATTTTGGATTCTACATCCCCATGGTTACTTGAGACATGTTTATAAATTTTATATTTATGGATGATTTCCTGTTGATTTTGTTTCTCTAGAAAACCCAAACTAATACAGCTTGGTACCAGGAGAAGTTCTTAAGAAATGAAATCTTAAAAATGGCTATGAATGATTGGTTTTCTTCTCTGACTGTACTCAAGGAACTAAGGACTCTGATTCCTGTAATCAGAATGATACTGCCAATACATGGGGTGAGTTGGCAAAAGAGATAGTCAAAATATCACCATCAATTCTTCTAATGCTTTGCTTGTATGAAGCCAGACTCTGGGAGATAGTGTTTTTGTGACCTTTATGGACTTTTGTGGAAATAGGAAGTGTAGAGATGCTGGCTGGGTGTTGTTAGATACACTGTATGCCTTAATGAGTAAAAGGGCTGGGCTTAAGGCTTCAAATGAGAAGCTTGCACATCCTCTGAGGGATGTAAACATTACTATGAGTGTCTTGAAGGAAAATTGTATTTCCTGTAGCTGTAGACTTGAGGTCTCCAGAAATCAGATTCAGAATCTTATTGTTAGAGTAGCAACTTTACAACATAAACTGGAAACTCAATCTTGCATGGTGTCTGCAGTAAAAGTGAGGGCATATATTAGAAAGGAGTGGGACTATGAAAAATGGGATGACAACATATGGATTGATAATGATTTAGGTGGAGAGGTTGAAACCCTAGGCCATGCTAAGTCTTCTCTAGACAACCCTGTAATAGTCTGCCCTGAGGACATAGCTGCCCCACTTCCAGCCTGCCCTAATGAGTTCATCACCCAACCTCCACCTAAAGGGATTAGCCCTAGAGTGATTAATCCTATTTCACCATATGAAACTGCAAACGAATGCCCTGAAGCAAATGGGTTGGAAGATGCTTCTAATTCTTTTCATGACCTACCCCCACCTCCCTTCATTTCTTTCAGACTTATAACTAAACTAAAATCCCAACAGGTCCCTAAAGCTGAGGTATAAAGTATCACACATGAAGAGTTACATTATACTCCAAAAGAACAGTGTGAGTTTTCCAATTTATAAAGACAGAAATCAGGAGAATATGTCTGGCAATGGATTTTAAGGGTGTGGGATAATGGCAGGAGGAACATAAGGTTGTATCAGGCTGAATTTATTGATATGGGCCCACTAAGAAGAGATTCTGCCTTCAATGTTATAGCTTGAGGGGTTAGAAAAGGTATTAACAGTTTGTTTGGATGGTTGGCTGAAACATGGATCAAAAGGTGGCCGACATTATCTTAGGTTGAAATTCCAGAACTGCCTTGGTATAATGTAGATGAGGGGACCCAGATGCTTAGAGAGATTGGAATGTTAGCATGGATTTATCATGCAAAGCTTGCTCTTACACCCCAGGAATGTCCAGAGGATGCAGCCTTTACCAGAACCATAAGAAATTAATTTGTGAGACTAGCTCCATCATCCCTGAAGAACTCTGTACTTGTACTTTTCTGTAGGTCAGATATTACTGTGGGAACTGCTGTCACTCAGCTAGAATCCTTAATCAGAATGGGAATGACCAGATCCCAAGTTGTCAGAAGCCAGGTGGCAGCACATAATCACGAAAACAGGGTGGATCTGGCTATTATAATAGACAGCAAACTCAAAGCAGGAGTCAAAATAATCTGACTCAGAGATTTATGGCATTGGCTAGTAAGTCATGGGGTACCTAGAAGTACAATAGATGGGCAGTCTACTAAATTCTTGCTTGAGCTGTATAAACAAAAGACTTCTAGGTCAAATGAACAGAAGTCCAACTTGAACTACAAAAACACAGGGTCATGGCTCCTTACTAAATCCAGACTTTAGACAATTTACAGACCCCAGAGCCCCTTGAATGAAGTGGAGGCCAGGTCCTGTTTGGGGGAGAACACTGTTGCACTGCCACAAATTTATACCATTAATCTTCCTCCAAGCCTTCCCCAAGGAGACCTATAGCCTTTTACCAGGGTAACTGTGCATTGGGGAAAAGGAAATGATCCAGTATTGGGGGGATTATTAGACACTGGTTCAGAAGTGACATTAATTACAGGGGACCCACAACCTCACTTTGGCCCACCAGTGAGAGTGGAGGCTTATGGAGGTCAGGTGACCAATGGAGTTTTAGTTCCGGTCCATCTCACAGTGGGTCCAGGGGCAAGACCCTGCTGTTATTTACTCAGTTCCAGAATGCATAATTGAAATAGACATACTGAGCAACTGGCAGAATCCCCACATTGGGACCTCTAACTCAGGCAGTGAGGGCTATTATTGTGGGAAAGGCCAAGTAGAAGCCATTAGAACTGCCCCTAACAAGCAAAATAGTAAACCAGAAGGAATGCCAAATTCCTGGAGGATTTCAGAGATTATTGCCACTCTTAAAGACTGGAAGGATGCATGGGTGGTGATTCGCACCACATCACCATTCAACTCTCCTATTTGGTCTGTGGAGAAAACAGATGGGTCTTGGAGGATGACAGTTACTTATTATAAGCTCAACCAGGTGGTAACTGAAATTGCAGCAACTGTTCCAGATGTGGTATCATTCCTTGAGCAAATCAATACATACCCTGGTAACTGGTATGCAGCTATTAATCTGGAAAATTCGTTTATCTCAATAGTTGTTAGTAAAGACCACCAGAAACAGTTTGCTGTGAGCTGGCAAGGTCAGCAATATACTTTAACAGTCCTACATCAGGGGTACATAGGGTCTCCAGCCCTATGTCATAATCCTGTTCACAGGGACTTGATCGTTTCTCCCACCCACAAGACATCACACTGGTCCATTATATTGATGATATCATGTTGAATGGACCTAGTGAGCAAGAAGTAGCAGCTACTCTAGACGTATTGTTAAGGCATTTGCATGTCAGAGGATGGGAGACAAATCCAACAGAAATACAGAAGACTTCCACCTCAGTGAAATTTCTAGGAGTCCAGTGGTGTAGGGCACGCCGAGATATCCATTCAAAAGTGAAGGATAAGTTGCTGCATCTAGCCCCTCCTATTACCAAAAAAGTGGCACAATACTTAGTTGGTTTCTTTGGATTTTGGCAACAATATTGCTTCATTTGGGTGTGCTACTCTGGTCAATTTATCAAGTGACCAGAAAATGGGCTAATTTTGAGTGGGGACCTGAATAAGAGGGGGCTCTGTAACAGGTCCAAGTTGCTGTGAAAGCTGCTCTGCCACTTGGACTATATGATCCAGCAGATCCAATGGTGCTGAAAATGTCAGTGGCAAATAGAAGTGCTGTTCAGAACCCTTGCCAGCCCCCTATAGAAGAATCCCAATGTAGACCCTAGGATTTTGGAGCAAAGCCTTACCATCTGCCTCAGATAACTACTCTCCTTTTGAGAAACAGCTTTTGGCCTGCTACAGGGCCTTAGTAGAGACTGAATGTTTAACCATGGGTCACCAAGTTACCATGAGACCTAAGTTGTCTATCATGAGCTGGGTGTTGTCTGACCCACCAAGCCATAAAATTGGACATATGCAGCAGCACTCCATGATAGAATGGAAGTGGTATATTTGAGATAGGGCCAGAGTAGGTCCTGAAGGCACAAGTAAGTTACATGAGGAAGTGACCCAAATACCCGTGGTCTCCACTCCTGCCATATTACCTTCTTTTTCTTAGATGAGAATATGGCCTCTTGGGGAGTTCCTTACAATGAATTGATTGAGGAAGAGAGAAAACAGGCCTGGTTATAGATGATTTGGTATGATATGCAGGTACCATCCATAAGTGGACAGCTACAGCACTCCAACCCCTTTCTGGGGTGTCCTTGAAGAACAGTGGTGAGGGGAAATTCTCCCAGTGGGCAGAATTTCAAGCAGTGCATCTGGTTGTTAATTTTGCTTGGAAGGTGAACTGGTCAGAGGTGAGTTTGTATACTGACCAATGGACTGTTGCTAATGGTTTTACTGGATGGTCAGGGAATTTGGAAAGACTATAATTGGAAAATAGGTGACAAAGAGGTCTGCGGAAGAGGTTTGTGGACCTTTCTGAGTGGGCTGAAAGCATGGAGATATTTGTGTCCCATGTGAATGTGCACTAGAGGGTGACTTCAGCAGATGAAGTTTTTAATAATCAAGTGGGTAACATGATCTGTTCTGTGGATACCAGTCAACGTCTTTCCCCAGCAACTCCTATCACTGCCCAATGGGCTCATGAACAAAGTGGTCATAATGGTAGGGATGGATGTTATGCATGGGCTCAGCAGCATGGGCTTCCACTCACCAAGGCTGATCTGGCTACAGCCACTGCTGTTTGTCCAACTGCCAGCAGCAGAGACCTACACTCAGCCCCAGATATGACACCATTTCCTGAGATGACCAGCCAGCTACATGGTGGCAGGTTGATTACATTGGACCACTCCTTTCATGGAAGGGGCAGCAATTAGTTCTAACTGAAATAGACACATTCTTTGGATATGGGTTTGCTTTCCCTGCATGCAATGCTTCTGCCAAAACTACCATCCATAGACTTACCAGAATACCTTATCCATCATCATGGTATACCTCATAGCATTGCTTCTTATCAGGGAAAACACTTCACAGCAAATGAAGTTTGGGAATGGGCACATTCTCATGGAATTCTCTGGTCTTACCATGTTCTCCATAATGCAGAAGCAGCTGGATTGATAGAACAGTGTAATGGGCTATTATTGTGGGAGACTTTTGAAAACTCAATTATGGTGCAAACTAGGTGGCTGGGGCAATGTTTTTCAGGAAGCTGTGTATGCTCTGAATCAGCATCAACTTTATGGTGCTGTTTCTTCCAAAGCTGTAGGATTCATGGGTTCAGGAACCAAGGGGTAGAAAAGGGAGTGGCACCACTAACTATTACCCCTAGTAATCCACTAGGAAAATTTTTGCTTCTTGTCCCTGTGACCTTGAGCTCTGCTGGTCTACAGGATTTTGTTCCAATAGGGAGATTGTTTCCACCAGGAGAAACAACAATGAGTCCACTGACCTCAAAGACTGCCACCTGGTTACTTTGTGTTACTCATGCCCCTGATCAACAAGCCAAGAAGGGGACTGCATTACTTTCTGGGGTGGTTGACCCTTTCAGGGGAAAATAGGACTGCAATGACACAATGGAGTTAAAGAAGTGTTTTTCTGGAAGGTAGGTGATCCTCTAGGGTGTCTTTTAGTACTGCCATGCCCTGTGATTAAAATCAATGGAAAACTGCAACAACTCAATTCAGGCAGGACTACCAATGGCTCTGAAACTTCAGGAATGAAGATTTGGGTCACCCCACCAGGCAAAGAACCACACCCAGCTGAAGTGCTTGCTGAGGGTAAAGGGAGCATGGAATGGATACTGTAAGAAGGTAGTGATAAATATGAACTCTGGCCACATGATCAGTTTCAGAAATGAGGATTGTAATGCTCTTTTGCTCATGTTATACTATTTAAGTTGTAAGATATCAAGTTTAAGAGTGAATATTACCCAAGGTCTTGAACCCTATTCTCGGAAGATTTGATGTGTTTCTGGTTATATGCAGGAGAGTTGAATATTGTTAGGTGAAGAAAAAAATGTGTCTTTCATTGTTTTCTATTTGGAAATTAGGTATATGATTTAAGGTGATGTGTATAGTTGCCAAGTTGACAAGGCCTGGGATGTAGTGATCAGGTTCATGTGTCAACTTGGCCAATTGGTGGTACCTGTTTTTCTGTTTAGTCAAGTGCTGGCCTTCTTGTTATGAGAACATTTCATAGAATTAAATCATGATCATGTTGGCTGCATCCACAGCTGATTTCCTTTTATAATTATCCAAGGGGAGTGTCTTCTGCAATGAATGATGCTTTATCTAATCACTGGAAGCCTTTCAAGGAGGATTCAGAAGAGACAGGCTCACTTCCTGCTTTGGTCAGTGAGCCTCTCCTGTAGAATTCATCCAGACCCTCCATCAGAGTCATCAGCTTCACAGCCTTCCCTGTGGATTTTGGACTCTACCTTTTCATGGTTATGTGAGACACTTTTATAAATTTTATACTTACACATATTTCCTGTTGATTCTGTTTCTCTAGAGAACCCTAACACATTTTGGTTCTTCACCTTATCCAAAACATGGTGACATGTTCTTTCTCTTCTGGATTCTGATGACTTCCACTTCTGGCTGTTCTCCATGACTTCTCCTTTTGTGTCCAATTTTCTTTGCATACAAGAATTCAGCCATATTGGGTTAGGTCTTACTCTCATAAAGTTGTGCACACCTTAACTAAAAATATCTTCAACTTCCCTAATTCTGTTTACAAATGGGTGCACACCTGCAGGACCAGGAGTTGGGTGGGACCTGGACATGCCTTTTTTTTAGCATGGGCAGGCAACAGGAATCAAACCAGGTTCTCTAGCATGGAAGATGAGATCTCTGCCACTGAGCCACTGTGGCCTTCCCTGAACAGGCTTTTTAGAGGGAACATGATTCAGTGCTCAACAACCCTCAGCATACAGGAAAATATTGACTGTTGATGTTTCATTTTATTTAAAAAGCATTTATGGTGTATGTATATACAATTAAGATGAAAGAGTGATAATTAACTGCATCTTTTTTTTTGCCTGTGCAGGCTCTGGGAATTGAACCCAGGTCTCTGACTTGGCAGGCAAGAATTCTGCCACTGAGCCACCATCACACCACCCTAACTGCATCATTTTAGACTATTGACTTAACCACTAGATATTTTTTCTTTCACGTTTTTAAAATAAAATGTGTGAATTTTGAATTCAAGATTTATTTTAAGAAAAAACAGCTTGGATCTAGTCAGTCCCCATTGCAAAAAACCCTTCATGGCTGTCCATGGCACCTACTCTGAACCCAATCTGCACGGTCCTATGTAATCTGGCTCCTACCCCCTTCTTAAATCTCACTTTATGAAATCCATGTCCTCAGTCTGCTCCAACCACAATGGTTCTTTGAGTATCTTCTTGCACTGGTCTCTTTTCTACCTCAGAAGCTGTTTTTTCTCTCCTGCTCAAGTTTCTATTTCCTTGGGTCTTTTACCTAGGAGGACATTCAGAGAAGCCTTATATTCTCCTTTCTCATCAGTGATTCTTGATCTTGCTCTTCATTCTTCTAAGGCTTTCTTTCTTCCTAGTATCTCAACTGGGCTGCAGAAAGGTGGAGTGAAGGGCCCTGTGTAGTGAGGGTTCTTCAGAAAAATAAAACCCACAGCATGTGTATGTATGTGCAAGTGTATGTGTGTGTGTGTGTGTGTGCACGCGCATGTGTGCATGCATGCATATGTGCGTGTGTTTGGATATGTATAATATACATATTATAGAAACTTACATTACAATTGAGATTAGCAGGTCAAATTCCATAGGGCAGCCCACAAGTTTGGAACTCAGTAGTGGCAATGAATTCTCTAGGAAAAGCTGAATGGAGAGAGAAATTTTTTCTTTGTGATGGCTGAAATCATCAGCTCTCCTTTTAAGGCCTCCGACTGATTAGAAGTGGAAACTTTTCTCACTGAAAACAATCTCCTTTGTTGATTACAGATGTAATCAACCATAGATGTAATAAACTGATCAATGATTTGGATATGTTTGTAAATTCCTTCACTGTAACCATCAGGTCAGTGCTTGCTTGACCAAACAACTCAACACTATAACTCAGCCAAGTTGACATATGAAATTAACTTTCATAGTCCTGCTTGAAAACTCTGTTGCTCTTTGAATCTTGAGTGCTGTGGTAGGATAATTGTGACCCCAATCTCATGAGTTCTCTTGAATAGTGCTGATTATTTTTAACCCTCAACCAACAGGGCTCAAACCAAGTCCACATGGCAGGAATGAAAATAAATTCCACATCACTTTCTATATCATCCTCATTTCTTTCCTACAGGTAAATTTTCTCACTTAAAGCCCACCTTCCAAACTCTGGCTATAAAACAAAAGCTTTTGTGCATATGAATGGAATTTCCCAATTTCTAGGGACTAACTGTGGAACTATCTGTGGCTGTTTATGTACATTATTATTTCCCCATCCTGGACTTTTCTGAATCTGATCATCTCACCCATACCCACTCTCTTTTAAAAAGGCAACATTGGCAACTTATTGGGATTTATTTTTCCATGTTAGAAGAGTTTCTCTTTCCTCTTTGTTCTCTCAGGTTTATAGTTGAACCATTAGGACAGAGATACAGACATATAACTAGGTTATCTCCCTGCTAAATTCTGTGTTCAGTGGGTGGTTTATTTATGTATTGTAAAAATGTTTAAAGAAAGATACTTTGAGTTTTCTAAAAAGCCATGCAAAATCACACCATTAGAATTTTTTCCTCTACTAAGTACATATTCCACCTACCAATCCCTTTGCTCTTTTGGTAATTCCTGACCTTTGAACTTGAAGTTGCATGTGCTTCTATATATCCTTGATAGGAGTTAAAGTCTCCTTACATTTCACCACAGACATCATCTCTGTCTCATTTACTAGATCTTAACTTTGCCAGTCTTCTTAGGAAGCTGTTCAACTGTCTTATTTTCATGCTGACAGTTCATGTAGATCCCAGCTTGGTATATGATAAAGAGAACACTTATAATGCATCAAGGTGGTTTTACTTAACTTTGACTTCAGTTAAATATTAAGATTATTTCCTGTAACACAGATCTGATTATTAACTGCTAAGCACCTTCATGTGACCAGAGATCAATAAATTATTTCTGTTCTCCATTTTAAGTTCCAAATTAGAAACACATTTGAGTGATAAAATTAAGCTTTTTACAAGGTTGACTGCTATTATTGGATTGATGAATTTTAAGATGTACATATTTGTGAGAGACACACACAACAGACTTCCCTGAATTTGAGGCAAGAAATTAATGTCAGATGGGCAAAGAGAGGGGAAATTGGCAGTACTTAAAATGTATTTGTTATGTTGTCTCTCATTTTCTGTTCCAAAATAGTTTCAGACTTTTATTCAATGTTTGTATAAAGTTACTTATTAGATACAGGATGATTAAAATAGGATGAGATCATATGTTCAGTATTGCAATGAACTGTCAAAATTTTGTAATTATAAATCTTAGCCTTGCCCATTTTCATTTTGGTTTCTAGTTTAATGACCAGTCAGTGTATATTAACTATTCTGAGAGAGACAAATCCATGCAAAGGTGCATGTGTAGGTATAATTTAGACAGTTAATATGCTTTAGCAAATATTGGTTAACATCAATATGCAAGACAATTTAGAAGGAAGTTTTGTTTCATAGAAGAAATCAATTCTTATTTAAATTGTAAGAAAATATTACACACAGTGCAGTAATAATAAAACAAAACATGGTGGTTGTTTTCATTTACTTTTTTATCATGTCAATTTTTATATCCAACAAAGAAAATGTTGGATATATCTCTTCAAAGAAATTCTCCATTACTTATCTAGAAATATTTTTAGAATTTTGATTTTTTGTTTTAATTTATCCATTATTCATTAAATATTAAAAGATTGTGGTTGGTTTATAAGAAAGCTAAAAAATTTTTAACATCATCTATATTGGATTATAATTTGCCTTCAATAAAATGTGTGCATTGTGAGTGAAATGTTGGATGACTTTAACAAATGGATGCACTCATATAGCTACAACCAAAAGCAATTTATAGAAAATGTTTCTATTATTGAAAATAATAAGTTCATTGGGCATTTTTGCAGTTCATTTCCCCTCCTCATATTCCAGGAAATCACTGATCTAATTTCTATCATTTATATCTTTTACTAATGGAATTAATGAAATACATATTTTAATAATGGAATAATTAAGATATATGGCTTTTCTTTGTCTTTCACTTAGTCCATTTAATTTTAGAATTATCCATATAGCATTTATTTATAGTTGCTCCTATGTAATATTCCACTGTATGGATATCCCACAAATTGTTTACCCATTCACCTTGTAATGGAAGTTGAGACTATTATAAACCTACTATAAATTATCATAAAATAAAGCATCTGTGAACATTCATAGTCAAGTATTTATGCAAAAATATTTCAGTTATCATCATTAAATAGCTAAAAGTTAACAAGTGGATTACATGGTAAATTGGTAAATATAGATTTAACATTGTTAAGATGCCAAAATATTTTCAAAAATTTTACATCATTTCATACTTGATCCAGACATGTGTTGGTCTTCTGGTTGCTTTACATCCTTGTTGGTACTTAGAGTTATCTTTATATATATATTTTCCATTCTTATAGGTAAGAAATTGTTTCATTGTTTGGTCTTACATTGCATTTCTCCCTGATGTCTGAAGATGATGATCATCTGTTGATGTACTTGGTCATTTGTGTAACTTCCTTGGGAAACGTCTGCCCCAATCTGTTAATGATCTTTAAATTATGTTTCTCATCTAATAAATGAGGTAAGAGTCTTTAATATTCTGGATATGTCCTTCCAATGATACATGTCTTGAAATCATTTTCTTCCAGTATGACTTACATTTTCTTTTACTTAATCATGTATTTTAAAGAGAAGACAGTTTTAATTTTGAAGAAGGTTCATTTTTTATTATTGTTACTGCTTACTGTGTCCTCTCTAAGAAATATTTGTCTATGTATGGGTCATTGTTTTGGTTTACTAAAGTTGAAGAAATGCAATATATCTGAAGTGGACTGGCTTTTAACAACAGGGATTTATTAGCTTGCAAGTTTACAAATATAATTTAAACTGAAAATATCCAAATTAAGGCATCAACAGGAAGTTAACTTCACTCGAGAAAGGCTAATTCTGTCTGGAACACCTCTGTCAGCTGGGAAAGCACATGGCATCTGTTCATCTTTGTTCCCAGTTCCACTGCTATCAAGTTCTGATGCCAGTGGTTTCCTTTCTAAGTAATTTTGTGCCTTCACTTAGTTCCTCTGGGACACAACTTTGGGTTCCTGCTTACTTAGCATCTCATGGAAGGCACATGATGATGTCTGCTGGTCCTTCTCTCTGGGTGGTTGCTTCTAGTTGCTGGCTTTAGTGGCTTCCTCTCTGTTTCTATAGGTGTGTCCTTGTCTCTCAGCTTCTCTGGTGCCTTTTTCTTTGAGCCTCTCTTAATTTTATCTGTTTTATCCTCTCACAAAGGACTCCAAAAGGGGACTAAGACACACCCTGAATAGGCTAGGTCACATCTGAACAGGTATAACCTAATGAAAACATCACACCTACAATAGGTCTACACCTACAGGAATGAGTTAAAAGAACATGATGCTTTCTTGGGTACATGCAGCCTCCACACTACCGAAATCAAGAAAAAGTTGTTCTGAGTTTTCTATTAGAAGTATTAGTAGTTTTACATTTCCTTTTAGGTACATAATAATTTTGAGTTACTTTTTGTGTATGGTGTGAAAGGATTAGGATTTTTTTTCCTAAAAATATCCAATTTGTCTTAGCACTACTTGCTGAAAAGTCTGTCCTTTCCCCCACTGAATTCCCTGACATTTTTATTTTAAATACAATGCATGAGCCTGTTTTTAGATAAATATTTTCCTTCATTAACCTATACATCTATTCTTATACCAATGCCACACTGTTTAATTTGGCTTTGTAGTACACCTTGGAATCAGACAATATATTTTCTCTATCTTTGTTTCCCTAGATCTTTTGAAATTGGCTTAGTGCATTTCCATATACCTTTTTAAAACAGCTTCTCAGTTTCTATAAAAAATAGTCTGCTGAGAATTTGAATGATGTGTTGAATGTATATATGTGTTTGTTGAGAACTGACACTATAACAATATTGAATTATGTAATCTATTTATGTAGGATATTTATCAATTTGTTATCTTGATTGTTTTAGCAATGCTTTGTAATTTTTATCATACAAGGCTTGCACATTGGTTTTTATAATTCATCCTTTCACAGCTTAGTATTGATGCTCTTGTTTTTATTTCCATTTAGTTTTAAAATTTCAGTTTTCCAACTTTTTTGCTTGTTAGTGTGGAAACATACAACTTAAAGTTTTGTATCCTGTGACTTTGCTAAATTCTCTTATTAATTTTTAAATTCCAGTCTGGCCATCTCTATAATCTAATTGGTCCACTTAAATCTAACATGATGGTATATATTTAGATTTGGTTTGTTATCTTGTTGTTTGTTTACTTTTTCTTTATTTTTTTTTTGCTTTTTCCCCTGTCATATTTTGGATTAAGTACTCTCTTATTAGTCTTTTTCATCTTTTCTGTTGGTTCAATAGTTCTCCTCTCTTTCATTTCATTATGAGATATTCATGATGTATGTTTCAATTAGCATAGCAAAGCTTCAAATAATATTCTGAAACATTTATATAAGAGCTTTGTAAAAACATGCTTCTATTTTCCTCCTCTTTCTTTCTTTTTTTGGGGGAGGGCTGAAGTGCATGGACAAGGAATCAAACCCAGGTCTCCCACATGGCATGTGAGAATTCTACCACTGCACTACCCTTGCACCCCCTTCCTCCTCTTTCTTTTACTATTGCTTATACATTACTTCTATGTGTGTTTAAAACTTTTTACACACTGATGTGATTTTTCATTTAAACAGTTGATGATATTTTAAAGAAATTAGGAGAAAAACTATATTTACTTGCATAGTTTTTATTTTGACATTCTTCATTCTTCTGTGTTCATCTGAGTTTGTACCTTGCATCATTTTCCTTCTGCCTAATGAGGTAATGTTTCTTATAATGCTGCTCTGCTGACAGTAACTTCTCTGTTTGTTTGCTTTCAAATGGCACCTTCAAAGATTGTTTTAAATGCATGTAGAATTCTAGGTTGAGTTTTTAATTTTCATTCAGCACATTGAAGATGTATTCCATTTTATTATGGCTTGAATTTTTCCTTCAAGAAGTCAGAAATCATTTATTTTTGTTCCTCTTTATGTTCTATTTTTCCTTCATGGATGCTCATGATAGTTATTTCTTCATTAAAGAATGGTTTTCAGCAATTTAGTTATGATGTACCTTAGTGTGTTTTTCTTTATATGTATTCTGCTTCTTTATATGTACTATGTTTGAAGTTAATTGAGTGTTTTAGATTTGTGGGTTTATAGCTTTTATCATATTTTCAAAATTATCACTATTATTTTTTAATTATCTTCTTTCTCTTCTTGTTTCTGAGACTCCAATTAAGCATTTTAAACAACTTGACATTGTGCCAGAGGCCAATGAGTTTATATTAATTTTTCAATGTGTTTACTCTATGCACCAATTTTTTACTTCTGAAGGGATCATACTGCTTTAATGCAGCTAAGTAATATATTGCTCATTTTAGCTCTACAAATTTGCATTCTATGTTTTTAGCTTCCAGTTCTTTCTTCTTTATTTTTATGTTGTATTTCAATTCCTTGATCATATTTGTAATAGCTGCTCAAAACCATTGCCTCTAATTCCATTGTCTGAGGCATTTCTGGGTCTTTGACTATAGGCTGATTTTTCACTTATTATTGTGTTATAGTTTCCTACTCCTTTACATGCCTAATATATTATTATTGAATACTGGAAATTTTGAACAACATGTTGTTTCCAATCCAGATAGTATCTTCTTTTAAGAATTTTTTTTTCAGTTAAGAAGACAAGTTTGATCATTTTGTGGCTTGTTTTGATCCTTTTGAAGATTTTTTAAAAGTTTTGTTAGCAACATCTAGAGTAGACTTGAAGCTGGGGATGGTTTAACCATATTCCCAATGTGTGGCTTTTCTGGGTAATCCATTGAATGCTGTAAATGTTTAAAGAAGTCTGCCCAATGTGGCAGATCATAACTCTACATCTCCCAAATCTGAGTTTGTCACTGCAAGATAATTTTTTTCTTGGTAGTTGTGTCATGTCTAGCTTCATGGAATCTCACACCATGCAACAGGAGTATATTATTCAGACAAATAAATCATTAAGGGACTACCTTGCAGATTTCAGAAGTTGTTCTCCAAAGTTTTACTTTTTCTGATATTTTCCCCACACATTCTAGGATCTTCAACTGCTCTTCCCAAACTTCATTGTCTCTGTCTCTTCAGCTCAGTAAAACTGTGACTCTCTGTTTGTCTTCACTATGTTAATACCTGGAAAGTGTTTATAAATAGAAAGCCAAAGAGATTGTAAAGCTTTTTCATTTGTTCCCTTACCCAGGGATCACAACCCAGTGCTGTCTGCCCTTCAATGTCTGAAAAGAAATGCTTGATGCATTTTATCCAGTGTTGTAGTTATTTAAGGTGAGAGAACTTGAATTATAACAAGAAGAAAAAGACCATAGCTATTAATTTTTAAATACTCAATTTGTATAAAACTATGGTATAAAACTTCTTTATGACCTCCAAATACACTCACTGATTCACTTTACAAATTGGATGAACTTGTCTTTTAAAGTAAATAACTAAATCATTCCAAAGTAATGATAATATTAAATTTTCTTTTTCACTTACAAATTGAACATAGTAAATATATTTTAAATATTGTGTCATCAATAAATTTGAAAGTCATGTGAAATAACTGATATCCTTGTTCTACTCTGAACTTTAAAGTGAACAGATACAGTAATTTACTTTTAAACGATGGCTAGAATGTTAATTTGAGATAGGAATTTATTTTCCTTGAAAAAAATATTCTAAGAAAACCAGGAGAAACTTATTTTTTTCAAATTTCTCCTCAACATCAGTGAGTACACTCATTTACTTTTTTCTCTATTAAACTTATTGTTCTACTGTATCATTCTTGTAGTCCTGAAATAAATTTTATTTGATTTTAATGCATTTATTATTTTAAGTAACTGATTAGGTGTTGTTATTATATATTTTTATAATGTATTTTTTTATTTTATCTTATTTTTTATTACATGGGCAGGCACCAGGAACCAAATCTGGATCTTCAGCATGACAGGTGAGAACTCTGCCATTTAGCCACCATTTCCTGTCTTAGTATTATATTTTTGATTTTTTGTATCTATATTCACAAGTGAAATGAGCATATATTTTTATAATGATACAGTTTTGGGGAATAGGGTTATATACTTTTGTGAAATGAATGGTGGAGTTTTCCAGTAATGGAATTTTCTATCTTTTACTTCTTTTTACAAGGACAGACACCAAAAATCGAACCTGGGTCTCTGGCATGACAGGCAAGAACTCTACCTGTTGAGGCACCATGGCACACCCTATCCTTTTCTTTTAAAAAGTTTATATGGGGATGAAATTATTTACAGCAATTTTATGTAGTTATTTTATTAACATTTTAATGAGCTATATTTGATAAACAATATCCTCCACAAATATAAAATGTGCAATTTAAAAATTTTGAACTTCCTATGCACCTATGATAATATTACCACAATTAAAATAGCATCCATCCATCAACTCCCAAACATCTCACCATGCCCCTTTGCAATCCTCCCTTTCCTCCTCTATCCCCCTTCTCCAGGGAACAATTACCTGCTTTCATTAAAAATCCGACTACATTTTCTTGAATTTCATATAAATTCATGTATTTTTTTTGTCTACCTTCTTTCACAGAAGAGAACTATTTGAGATTCATCCATGTCACTGTCCATACTTTGTTATTTTACATTTCAGAATAGCAGTATTCCATTATATAGATGCACCACAATATGTTTATCACTTCATTTATTGAAGGAATATTTGAAGGGGTTTTTGGCTCTTACAAATAAGCTGTTATGAGCATTCATGTGTAAATCTTAATGAGGAAATATGCTTTCACTCCTCCCAGATGGGTACTTAAGAGTAGAATGCTGGGTCACACAGTAGGTATATGTTTAAAATTTTTTCTGTGTCTTATTATTACATCAGCATGCTGTCTTCCCTAAATCATGATGTCTATTATACATTAGTGAAATATTTAACAAAACATTTTAATGTGAAGATTAGATATCCAAATTTGGGTTTAAATCCATGTGCATGTGTTGCTAGCTTAACATCACAAATATAACTATTAAATTGAAAAAAGCCAGACCTAATTCTGACCATTTCCTCCCTCTGCTATACCCTCCTCACCCCCAAAACACACACATTCTGGAGCAAATGCTGACCTGCCTTTTGGATAGAATTTAGGGCAAGTCTCATGACTTCTGAATAATTCTAAGGTAATAAAAACACTTATAATCACAAAACATCTCAATTCAGAAGAATATGCACTCCAATTCATAGTGCAATTTCAAAATTCATTTAAATTACTTTCTCCTGCCTAAGGTCTATTTTAAGAAGGCCTCTTGAGGGAGTGTATTAGTTAGGGTTTTCTAGAGAAGCAGAATCAACAGGGAACCCTCACAAATATAAAATTTATAAAAATGCTTCACGTGACCATGGGAACGTAGAGTCCGAAATTCGCAGAGTTTGCTGTGATACTGATTATTCCAATGGAGGGTCTGGATGAACTCCACAGGAGTGGCTCACCAACTGAAACAGGAAAGAGCCTTTCTCTTCAGAATCCACCTTATAAGGCTTTCAGTGATTAGATTAAGCATCACTCATTGCAGAAGACATGCCCCTTTGGCTGATTACAAATGAAATCAGCTGTGGATACAGCTGACATGATCATGAGTTAATTCTATGAAATGTCCTCATCGCAAGAGACGTGCCAGCCCTTGCCCAACCACCACTTGGCCAAGTTGACACATGAACCTGACCATGACAGGGAGTATAATAAGCTGTTATTCCATGTCCTCCATGCACTTGTCTTTTAATGATGCTTTAAGGGTGTTGAAATTGGGCAAAAAGCAGCATGTAATGGCAGGCAGGATTGTTCCAAGAAAGATGAGGGGCTGTGTAGAAAGACAGTCTTCCGCCAAGTTGTGAGGGTGCAACAGCCCAAAGAATGGATGACTCAGACAGGTTCAGCTTGGTGAGTAAAATAGAGCTTTGACTAGTGGAGAAGGCAGGGCTTCATGGTGGGAATGGACAAAGAAGGCAGGGAGCCAAGAGGATACATATGCATAATTGCTAGCAAAGCTAATTGTTTCCTAATACTTGTCCCTCTGGGCATGACTTCTAACAAAGTTAGCCTTGGGGAGAGATGATGAAGGCACAGCGATAGAGGAAATGCAGGGATGTGCATAATTGATGACAATGTTGGAAGAGTTGTGGGGATATTTGAAATTGTGAAAGCATTACAATGTTACCAGGGTCTTACTCTATTCTGTTGAAGTGGTCTAAGCATTGACTTCTCTCTGTTTGGCAGTTGATTAAAGTTAGATCTGTCTATGCTGGATGTATTCAGTTGGTTCTTTAGCATCCTCTCCTCCACTCACTGTGAGTTGAATGCATTCTGTTAGTTTTCCAGGGCAGCTGTGGCAAAAATCATTACTGATTTGCTTAAACTATAGGGATTAATTATCTCATGGTTTTGGAACCTAGCACCCTGAAAGCACAGACTGTCAAAATTGTCTTGACAGGCTATGCTTTCTCCTGGGTTGTTTTGGTGGTGGCTTGGTTTGCCACAATCCTTGGGGTTCCTAAGTTTACATCCTTGCTTCTGTCACATGGCCATCTGTCTCATTCTCTGGCTTCTTCTGTCTTTGGGCTACTGTCTCTGTTTTCAATTTCCTTTGATCATAATTTTCTTCAGTTATACTTGATAGAGGCCTGCCTTCTTTCACGTTGGCCTCATTTTAAGCAAGCATTTTTAAAGTTACTCTTTACAAATGGGTTCACACCCACAGGACCAGAAGTAGGAGTTCAGTATGTCTTTGTATGGAACATGATTCAATTTCCAACACATATCTACCCGTTGGCCTCCTAAGCAGCATTCTCAACCTGTAGGCACTGGCAGTATGTCTCTAAGACAATTTCAGGCTGATTCTTTCTTATATGGTCACATGTGGCTAAAGAACACTCATGTGTCCTTTGGCCAAAAGAACTCTTGACTCTCTAGTTTCCCTCAGTTTAGAAATAAGCACCCACTTGATCTATTATCAAAACAGTATATATTCTCTAGATTTCTCAGATGTACATCAGAAATCAGTTTATTATGACTCTCACACTTCTATCCCAGTCTGCAGAAGGAAACATATCAGATTCTTAGACCTATCTCTCTGAACACATTTTCTCTGAATTAGAGATAAGAGGAAATGCATTCCCTAGCCCAGCCCAAGGGCATTTCATGCAGCCTGGCAGTCCTTTTAAAATACTTCTTGCAGTATTTGTTTCTTTCAAAAACTGGATATCACTGGTTAGTTAAGACTCACAAAACTAATTTTCAGAATTTTCTCTTTAACATCCGATTTATTACCATTGTAAATTCTAAATTGAAGGGAGAACCCTAAAGAGTTCTATTGTTTAACCTATTTAAAGAGCTTTATTAGTAACTAAGTTAAACATTTATTGGGTGGAATGGACAGACAAGCAGAATTGACAACAACATTATAAATTGCTGCCCTGTGTTAAAGTTATATCTACTTCTAAATAATTAAGACTTAATTTAATTTTGGAAGTTTTAAATTGTGAAAATTTGTAAATTCTAGAATTGAGGAAATATACTCATTTCATTTTTTATTATACTTCAGTTAGATAATACAGCCTGAACAATTACTTTTTTTGGAATTTGCTTAAAGTTCACAATGTTATTTCCCCCCAAAATTCCCATTGTGACATACAGAATAAATTACGACTGTGTGCATCACCAAGAAAAAGAGATGAGACTGTTCACCTGCCTTACCAGATGGCTCATAGAACTGATATGTGGACACATCAGTAACACATTTTGTAGCAGGTGGGCCTCCCCCTCTTTCTGGTTCAGCTGTGCTCTCTGTGGAAAATCCCAAAACCCCCTCTCCTTGCAGCGAAGCAAGATAAGACACATTCCTTCAATAGAAACCCCCCCCAGCCTTCAGGAACTGCTGAAGCTCCAAGTAGACAAGATAAGACATTCCTGGGGTGGGGACCCCTCCCTAAATGGTTCAGCTTTGGGCCATTCTCAACTTAAATCAGCCAATTATTTACCATGTCTTTAACATGTCATTCTGTCTATAAAAGCTAAGGTTGCCTTTTGTTCAGGGCTCAGACTTTCAGAGGCTACTTGACTGAGCCCTATGGCCATAGAAAATAAAACCTGCTTCCTGAAACTATGGATCCTTAGTCTCAGCCTGTTCTAACTTCACAGAACATTCCTGGAGGCTGGCGACCTCGTTCCTGGTTTTCGCACTACAATTTGACATACCAACAATCACTATTCTAATGTGTGATCAATTTGTGTATCACACAGCATTGTCAAAGATCAGAATTTAATGTGCATATCTTAAAATGACTTATATGTAATCCTTTATATATAATTTATGCATAAATTTATTCCCTATATTTCTTTTGCCTATTTTATTCTTCAAAGAGGAAGATGTGTCAGAGATTCCCATAGATATTGAGTATGGCCAACTTATTCATGTATGCTGAAGTATATATTTTTTCAGATTCATGAATCTTATCATTTGCATGTAAATATTATAATTTTAACATAGATTCTTGGACCCCTACGTGATGACAACTTAAAACTAAATAGAAGAAAAGCATAATTAGAAATACAGAGCTGCTTAATTAGAGTTCCAGAACTTGAAACTGGCACAATAAATGGATGACATTTGAGACACCTACTTAAGGAGGACAGATGGTGTTTGTGGCTGTATGTAGGATAGCAGCATTGAGTTATTTGGGGGGGGATTTTGATATTTTTATGTACAGGAAATAGGATACAAATAGTAGTTATTTGCTCTTATTGCCTGTCAATCATCAATCCTTCAAATAACAAGACCCTTCTTTCTTGAGAGAAAAGTATACTAGGCATTTGATAATATCTTTGTTCTGTTTGCTGAAATTTTATTTAATGCTCTTTGCATGTTTCTGGTTTAGAAGCTATGCACTTATAAGCTATTTGTGAACATCATAATGGCACTTATTAAATTTTGTTCATTTTGCTTTTTTAATTAAATAACTTTACAAAGAAAAAAGTGAACCCAATTTCTGTATTATTATTTCTGAAAATGAAATGGTCATATAATGTCTTCTGTCATTTTCAACTTTTCTGTATTTCTTTCATGTAGCATTTTACATATTTTTAAAAATTAGTCATTATTTTAATTTAATTTGCAACCATTATTTATTGAGTTAATACAAATATCTGAATACCTGCTGCTATTTGCATCAATTTCTTTCTTGGTTAAGTTTCCTAGAGTACAATCTGTAAAGTGGTAAATTATTTCAGTCAGAAATATGTTTTTATTTCATGCATACTCATGCAAGAAGTTTAGCCAAGCCTGAAATTAGGTTGATGGGAATTTATCATTTCTTTGAAGATATTATTAGCTTTCAGCCTCTTTATCAGTTTATCAGTTCTTTATCATTTGTCAGATGCTAACTGTGACATAGTACATAGATATATAGTTAGGGGAGTGGGAGGATAAGGTTAAGAAGCTAGAGTACATAGATGATGTCCCAACATCTGAATGAACTTGTTAAAGCATATGAGATGCTCATACTTAACCAAAAGGCTCTAGACAGAAATTGAGACCTGTGCAGAAAAGAGTTTGCACATAGGACTGAGAGGGTGTCCTTAGAAAGGCCTGCTTGCAAGGTGGGCCCTTGGCTCTCTCTGGCAACATCATATGTGAACAGGTCTGAACACCCATATATAAAACTTTCCCATATAAGTGTGGCTTGCTGGGCCTAAACCATTTGTAAAAATAACATGGTTTATGTAGAAACTTGCTTTCCTTCTGAGAGCCTGGGATTTGCATACATGACAGGGAGAAGGTACCTATATGGCTAGCTTCCTATAAAAACCCTGGGCACTGAGCCTTCAATTGACTTCTCAGGGCAGAAACATCCTATACATATTGTTGTATTTTTGTTTCCAAGATTAATGCACTCTCCTTACCCTCTCATGGGAGGAAGAAATCACAAGGAGGCCTGCCAAGGGATTCCTGCACATGTTGCCTGTGTCATTTTCCCTAATGAGACAGATATGTAAATTTCTACTTAGCTATAATAAATCTTACCCAGGAGTGAGTCCCATATGTTGAACCCTATAAGTTCTTCTAGAGGATCTCCAAATGGAGTTGGTCTTGGGAACAGCCAACAAAAGGTCCTGTATGAGATGATGAAAATAAAGTTTGATGTGTGGTTATTATTGTTGATGTCCCTCTACAAGACTATGAAGGTTATAGGAAATCTTTTCCATACCCAGTACCTGTATATTCCTTGTGATACTGTATGAAGACAGAACTTTATGAATTTCATAAAATTCAAACATATTAATGAATTTAAGATGACCACTGGAATAAGTCCATACAAAGACTTTCTATGGTTCACTTTTTCCTCTATATTTCATTTTGCCTTCCAAATCAAATTTATGTACTATGATTATGAATAGCAGTCACTGAAGTGAGTATCAAGAGATAAAGAAAGGGAAACATCACATCTGGTCTTTATTCCCAATTCTGACACCTTAACCTTCATCTAATTTAGCCTTATCATCTTATGGAAACTTGGCCAGGTGTGATATTAATATTGGAAAAGTCTATAACTGTATCTGAAGTAAAACACATACAAATATACACTGTTAGTCCAAAGGTAAACTCATTTTTTCCTATTCAGTGTGCAGGATTACCTTAAGAGTGGGTTTGGAGAGAACTAACTCTGGGTTTGAATTATATTTATCTATTTATTAACTGTACACTTGCTGCAATTATTTTTTTCTGATTCTTTCCTCCATTCTATTTAAAAAATGGACAAATAATTTTCCCTCATAGTTTTGCTGTAAGGAGAATGATAAATTGGTAGATAATTAGGAAAATATATATCCATCTATAGATAGATGGATGATAAAGTATATAAAGTACTTAAGATAATTTTGGATTCACAGCAGATGCTCAAATATTGATATCAATTAATAAAAAAAGTATTCTGTTCTTTCTCTACTTTGTAAACCCAAATATTATAACATGACTCAGACAAAATATGGCCTTTCAAATAACATATTTATTACATACTATGTCTTTATATGGTATGTATTAGCATTTGTAGCTCCAATCTCTCCATCCACTCATGTGCTCTGGAGGACTGTGACCATATTTATTCCTCATAGTGTTGGAGATTATAGGCAGGAAATTCAGACAGGGGGAAAGAAGCCATCCTAATGGAAAAGGAAGAAGTAAACTATTTTTCATTGCATATGACAAGATCTTATGGACAGAAAATTCAAAGGAATCCTGCACTCACCACACACACACACACACACACACACACACACACACACACACATATTTGCTCTTGAGGACTGTGATCACGTTTATTCTTCCTAGTAACCTCAGTAATGATGCCAGGATCTGCCCCTAAGTGGTGAGCTAAGAAGTTCATTGAATTAATACATTCTTTATTTTGTAAAGGATGTTATTTATTTAAGATTTATATGCTACTTTCAGCATTAAACATAGACACACGTGGACACTGACACACACAACAACTGTGAGTAGAGTTATCAGATCTGGGTTTAAGGTCTAAAATCTTCATTATGTTGAGTATTCCTTAATCTTCCTGTTTTTTCCCTCTGCTATTTTATTTCTGAGATATTTGACTTAATGAACATTTTCATACTTCAGAAATATTTTTTTAAGCTGGAACATGTGATTTATAGTTCTTAGTAATTTTGTTACAATGTTTCTAAATGTTTGCTTATTGTCTTCACTCTAGAATGAAAGCTTGATTGAGAATAATAGTATTAGGATATACTTTCCTCAGAAAGTTTTCTTGGGGCAGTGTGATGGTGGTTCAGTGGCAGAATTCTCACCTGCCTTGCTGGAATGCTGGATTCCAGGTGCCTGCCCATGCCCCAAAAAAGTCAATCATGAGCCTCAGTAAGTTTTAAACTTGGATATGTTGACTTCTGGGGTTAAATATTGATGGTTGAATTTCTGATTTCCCTTTTAGGAGAATTGCTTTTTCTGCTAGGTGCCTGAAAAGCTCTTTCTTAACAATAAAAGTTCAATAATGAGAACACTTCTGACTCAACGCAATCATTTGCTGACAATTTTCCTTATTTATACTGTATCACTTGATTTGAAATTTAGGCTTTGCTTCTGATTCAGGAAAATTTTCCACATCACTCTTTTCAGTATTTCCTTCATTCATTTTCTGCATATATGATTCATTTTTCCTAAACTGCATAATTTCTCTTAATCTCTAATAGTGCTATCTTCTTTACTTTGAGTTTATACTTTCCTTGCCACCTTTCCTTGTGATTAGGTGGGTGCCTGCCATGGTTTGATTTCAAGTGAACACCTATTGATTTCTTATCCTAAGGCTTATCCAAGGCTCAGTGGTTTCCCTCTGCTTCTTCTTGCACAGACACAGATAATAGGAACTATTGGTGAATACTGACTGGCATTTTGTCCTATTTCTTGTATTTGGAAGTTGTTCATAATACCTTGCCACTTATTTTCGGTGGGAAGTAATGTCATATGGTTTGGCTCTTTTATCTTAATCCCTTCTATTTTATGCAGGAATTTTAAAACTTTATTACCATTGTTGTCAAGTTTCCAGAACTCATGTTGCATGCTTGAAAGCTGATTGTGTTTGCTAAACAATTTTAACTGAAAAAATATTTATCATTAACTTTTTGAAGAGATCACAGTGTCTTGTCTGGTTTCCATTGCTGTGGCTGCTTTAGTTCCCTTTCTTTCTTGTCCTTTAGTCCCCCTACGGTGTGACTAAAATAAGTTAATTTATTGTACTTCTTAAAACTGATGATCTATTTAAACACTTTTAAAGTATTTAATTCACATATCAATTTTTGTGTGTTCAGTATGTACACTCTGAAACCATCTTCTGCAGCTTTCTATAGATTTGTTTGTCTCTTGCTCAGGGAAAACTATTTCCTTATCTAGTTGTTGAATATGATTATGAGCTATACGTTTTAACTTTGTAATTTTAGCAATCTTCAAAAGTCTGCACTTAGGTGATTTGATTTGGTTTCTTGTAGATGATGGGGCACTACAAATTGGATCCTTTTTAGTGATATTTCTTGCAATGAAATTTTCACCCTGAGACTATGTTATAAATCAAATGTCTGACTTTCATGAGTGGTGGGTGACAGATATTACTAAGGAAGACTACTGATATTAATTATCAATTTCCCACAAGTTCCAACATAAACTGACTGGTTTTGCTTTGGTTTACCTGAGCAGCCACAGATTTTTCTAAGTCTCTCTCTGCAATTGAAGGTATTTGCTGAATATGTGGCTAAGCATGGGGTGGAGTCAGGTTTAGCTCCCAATTTATCAGATTGAAAGGCTATTTCTCAGTGGGTTGATATCCAGCAAAATTCTGGGGTTATGGGTTGGGCACACTTACAGGGCAACCCTGGCTTTCATGTGGCTTTTTCATTCTAGTTTCAGTTGTAAGTTTAACGTTGTGATTTTCCTTTTGGTGATACTTTTGCTGTGTTGGTGGTTGCTATTCACTGAGGACTGCTTTATTTTCCTAAGAGGTCTGCAGTGTTTTTCAAGTGGGTTCACTCTAAATAATGGAGCACTGGGATGTTTTCCAGTATGAGAGCCTATCAGAGTATCTGGTCTTCTTAAAGTATATTTAAATCATAAATAGTGTTCTTTTTTAAAAAGTTTAGATTTTATCTTATTTGAATGTACAAATTTTAAAATAAAATTCTCACCAAATACTTGTGGGGACTACTTGATATTTTTAAATTAACTTTTATGTTTTTTTCAGAGTAAGCTCTTTAGAAATCAAGTATTTTTTAAAAAAGAGAAATCAAAAACAATAAAACCCAGCTGTTTCATATCATCATTTACTTCTTATGCCTGGATTTCCACAGGTAGCTTCTTAAAACTTTTAGCTGTTGTAGTTATTGACATCTATATTTTAAAAGTACTACTTGCATTATTTCATTATTTTCTTTAACTTTTAAAAGTTAAAGAGCTTTTAAAAAGTTTCAACAATAATACAAAAAATAATACAAAAACAATACACTGAACTCCAGTATAACTCTCACCTAGAAACCTAGGGTTAAGAACTTTTAATATTTTCTCTCTCTCACTCTCTCTTTCCCTCCTTTCATAATCAGCCCTATATTTCTCTCTCTCTCTTCCTCTCTGTCTTTCATCTATCTATCTATCTATTTACCTACCTCCTTATCAATTTTCCAAATATTTCAGAAGAGGTTTCATACATCATTCCCCTTTACCACTTAAAATTTGCATGTATATGTCCTAAAAGCATGTTATTCACTTATACAACCAAATTAGCTAGAATTTTCAAGCTCAAGACATTTAGCATTCATATAAAGCATATAGTCTATATTCTGATTTTTTCAATTGTCCCAATAATGCTCAGTTGGACAGTTTCTCCTCCATTATTAGATCCAGTTAAGGATCATAGATATCATTTCACAGTCATTTTCATTTAGGTCTCCTTTTTATATACACTGTACAATTTCCCATCTCAATCACTCCTACACATACACTTCATTGGTTTTAATAACATTAACACTGTTGAGCTGTCATCATCACCATCCATTATGAAAAATTGTCCATCATCCAAAACAGAACCTTACCTTCATTATGTATTAATCTCTCATGATTACTCCCTGATGCCCTGGGTACCCTGTACTCCATTATCTGTCTTTGCAAATTTGCATATACTAGTTATTTCATGTAAATGGAATCATACAATATTTGTTCTTTGAGTCTGGCATATTTTTCATAAATACATATATATTGGAAAATGACAAATATACATTGAAAAATACTCTGGAGAGGATACAAAACTGGGGAAACTAAAATAGAACACAAAAGGCTTTATATGTATCTGTCATGATGGTGTGTGTGTGTGTCATGAGAAGCATACGTGATAACACCTAAACATTTATTATTAGTGGTTTAAGCAGAAGTGATACGCTGTTTCTTTGTTTTTTTTTGTGGTTTCTCATTTTTGTATATTCAGTTTAAATTTTAAATTAAAGATGTTTTAGGGAAACATCTTTGTTTCAGGAAGAATGTAGTTGTTTTTCTCAGTTATGGGGAAATAAGCATACCTTGTCTTTGGATAAGTTACATGGAGCTCTTTTATATCCTCATGAATATTGGCCAGTAATTTACAGAGTTGGCCTTTAGAGAATTTGCAATCAGACTTACTTTAGGGTCAGGAAATTTTCTAAGAGGAAAAGGGGCAAACAGGTACTTAATCCATCTCTAAAATGATTTATGTTTTTCCTAAAAAGGATTTCCTCTGGAAGTAAAAGTCAAAAAGTTCCTCAAAAGGAATTTACAATGTAAGACATTCAGTCTGTACTGAAGTCTGCTGGGTTTTGGGAACTGAAATCCACTGGAGCAAAGCTGTTATGATCCAGCCTATGGCTGAGATTCAAAGATGCCCCACCAAAAAAGTACCTTTATATCTTGCCAGACATTTGGAGAACTAGCTAGTTCATGGGGGTAAAATGATAGAACTGTGAAGAAGAAGCACAAATGTGAGGTACTTGTATAACTAGCACAGAGAGAAGAATTGAAACTGATTTAACTGTTGCTTTTACACCTTACACCAAACTGATGATGTTGTTTCAAACTAGAGATTTGTTGCTCTTCAATTTACTGCAGAAATCTGCTAATGTAAACTATTTTAATTTCTTCAATACTTTACTTAGCATATTTTAGGCTGAAGTGTACATTTTCTCAATCTCTGACTTGGACATTTGATTCTATGTTCAAAGAGAAGTAGCAATCTTGTTTTCAGTTTACTTCCCTGTATACATGATCATTAATATAAATTTGATAAACATCCTGCAAGAAAAAATTAACTAATTTGTATGTCATAAAAAAGGTTAGAGAAGTTAAGAAACCTGCCTGTACTTATTTTTGCAAGTCTATGATTGGTAGGCTGATTTATTTTTTGAAGGAACAAATATTTAATGGAAGACCAATGGTTACTGCAAGGATTGACAAGGTATCTCCAAAACAACCCTCAGACTTGATGATTCACTAAAAAGGCTCACATGGCTGAGAAACTGTAAATTCACATTTATGATTATTACAGTGAAATGATATAGATTATCATCAAAAAGGAAAAAGGGGCATGGGCAAAATACAGGAGAAACAAGTTGCAAACGTCCCAGTGGAGATGAATGGAGTTGCATGTAATTCTCCCATGAACATTGTGGGAAAACATGTGTGAAGTATTGATAACCAGTGAAACTCACAGGAGCCTTGGTACCTGTGGTTGTTATTGGAGTTCCTTTATGTAAGCAGGCAGTGCCTGTCTGACTGACCTCAGGTGCTCAGACGTTCATCATAAATCAAGAGGTTTACCTAAACTTAATTGGTCACACTGGTACACCATGGCCCAAGGCCTCAGGCATATAAAAACCCTTTTATCTGGCAGAACATTCTGAAAGATCAGAATTTATCTCTCAAGAGCTGGCCAAACAAAAATCAATGTTGAAGACAGTATTTTCTTTGATATGTACAGGGCTTGATAAACTCAGGTCTGCCGAGTTAATACAAAAAGTGGGGACCATCAGCAGGAAATTTGAATTAGACTATCCAGATAGTCTGTAATACCTGGAGTATCCAGTCAGTGGAGAAATCATGAAGGAACCTGTGTAGTAAGCTTTGGGTTTAAAGCCTGTGACATTCTGTTGCTTGGAGTGCCAGCCATCATTTTTTAATGAAGCACCCGTCTTTTAAGATCATGAATAAATTCTTTCCTTCTCTACAATCATATGATCATTTGTTCTCTTTCAGGTATGGCTGTCTTTCTAACACCTCCAGGAATCTTAGTCCCTTTGAAAGGTCCTAGCTCCAGAGAGATATCTGCAGTTCAGAGAGAAATGTGGCTAATTCACCTGAAGCTGCTAGCTTATTCAAATGCATTTATTAAATCTGTTATTAAGGCATGTGGTGTAGGACTTGGTGTCCAGGAACTCCAGAAATACCTTTTCCTGTAAAAACCTATGTTTGAGAAACTTATTTGAGCACGATTCCATACACCGTGAATGATGCTCTTGTAGCTGTGCATACTTCAAGTTCTGGATGGAAAACAATATGTTTGAGAAATTTGAAATTTGTCTTGTGCAACAGCAATTCATCTAGCTGCCAGTATTCAGCCAATGAATTTCCTTCTTTTGAAGCTCTCTGACTTGTCCATATTGACAAGAGTCTGGACAAGGGGAAATGCAGTAATAAAAATGGAATGAAAATATAGGATCTATTGGCTCTTCGGTTGCCTTGTCTTTTAGAATTCATCTATTAGCTCTCTCTCTGTTCAAATCCTGTCTGAATCCTTCATCTCCAGATAGGCAAAGATCTGGAGGCCAGCTATGCATTGCTTCAAGACTCCAGTGTAGACACTTAGCCCATTGTTGGAAGTTTTTTTTTTTAATTTACTTTTTAAAATTTTCTTTGTTTGTTTGTTGCATTGTTGGAAGTTTTCAACCACTGAGAAGATGGAAAAGTTCTGACTGGAACACAAATCTGTTGTGTTCTCTAGGTCTAGATTTCTCACTTACAGAGCAACTTATCCTCAATGAACTTTACATCGTGAGAATAAAATAAAAAGGTGACTGGTCAATATTGCTTTATATATTATTAAGAGGGAACATGAATCTTCCTAGCCTGTAGACATTGCTTTAATTTTCCTTGCTTGTAGTTTGCTCTCTTTCTGTAGGAGGTATGGTCTTTCTATGTACTTTATACAGGAATTTAGGCATGTGTAAAAATGGTGAGTTATAAGCTCACAGTCAGGGGAATATTAGAAATATAGGAGAAAATCCAAGGAATTATGAAGCACCAACATTGAAGTCTAAGTTAAACAATGGACTAGTTACTAGTACTTTCAGATTGTTAGTACAATTGTAATAATGTGCTCTCATCAATTAAAACAACCATACCACACCAATACAAGGTGTTAATAGTGGGGTAATATGTGGGAACCCTGCATTTTATGTATGATTTTTCTGTAAACTCACAATTTCTCTAATAGAAAAAGAAATATAGGAGAAAAACAAGTGTAGCTTCTCAATAGTAAAAGTATGAGGAAATAAAAAGTGAGTTGTCTATAGTAACAAATGCTGTAGAACCATGAAGGAAAATAAAGACTAAAGAAAGCCTCAGGTAAATTATAAGGGACAGGACATCACAACCTCTCCTTCCTTCTAGAGCAAATTCCAGTGGGAGCACATCAGATTGAACTAGGGGCTCTTTCAAATAGATCTATCATGGGGATGCAACCACATATTTTCCACCTCCATTGTTGATGTTACCCCCTTTGATATTTTCTTTTCTTGCATTTGCTTCCCTCAGGCTGTCAGAGCTTGATCATGTTTGATGATATGGGTCCTGCACAAGGTGGAGAGGGAGAGAGTGTGTGTGTTATGTGTATGTGTGCATGCTAATGATTGTCTATGGAGGCATTCTTGATCCTTCTTACTTAATTTTTCTTCCTCTCTTTACCTATGCTATCTCCAACCTCATCCTCATTATTTGCTTTACTCTTTCCAAGGTGGCCCATGTGGATGTACAGAAAATATTTTCACTAGTGACAAATGGCTTATCCGTTTTATCTGTGACAATATAATCAAGCCAGTTAATGTGAAGAGTCTCCATGGAGAGGCCCTTCCTTTCCAAAAGTTACCACTTACTGGGGAGACCTTGTTGTCAAGTTCAAAGTTAAACCTCAGAAATGGCAGTTACTCAGATAGCATATATCTTTGTTTCTAGGTCCCACAATATTCAACACAGGGTTCACAACAGGAATACTGCCCAATTTACCCCTCATCAGTGTCCAAATGACTTGGTGTCCTCATGGCATTTGTGAAATAAGAAGCTTCTTGAATCTTTTCCACTCTGGAAGCTGAATGGGTAATCTCTAATCCCAATATTCTCACTCCTTTCTGCTCCTCACCCCTACATACACATGGATAAAGTAAAAGTATGTTAAAGAGCAAGAGATATTCTGGTTTATTTAGATCCTTTCTCATGAGAAAAGTCACTGTTATAGGGCTATTGTATCCTATTTTTTTAATGTAATATAATTTTTTTTTAAGAATTGAGCTTCTGCACAGGAACAATGTGAAACTATATTGGTGGGAGTACAACAACACTGTCACCCACCTCCCCACCACTGGTCACTTGTGAGAAGCTAAGCAGGCCCTCAGTAAGAGCTTAAGATGTCAGCTTCATTCTCTAAACCCAAAGTACCAGTCTGAATGTACACTCCCAAACAGAGTACAATCTTAAGACAGCACATGACTATTCAAAGAAATGAATATATTAAGGAATCATAAAGATCCACAATCATGATGAAAAGAAACCATGTTTTTCAGAGGATTGCCTGCCTCATGGTTAATAGAAAATGCCTAAGTGTATGCATATATTAAAGAGATTTGCCTCTTTGGAAGGGATGGAGTATGAATTTCCTACTGACTAGAAAAACTTCCCCCCAAACAAAGCTTGACCAGTTGGGAAATTGGCCTGTGGAATCTCCCTGGGGAGATGGATAAGGACTAAATTGTACTTGACCACTCAGTAAGTTTCAATTATTAACATTTTATCAATAATTATCAATGATGTATGAACACAATATTTAATAATGAAATTAAGCACAAAGTAAAATGCTAACATTCTTGACAGTGATATAAATGTATTGTTAAATATTTAAATGCATATGACAAGAGACATATGCATTTCTCTTTCCCTTAGAAAAAGCCAAGTAATTTACATAGAAAAGTTACCCTCCAGGAAATGAAGCTTAGTTCCCTCCCCTCACTTGCATTTGGGCTGTGCATACTGACTTGCTTCAAAAAAAGGGTGCATGATAAAATAGTACCTTTACAGTGGCAGAAACTGGCAGACCTTTCTTGGCCAGGGGAACATGGCTAATGTCATGAGTGATAAGTCATATTGATGGCATGTACCTCTGAACTGACAGGACTTAAAGGGGTCATCACTTTTCTACTTCCAAAAGGAGTACATCAGACAAATCCAAAGTGAGGCACATTCTACAAAATACTTGACAAGTAAGTCCCAAAAAAGCCATGATAATGACTAACAAGGAAATACAGAGAAACCAGAAGAGACTGAGGGGATGTGACAATTAAATGCAATGTGATGTCTTACATGAAATATCCCTGGAACAGGAAAAAGGCATTAGGGGAGCATCTGGTGAAATCTAAGTCAGGTGTAGAGTTCAGTTAGTAATAATGTAGTAATGTTGGTTTCTTAATTGTGGCAAATATTCCATGGTGATGTAAGATCTTAATTATAAGGGAACCTGGGCAAGGTATGTATAGAAACTCTTTGTAATTAAAAAGAATGTGTATTTGGCTGTTGATGGGAAGAGTAGTCTACAATATTAGGTCAATTTAGTTGATAATTTTTGGACCTCTGCATCCTGATTGATTTTCTGTCTATTGTTTCCACTGCTGAAAGCTAAATGTTGATGCCTCAAATTATAACTAGAATTGTTGTAATTCCCTCCTTTGGTTCTACCAGACAGGTATACTTTGCATATTTTGAAGTTCTATTCTTAGGTGCATTAAGCAATTAAGACTATTCTGTCACCTTGGAAATTAAGAGTTTTATCATTATTTTACATCCTTTATCATCTCTCATATTTCTCCCTGACCTATGCCTACATTGTCTGATATTAATATAGCTTTCCAGCATTCCTTTGATTTAATTTTTCATCTATTTCTCTCTATTTGCTTTTAGTTTATCCAACTTTACATAAAAATGAGATTCTTCCAGAAATCAAAGCATTTGTTTTACTGCCATCTGAAAATCACTGTCTTTTAATTAAGATGCTCAGGCTAATTACATATAATATAACTATTGATAAGTTTCAGTATAAACATATCATCTTAGTTATTTTCCATTTGTTCCATGCATTCTTTTCCCCTATTTTCTCTTTTTCTGCCTGAATTTAAATCATCTTTTTTATGATTTTATTTTGTTTCCATTATAAGCTTATTTGTCCAGCTATTTTTTAGAATATTGCCTGCTTGCTCTAGGTTTTATATATCACAGTTTACTTACAAATGCCATACTAGTATTCAATGAATTTACAACAGTGTAGGTCCAATAAATTTCTCTTTTGTGCTCTTGCTTTTGTATATTTTAATTCACATGATAAAAACCAAAAAAATGTCATTTTTGCTATAAAATGTCAATTATCTTTACAACTGGTTAAAAATAGGAAAAACACATTTTATGTTTGCTTAAATCTTTATCATTTCTGGAACCATCCAATTCCTAGCATAGATCTAAATTTCTCTGTTGTAACATATTTTAGTTTGGAAACTTCTATGTCATTCCTTCTATTGCATGACTTCAGCAATTAATTTTCTAAATATTGTTCATCTAAATTTTATTTGTGAAGGGCATTAATGCTGGCTAAAAATTAAAAGTTAGCAGAAGTTTCCCCCAGCACTCCATATTACTCAATTTCATTGTGGTTGGCTGGTTTTCTCATAAAAAAATCTTCTGTTTTTGTTTGAGTTTCCTATGTTAGTTATATCAAATCTGATTGCCTTCAAAATTTTCCATTTACCTTTGGTTTTCAGCTGTCTGAAGGAGTCCATGGATGTGTGTGTGTGTGTGTGTGTGTGTGTGTATCTTTTTGATGTTTATATTGCTTTGAATTTCATTTTTTATCTGTAGCTTGAATTCTTTCATTATAGTTTTAGTTTCTTGGCAATTATCAATTAAACACAACTTCTGTTCTCTTTTCTCTTTCTCTCTCTTAATTTCTAATTTTATATATATACATGTGTATATATGTGTACATATGTATATGTATTAGTCCATTTGTTGTATATATATATATGTAAGTATTAGTCTATTTGACCACTTGATGATCCATTCTTTTTTTCACTGATTTTTCTCTTTATTTTTCAGGGTATTAATTTGTATTGATATCTCTTCAACTTCACTTGTTCTGTCTTCATCCTTCAGCTCTACTACTGTATTTTTATTGGCAGCATTTCCTTTTGACTCTTGCTTCTAGCAGTCTCCACTTATTTTCTGGAATCTTTATTTGTTCATGCATATTGTCTACACTTTCTGTAGATTGTTTAACATTTTACTCAATTATTTAAGGTAAATGCTAAATCCAATGCCTTGTTTATCCCTTAGTCTTTTTTTCTAGATTATTTTGTGTCCTGCTGTTTTTGTTTTTTGAGAGCCTCAAAAATTTTCTGTGCAGTACAATAGATGATGAAGTGAGTAGTGTTTATGTCTGGAAATGCACAGGCCTCTTCACAGGCAATTTGTGTGCAGGATTGAATGAATCTGGTCAACAGTTGACCTGGATTTGGGTTGCTATAGTTCCTTTCAATGTACCAGTGGAACTGTTACTTAGTGTTTGAATTAATATCTTCAGTTTTCAGCTGTTTCAGAAAGACTGTGTGGTAGGATGAGATCTCTCCATCCTCTTACCATTCCTGAATGGTGAACTGCCTTTGCTTGTTATGTGGCATTGGCCAGGCTCATGTTTGGGTATGTGTCCTGGAAGATGTTCTCAATTCATACCCCACCATGTAATTATTGTTCTCAAATGTGGTTTCTTAAGGTATTTAATTTTTTAGGCCTTTATTCTATGTTTCTATTTGTAATGATGTTTAAGAAAAATCTCATGTAAAGTCAACCCATCCTGGTGTTCAATTTTCCATGAAAAATGTGGCAGTTCTGCCCTAGGACTCATCCTCATGCTACATTATGAGAAATCTCCAGGTATTTGAAAGACGGCTTTTTCTAAATCCTATAATTCCACTCATTGTGCCAAATTGAATGTGGCATATGATCCATGATGCCAATTATTTTCCTGAATTCAGATTATGTTGCAATCACCCTTAAATGCAGCTTACTATTGCACATGAGTCTTTTTTACACATGCCTCTCCAATTTACCAGTAACTATTCTAAGAACTTTAGACCTTTTTCCTTTTCTTATTTTGTCTTATACTAACTTTGTTGTACCAATCTTTGATTCTCAGGATAAATTATCTAAACATATGAATATTATTCTTCTTTAAAATTATTTTTGCTAATAAATAAAATTATTTTTAGCCAGTATTCAATCTAAGTCAGTTAGACTGTACATTTATTAATTTCTAATATTTAATTCTTACATTATTATTTTTCAGATGATGTGATTTCCTATCAATTCAATTTCTCAAGGTCAAAGTTTAATTTCACCTCAGTAGGGGTCTTTACTCAATCCTTACACATCATTCAAGTTCTTTCAGCAAAAACCCTTCACTTTAAGGATCTGTATTAGCTGTCCATGACTGCCAGATAATATTAGAAACATTAAGGGCTGAAAACAAAACCCATGCATTAACTCACAATTCTGGAAGTCAGAAATGTGGACAAGCTGGACTGCACTCTGTGTTTCAGTTCTAACAAGTCTAAAATATAAAGTGTTGCTTGGGCTGGGGTCCTATTTGGGGGATCTGATGAAGACTCCACTTCCACTTCATTCAGAATGTTGGCGGAGTCCAGTTCTTTGCTGTATTTGCTGATGTAGGTTTGAGGTCCCCTTTTCCTTACTGGTGGTCGGCCAGGAATCACTCAATTTTCCTATTAGTTGTCCATGTACTTACACACATGGCCTCCCCACCTTCAAACCAGCAATGGCATGCTGAGTCCCTCTGACCCTTCCATTCTCTCTGATTTCTTCTACGTATAGGTGGAGTCAATTTACTAGTTTCAAAAGGTTTATGTGATTAGATTTGTGCACCCACATAATCTTCCTTCTGATTAAGTCAAAATTAATTGAGTAATTACCCTAATTACATTGGCAAAAAATCCTTTATTCTCTGGGTGTGATAATCTCATTCACAGGTCCTAGAGATTATAGTATGAAATGCTTTTGTCTTTTGTTGGCAAAATTTCTATAAATATAGATATCCTTGTACATTAATAGTTTCTACATGACAGTATTATTCAATGAAAGCGAGAGCTCATATATCATTATTGCAACCAAAAAATGTTGGTTTTATCTATATTAAGTCTTAATATTAGGTAAAAGTCAATAGACTATTGTATATTTGGATGCAACAAGTTATTCGATGAATTTGACTTCCATAATTGCACTTTGGATCTTGGACCACTTATTTTTTGCATTTCATTAAAAGGTCCAAAATTACTAAAATATGGTTTTATCTATATTAATAAAAGACTTACTAAAAAAAAAGCTTTGAATGGAGAAATATTGAAATATTTCAAGTAATGAATCTTTCCAGTGATGACTAGCAGGTAAATGGACAGTGTCTGACCTTATAAACACTTGCTGATAAGGAAGTAGCTAGACCCAGGATCATAGTGTCCCCCTCCTCCACAGAAAGGGGTAGCAGTGTTTAGAAAGAGATATGGGAATGTGCATTTCTGACCTAGTTGTGATTTTTTATTACTTATATATTTGTATGTTTGCTCATACTGAACATAATATCATTATGTGAATTGCAGTTGACTTTAAATCTAAATGTGGAATAAGTTGAGAGTCTTGAAGATTGTCTCCCAATATCTCAGGAACAAATATCCCTAAAAGCCCAGTGTCCAACTCTCTGCTCATTAAAAAAACATAATAAAATCAAAATCTGCAATATTCTATTTGGAAAAAAATTTGAAAAATAAAGTATTTCACACTCTTTAAAAATAATTATAACCTGTCAAAAGTTTGAGAAATGATTGCTAAATATGATTTACAATGGACATGATGTAAGGGAAAGGTTAAGGTTGACTCATTAACCAATCACGAAGTAAAACTAGAATTATGGGGAAAAATTCAAATGCTTTAATGAACAAAAATAAAAGTAGGAGAGTTCTGAGATGGAAGGGGATGCAGTGTTGGTCTCTTACCTATTTCTTTGAGCATTTGGTATATTAGTTGTTTGATGAAAAGCAAATTATCACAAAAATACAGTAGCTTGAAAGAAGAAAATATTGTTTTTATTCTCCTTCAAGGGAAGGAGAATTCACTCAGGTTTTGTAATCTTTCCAGAGTCTTGACAAATTAAAGAACCTGCCTGGGGCTCCTGGATGAAACTTCCTGGGATATGCGGCAAGAGAATAAAACACGCATTTTAGGTTTTCTTCAGAATGCACCTGTTTTGGGGGACATCATTTTTGTTTGCAGATGGCCCATTCCCCAGTGGGCCTGGGACTGCCCTTTGCCTCTGACCAGATATTCCATGTTGAGGAGGCAAGAGAGCCCAGGAAATGAGGGTCCATTACCTCCAGACTGGATAAATGCCTGTGGCTGTGCCTCCTTTTGCTAGTTTCAGGGGATCTTTCTGCCCTTTGATTCTTTTCTTTCTCCAAAAGACTCTCAGTGCCCTCCTAAGTAAATTCCCTGCAAGAGGGAAGGACCTTTCACTCAGAATTGGCACCCCTGGAGAAGAGCCTTGACAAATTACATGACCTGCATGAGGCTGTTAGAAACAGCTTGCTGGGGATGATACAGGCAAATCAAACAAACACTTTGCATTTTGGGCACCATACACATGTGTCTGGGCCATGGTTCCTCTTTCCTAAAGCTCCTGTCCCCACTGGGCCTGTCCTCTGATGCAGAATCAATGTCCCAAATGAAGATGACATGACCAAGGGAGCCCAGGACATGGGTGATGTTTCCCTTTGGATGTGGGAACATCTCAGGAACTGGACCTCTGTGTGATGGTGTGGAGGGGCTTTTCTGCCCCTTGCTGGATTTTTTACACCAAAGCAGCTTGAGGGTCCTCCTTACAAGATTCTCTCTTCTTTTATTGAGGTCTGGGGCCTCTCTTTACCAGAGTCCCTCTTCTTCCAATGCCTGGGGGGATGGTGGAACAAAGCATGTCAAGGAAACTTCTGGACAAGGCAGAGGTCCTCTTCTCTAGGTCTGGGGAGTCCCTCAGCCCTTCTCCTGTGAATCTGTTCAAAGGTAGAATTAGGAGTGCCCTCCTCTTTCTGAAGTGTAGGCAATGTGGTCTTGTGGGGTCTCTTCACAAGGAGGAGGTTAAGGAGCTCCTGCTGCTAGAGGATGCTTCTTCTGGCCTCCCTGGGCTCCCACTAGCTGATCAGCTCCTGGGTCCCCATGGGTCCACCTCTGTGGGCATGACAATGAGAGACCCCAGAAGCTACCTACTTGACTTCAGGCATAGTTCACATAGGCAGGCCTGGAACTGGGAGATTCTGAGGTTAAACTATTTTAATTACCTTCATCTAAACATCTCTACTTTTGTGCAAGTAGATCTTTCAAGTAGCAAGTTTCACCATGCAGAACAGAAGGAGTCAATTCAGCTTTCAACTTAAGCAATCATATATCTGCTTTTCATTTAGATATCCATTATTATTTCACATGCAGTAAAAGGTCTTTATGTTTCATTTACTTTCCAGTTTGCTGGACAGAACATTAAAAAATTTGCTTATTAAAAAGCAAAATGTTATAAAATAATTAGTTTTCTACTGCTTCATCAAAATTATTTTAGAGAATTAACCTCTTTAAAAACAAATTTAACCCAGACCATACACCTCAAAAGAAACAAACATGCAGAAATAAACAAAAAACAAATTTAAGATAAATGTATTCAAGTGTCTGCAGTGAAGAATGCATAGACTCCTACATTTTGGTGCCACTGTTTTGGTTTGCCTAGGTTGCATTTCCACCACTACCAAATGTCACCAGAGAGGAAAAGGTTTACCTCCAGTTGCATTTCCACCACTACTAAATGTCACCAGAGAAGAAAAGATGAATAAAACCTTAATCTTATTGCTTAAAATAATTTAACTTCAGAGTCTCCCAGAAAGTTCTCTGGGAATCTTGTCAATCTGTGGACCATAGTTGGAGTGTTTCTTGAATAACAGGATAAGGGCAAAATTCTTTCACTGTTACTTCAGTTAAGAGGAAAGACTTCAAACATTTTTCCCATTTGTAATATTTATTATCTTTAGTTTTCATTAACACTTTTTAAAATCAAATTGTGGAAGTTTCTTCTTATACCTATCTCACTGAAAAACTTGATCATGAATGTGTTTTAATTTTGTCAATATTTTTTTCTTCAGCCATGGAGAAGATATGATATGATATAGAGGGTATGAATTTTACTGATTTTTGAATATTTAACCAACATTTCATTTTTTCATAAAAGCCTTATAATAACACATTTTATAGCTATGTATTGTTGGAAGCATTGTGATAATATTTTTCCTGTGTTAATATTATGACTGTGTTCTTGATGATACTTGCTTTTAATTCTCTTTCCTTGTATTTTCCCTCTAGGTTTTGGCATCAGGTTAATGCTGTATTCATAAAATTGTTTAGGTGTTGTGATCCTTTTTATATTTCCTGAGCATTTTTAATTGGATTTTTTCTTGAATGTTTTATATTTGCCAGTGCAGCTTTCTGTGCATTTAGTATTTTTGTGGGAAGATTTTTGAAAATGAAAATAATTTCACACACACAGCTATGCATGCTGATATTCTGTTTTGTCATAATTTCAATCCATTGTTTTATAATTAATTGGTTGCTTTTGTTTATGTTGTCAAATAATATTTATATGAAATTGGCATGAAGTTATTCATAACATATATACTTGTTTTTGATTATCTGTTTCAATACCTTCTGGTTCATTACTGTCATTGCTAATTTTTATAATTTCTCTTTATCTTGATTAGTCTTGGTGGGCTCTTATCCAGGCCAGTAGTGTTTTCAAAATATCAAGTCCTGACTTCTAAAATGTTTCATTGTCTTTTACTCTTTCATTGACTGATTTCTTATATATTGTCTTTCCTCTTTCCTCTTACTTCACATGATTTGTTCATTTTATTCTAGATTCTTAAAGTACAACATAAATCATTGTTGTAAAAACTATGTTTTGAAATATAGGCTAAATAACTAACATTTTCCCATCAAGTACTGCAATAACTATATCCTATTAATGTTGAAATAGGGATTTTTCACTATAATGTAGTTCAAAGTATTTTCTAATTTCTCTTTTCATTTCTTTCTTGTCATTTGTGTATATGTGTGTGAGTGTGTTGTGTATGTTCAATTTCTAAATATAGGGGAAATTTTAGATATCTTAATATTATTGATATCTAAGTTAAGCCTCTTTCAATCAGAGATTACACTCTGCATGAGTTCAAATCTTATAAATAAAGGGCTACTTGCTCTATGATTCAGCAAATGGTTAATCTTGGTGAGTGTTTCTTGACACTTGAAAAGAATCTGTATTCTGAATTTGTTAGTATTTGTGTCCTGTAAATATCATTCCTGGTGAAGTTGTTTGGTGGATGTGTCAATATCTTCTATATCATGGTTGATTTCTGTTTCAATTTGTGTGCAATCCTGGGAAGTAATGTTAAAATATTTCAATATGACTCTTGATTTGTCTACTTGTTCCATTAGATTGCTCTATTTTAGCTTAATGTATTTGATGTCCTGTGATTGAGAGCATACAATTTTTTATATCAGTGTTCCTTGATGAATTTGACTTTCACTGTGATGAGCTTAACCTCTTTATATGTGGTTAAACATTTTCTTCCCTTAACATTTATTTTATCTATTTCATACATCCACTCCAATTGTCTAATACTTATGGTTTGCATGAAACTATTTTTACTGCTTTACTTTCATATCATGTACATCTTTATAAATTGTGTCTTGTTGTATCCTAAGACTGTCCTGCTTTTACATCATCAGAGCACCTATATATTTTGATAGAAGTATTTTAGTGCTTTCTTTTTTTTGACATGGGCAGGCTCTGGGTACCAAGCCTATGTCTTTGGCATGGCAGGTGAGAATTCTGCCTCTAAGCCACTGTTGCACCACTCTAGTGCATTTTTATTTCGTGAATTTATACATTTATTATATATTATTGCCATATTATTTTATTATTTCTATAGTTATGGTTATATCTATATTTAGCTTTATCTTTTACAATTTTCCTTCTGTTCATTCCTTTATTACTATTTTCCTGCCTGTGGTTGTTATGTGTAGAATAGCTTTTACTTACTTCTTTTTGTCTTAGTTCCTTTATTGAGTTTATAGATCAACATTTTATTATCATTTGTTAGTGATTGCTCATTGGTTAACAAAATGCATCTTTAACTTATCAAATTCTAGGTCAGAATTTGTATAGAAATTCATTTTATATTTTTAACCACTTCTTGAATGTAAAATACTTTCAATAACATAGAATACTTCTATATATCCCCATTATTATCACACCTTTTATTGAACTTTTTTCTATGATGTAACCCCATTTTACAGATTTCTTTTTACATGGTATTTAAAGCAATCAGGTGTTCATTAAATGGACTGAGAAAAATTGAAAAAAAACATTTGCTCTCTCCCACATATCTGCAATTAGCATATCTTTGTGAAGAACTAAGTTTCTGTTGTCATTTCCTTCCATCTTGAAGAGCATCCTTTACCATTTTTTAAATACAACTTTGCTGCTTAAGATTAGTCTCCAATCCTGCCTATCTGAAAATGCCTTTATTTCATCTTTATTTTATAGAATTATTTTGCTTAGCAAATAATTTTTATAAGAATTTTATTTAAATAATCTTTTTAAAAAAATATTCAGCCTTTTAAAGGCTCTTTCTCATTTTCTTTCTTCCACTTAGTGTCCACTAAACCTTGTTTTCATTTTCTGCTTCATTTTTCTGAAGGTGTTCTTTCTGGTCCCACAGGAAGTGTCTTCCCAGTGATGGCTGTCTGAACTTTCTGACCACCAGTAAGATCATCACCCCAGCCACTCTGAAGACTCCAGATGGAGAGGTGACTTCCTTCCTTAGGTACCACTCAGTGGGGAGACCTAATTGATGGTCTAGAATTAAACTACAGATATTGTAGACACATATGTACCACCTATCATATTTCTACACCCAAACCACCCAACCTGGAATCCAATAAGCCGAAGCCTCTGAGGACACACTTGTGCAATAGTCACCAGGCACTGCTTCCTTATGGCACTGGGAACTTGTTTACCCCAATGCATGCTTACCCCAGCGGGGTTAAGCAGGAAAATGTGGCCCCATCTAGACATCTGATAGTAGGTACCAAGATTGGAAGTAAGTTTCTGGTGTAGATCTGGAAAGTAAACTGAATTCTTGTGGATAGATCAAGATACCATTTTTGAAGCTAAAATATGTTTGCCTTCCCTTTGCATTTAGCCAATAACTTTTTCCTGCTGTTCCTTCTTCTTGGGCTTTTGTTAGGAACAGCAAGAGGATTCAGGAATATTGCTTTGCTCAACACTCCCCCACTCCATGCACATCTCAAACACAGCCTTATCAGAGTACAATAGCCAGATAACGAAGTTAACTATACCTAGTCATATATCTGTATAATTTGCACCAAGCTGTCTGGCCTCTTGGAAGACTTACAAGAGAGAGCGGATCAGGAACATAACACAGACATTGAGTAAGAGTCAAATTTCTTTTGAGCCAGGAAGGAGAAGAGAAAACTCTCTGCCTATTCTGTGCTTATATACAACAAAGATGTAAGTCTTTTGTTTTCAATGAGTCTCAAGTCCATGAGACGGAGGAATGAGGCTGTTGTAGAGCTGTAGAATTCCACTGAGGATGCACTCAGAGGTAGGCAGCAGTGCAGGTCTCCCTGCCTCCTGCAAGATGGGAAAGGGCTCTTGGGGCAGCTAACAACCATTCATCCTTAATGGAATCAGTTTTATCAATGACTTTGAATAAATGCCGTTACCCCCAAATTCCTCTTCAAATCTTTGTGAAATATGAAGCTACATGAATCTTACCCGTTCTGGAATCTGTGTGTAGTATTTTTCTTCAGTAATTCCAATAACCCCCACACCTTCCCAGTCCCCCTACACAGTCCTGTCTAAAGTTAATGGATGAGAGGGAACAGGATAGTGTTTGCTTTACACTGACCCATTATTACTGTGAGAAGCCTCTGAATGACTGATTTTTTTTGGTCATGTTTCTTTCAAATATAAACTGTGAATAAAACTACTTCACTAGATCTGGTCATGTGTGATGCAGAAACCCAGAAAGGGCTGGGGGAGCCATGTCACCATCGCCTCCTTCTGCCTTCTTGTTACCTTGAGAAGCCAAAGCAGGCAGGCAGGAAGGGCTAAGGCCATCCCCTACTATCCCCTATGCCCCAGTCCTGTGATATCCTGCACATATACCACCAAAGAGAGCACGGGCAGAAGACAGCATATAACTACTTGAATAAATAAATATATTAGGGAGTGGTAAAGATCTCTGCTCATGATTAAAAGTGGCCATCTTGAGAGAATTTCTAATATTAGGGCTCTTATATAACATCTAAGTGTATGGTGAGCATCTTGAGATTTTCAAGATTTTCCATCTGCCTCCAAGCTCATTTACACTGCAGAATCCAGAGCTTGGCTCCACAGGTGGTTCCACCTCCTAGTTCTCAATGCTGGTCTACACTCCTACCCACACAGACTCCTGTATTCTCACATCAGCAATAGCATGTGGAATCCTCACCCTTATAATCTGGCCTGCTCTTCTGCCACCAGTCGGAGCTGATTCTCCAAGAATCTGCTCTTTTATGGTTCTCTGATTATATCCCCCCTGCCATAATCTCCCTTCTGAGTGGCACATGATCATTGGTTAATGACCTTAATTTCATCTGAAAAATTTCTTTTTTGAACTTAACATTGTAATAATGCATGTGATATCTCAATAGTCACAGTCCTGGGGATGATGACACTACATCTTTTCACATTCTCCCACCAACATTTCCACAGAGTGCCACATCCATTTGCTCTATTAATGTTTTCTCCTTATCATTCAATGAAAGCAACAAATGTCATTGCTTTAAGAATAAAGCATTGGTTTCAGCTATAGTAATCCAGAGAGTTAATCAGATAATGGTAAATGTACTGTGGATCTCTAAGGTGTGAAAGGGGCTTCAATGAATTTGATTTCCATAAATATATTTATGATTATGGACTGCTTTATTTTTTCATTTATGAAGGACAAAATTCTTAAAACCCAGGAGGGGGAGAGAGAGAGAGAGAGAGAGAGAGAGAGAGAGAGAGAGAGAGAGAGAGAGAGAGAGAAACATGGCTATTTACTAATCAAAGATCTGAATGGAGGGACATTTCTCAATTCATTACCATTGTGCCAAATAGCAGGAAAATTCAGAATACTTTGTGCATGTTTATAAAGCATTTGCTAATCAGCTAAGCAAGTAGCTGTGGTGAGGATCATAAAATTGAATGGTCTACTAGGTTTAGAAGGGAACTTAGAGACAATTTTGTTTATTTTTAATGTTTGATTGATTTTTCCACTAATCTGTGTTTGCTACAGATAGGAACAATATTTTGTTCTATGAAAGCCTAGTAACTTCAGAGTGAATGAAGAATGACTCTCTCATAACAACTCAGGTAAAAATGTCCACAAGTCTTCACATTCATAAACAAAGCAAACCAGTGTCAGAATACTAGAAGAATCTACTTGAAAGAAAAAAGGAACACCTTTGTGTTTCTTTGTGTGCCTTTGCAAGGGTTTTATAGACTAGATTTAAAAATAATAGTAACCTGTCAATATTTTGAGAAGTTGCTGTTAAATATGGAGCACATTGCACAGATTTCAGGGAATGCTTGAGGCTTGACTTGATATCATTCACAAAGTAACACTTAAGAATTATAAAGTGGGGGTGATTCTTGGGGGATGTGAAAAACATGAAGAATGAGTGTTGGCTTCATGTTTTTTTTCTTTTATTTTTTGGTGTTTGGTATATTAGTTTGATAAATAACAAATTATCATAAAAGACAGTAACTTCAGACAAAATATTTTATTCTACCCCAATAGGGAGCAAGAACTTTCAATCATTGACAACCCAGCAGCAGAGACTTGATAAGCAGAAACCTCTCCAGTGTGCTGGTGAGGGTGTGCAATGCAGCTCATTTGGGGGTGCTGCCAGAAATTAATACATATTGTGGATGTTTCCACAAAAGTGGACCTTTCTCTGCCTAGTTCATTCAGGCTTCCTAAAGTCCAGGTCTCCACTGGGCCTACCCTGAGTTGCAGAACTGAGGTCCCATAGTGTTCTTGCATGGGTGAGCAGGGCATGGAGGCTTTTCTTCTCAGCCTGTGGGCACCTCCTAGGGGTTGGGCCCCCTTGCGCTGTTATGAGGGGGACTTTGCAGCCGTTGATGGCATTACTGTGCCCACAAGGGATCCTCTTCTCTGATGCCCTACTTCATTCATTTCCTGGAGGAGGTGGAACAAAGTGTGTCAGGGATTGTGAGAAGTGATGCACCCTTAGAGCAGGTGTGCTGGGAAAGCAGGGCCTTACCTCTCAATCCACCCTCTCTCTCTCTCCATCTTCTGGTCTCTGCACTGACACTGAAAAACCAAGAAACAAGAAATATATTTGCAATCTCTCAAGGAAACCTTCAGATCCTCATGTCTGAACAAAGTATCCTTTGTATATTGCCTGTTACTCATTTTTAAGTGCATTAATTCTTTTCTATTATTATTCCATCTTTAAATTACACAAATAATTGTTTTCTGAAGGAGATCATTAATTTTGTCAGGGTCCTTTTTGTGGGGGTCCAGAATCTTCTTTTGAACAGGCACAGAATCTCAATTCTCCAGGAGCATGTGAGCTGTGTACAATGCGCTGCTCCCAACCTCAGAGTTTACACAAGAGTGCATTCTCAGAGCCTTCCAGAGGCCTGGCATTGCTCTCCATCTGAGCTGAACCTATGGAACAGGCTTGGTCCAGAGATACCTGAGGTGGTGTCTGGACACTGAACAAGTGTTGAGTGGCTCTCTCTGGAGAACCCTAATTTCCTAATTTCACAGTCCATAGCCACAAAGAAGTGCATTTAGGAATTTATTCTCTAACTTTCTATCCCACCCAACTGGAAGTCCTTGAACTTTTGATTGAATCAGTAGCCCCACTTGGATATCTCTCCACCCTACCTGTTATGATAGCATGTTCATTCTGAGAGATTTATACTAAGATATCCCTCTGGGCCAACACCATGGGTTTAGGAAAGTGGACATGGGGTAGGGGAAAACAGTGAATCTCTGCTGTGGACTGGTCCCAGCATCCCTTACCCCATTGGAGTCTCGATGTTGTTTGACTCCCTGGAACATCTCCTGCCTCTGCCTGCAGTGGAGCCACAGGATAAAAGGCCCCACTATAGACCAGAGGAGGATAAGGAGACCCAGTTCCCACATGGCTGAGCAGAAGCTCAACCACGGATCACTGGGGCTGCTCCAAGCACAGAGAAAAGTTTTCAGCAACCACAAGGAAGTGCTGCCGCTGGCAACTAGGCACAGAGAAAGCGCACTGCAGCCTAGGAGCCAGTCTGACATCACAGGACTTAGAATAGTCACAAAGGTTCCTTGGGTGGGGGAGGGGAAGCCCAGAGGAAGGGGCACCCACTGCCCATTCCCCCCACCTCACCTATCCTTTGGCCCCCAAAATACCCCTCCTCCCAGGCTCTAAATGTCTCCATATTTGTCTTTGGTTTCCTATTTTCTGCATCAATCCTTTATTTTCTTCATAGATGTTGTGGAGCCACAATAGGAGCCATTCATGGTGACAGGAGTGAGCAGAAAGCCATCAAGAGAGCCACCAAACCTGGCAGCTCCTGTGGGCTCAGAGTGCCACACTTGGGTGGGCTCCTGTGACTCAGAGTGCCACATGGAAGTGTTCTGTGGATTGGGAGGACACGCAGTGCTGTGTGCTTTGCATGGTGACCCAGTTGGTGCTTCCATGACTATTCTTTATACTGGCAGCATGGACCTCCAGCCCAAGATGCAATGCAGAACTTCTTGGCACTCCTAAGGGAGAGCAGGGATGCCTGCCCAACCACTGTGGAGCTGGTGGCCCTCACGGGAAGGCTCTGCTGGAACCTGAAGAATGACCTTGCCCAGGCAGAACCCTTGGTGGATGCCTTACTGAAGAGCCAGCTCTGCCTGTACCTACTGGACAATGAGGATGTAGTGCTGGTGTGTGCACACATGCTTGCCCAGCGGGAGCAGCCCCAGGTAGGTGCAGGTAGGCCTGCAGGTAGGCCTGGGGTAGGGGGGGCTCCTGGAGGTGGGTCTGGGATGAGGGGCTCCTGGAGGTGGACCTAGGTCAGAGGGAGGGAAGGCATAGAAAAAGCACCTGTGCCTTAAACACAGGTGGAAGTGCCCAAGGCTTTTGACCTCACTTGGCAACAAACACGACATGTGTGGGCATGAAGCTGTCATCCATATTTACCCACCTATTTGATGATTTGTGACATAAATGCTCGTTGTTCACTGGAATGTTGGCCCAGGTGACATTGGGGTGGTACAAGTTATGTGATGTGTGTCTTTTATACTATCCTCAAATCTTAAAATTCTGCATTCCTGAGTACACCTGGCTCAGAGGGTTTCAAGTGAGGAATGTGGGGCCTCTTTGTCCCTCTCTTTCACCCTGCATATGTGCTCCACACTCACCAATGCCTTTTGTGGCACACCTCTTCCTGAGCATTAGAGTAGATGGCCCACTTTCTGCTTCTGGGGCAAATTCACCCTCTCCACATATATGGGTTGGTCAACTCTTCTAACCAAAGATGCACTAGCTCCAGACTTTAGATTCACAAACATGTTTTCCTTGGGTACTTAGTTCTAAGTCACTAGAGATGTTGAACATCTTCTCTTGTAGTTTTTGACATTATGTAATTCTTTGGAGAAATGTTTATTCAAGTCTTTTATCCATATTTACTTGATTTGTTTTTATTTCTGTTGTTTGGTTGTAATGTTTCTTTTAATTTCCTGGATATAAAAATATCATTCAATATGTGCTTTTCAACTATTTTCTCTCACAGTTTGGGTTGTCATTTTTATTTTCATGACAATGTTCTTTGATTGCAAAAGTGTTACCTTTTTATTGTGAAAAATGACATATACAAAAAGCAAGAAATTTCACACTGTCACAATTAGTTGTAGAAAAGATTTCATAGTTTCTATCGGTTAAAGATCCACAATTTAGGTTTTTCTTATAGCTGTTCCAAAGCACTGGAGACTAGAAGATATATCAATATAATGATTCAGCAGTCATACTCAATAGTTAATTATTATCTTCTCTGTTATAACTCCACAATCTCCTTTGATCTTTCTTCCAAATTTTAGGGGTATTTAGGTAATGCCAATTCTAACCTTTTTGTGTTGTAAAGGGCTGTCAATAATGTGCGATAGGAGGATGTATCTATCTGATGTTCTTGAGAGTCTGGTTCCTCAATGTTTCAGGACTTATCTGGTGTAGGAACCTATCTGGAGGTTGTAGGTTTCTGGAAAGTAATCATAGTATATGGAACCTTTGTAGAATCTCAGGTGGAGCCCTAGGTGTTCTTGAGTGATTGGCTCTATAAAGAAAATGAAGAGAAAAGTCAGTCTTTGGGAGGAAATATTTGCAAAATATATATTTTATTAAAAGTATGTCTAGAATATACAAAGAATTCTGACAAGTAATAAATGAAATAATATTTAATAAATTTAAAATTTCTCAAATATTTGAGCAGTTTATTTATGAAGAAATGAAAATTAAAATTTTCATATCCATGAACAATATTCAACCTCATTCTTCATTGGGTAAATGCAAAGTTAAAACATGAGGAGATATCACTCCATGCTTAATACAGTGTTAAAAGAGAAGAAATTTTTAACTTGATACTGTATCAAATATTAGGGACTCTCAAGTCAATTGGCCAAGTCCTTGATCTTGAGACTTGCTTTTGATAAGCTTATAAATCAGAGAAGCCAAGCCTACCTATAGTTATGTATAAAAACTCTTCTATGGAACAGAGGGCTACCTGCTTGGGGAGTAGGCAGGGTCCTAGGGATACCTGTGGAAGGAGCAGGGTTCAGGTGTGGTCCCCATGGGGTTAAGATGCCCTGTTAGAGCCCTAAGCCTTTGACTCTCACCTGAGGTTTGCAGGTGGGCCAGGCACCTGTGTACCTTCTGAGTCTCCAGGGAGGGAGGTAGTAGCTCCTTCTATCCAGACTGAGGATAGAGGTGATGGGGGAGAAGGGGGTGCATGAAAGCTGATCCTTGGAGGAGGGGGCAGATTTGGGGTGTCCTTGTTCTCATAACCATCCTCACTGTCCTTGTCCAGGCACCCTCCACCCTCCGCCCTCTGCCCAGAGGGTCTGAAGAACCAGGACTTCCCATGAAAGGCTTGCCAGAAGCTGCAGGATTTCGCCTTGGGTGTGGACACCAGCCCCAACAAGGACCAAAGAGTGAGAGCAGAGGGTGGGGCTGCTTTCACCAGGCTGTCCCCTCCCTGGGCTGCTCCCCTGCAACAACTGATTCTCCTAGAATACTTCTCACATTGACCACTTCTGTCATGATGCTACTTTCCCCCAGGATGCTCCCCTTACCTTTTCTACTTCTACAATTTTCCCCAGTGTGTATTTCCCCAAACCACACCCCTCCAATATGCCCCCTGGTCCTCTTCACCCTAAATGCGCGCTGCCAAGGCATCTCCCCTGAGCATGTGGTCTCCAAATTACTCCCACCCAGGATGCTGTCCCCACAAGATGCTCCCATCTATAAAGCTGTCCAGCTATACTGCTCCCCTGTCAGCATGCTCCTTCTCCCCCAGAAAGTTCCCTTAGGCACACTCTACCCTCTCAAATGCTCCCCCAGGATGCTCCTCCTTTCCAGAAACCTCCCCCCAGGATGCTCGGCTTGGATGCATTCCCGCCAATTCTCACCTCAGCCTGCTCACTCCCCCAGGGGTCTCCTGAGTGTTCCACACCCACCATGCACTCGTGGTCACAGGTCAAGGCTTCCTGTCTTATGTGCAACCCAGTGTCAGCTAGACAGCCTGCACACATGGAGGCAAAACATTGTCAGTCCTGTGTCTTCAATGGATGCACAGCGAATATCCCCTGTATGCAGGCGCTGAGCACATATGATGTGGTGGGATGGATATCAAGCAAGGCCTCACTGAGGGAGAGAAGCTGGTGGGTAGCTGCAAACCCAGTGGGCAGGGGTCCTGACTGTTAGGGGCCCATGGGTGGCTGCCTTGCAGGGGACAGAAGTGAGCATGGCACCAGGGTAGGCAGCCTGCACAGGAAGAGGCAGAGGACTCCCTGCTATGGGACCAAGGACCTAGCACCTACTCACTCCATTGCATCCCAATTCTTCTCTGAGTTGTGGCCCTTCATACTGCAGGGCAAAAAGGCACCAGGTAGCATGCAGAGCCCCTATTGGATTAGCCACACCTGGGAAGACCCACAGGTAGATGTGCTACTCAATGGGGGCAGTTTGTGCTGGCCATGGGGTGGCTGTGCTGGACCATTATACTGGGCCTTTTAAAATGTCACCTGTACCTCTATCTGACAACCCCCTCCTGAAACCTATCCACATTCAGGGCCTATCAAGCATGAGTTGCTCTCAGTGGGAATGATGGGCCCCCAGCACACACAAGTGGGTGGTCAGTCAGGAAGGAGTGAGGGATGGGAACCCGTGTGGAGAGCTCTACAACCTCCCAGACCTTCTGTCTGCACGGGAAGCACAAGGCTGCAGGGAGGGGCTGCTCCCCACCTCAGAGTTTCTAGGGCAGCTGCTGTATACCATCTGGTGGGGCAGTAGGGAGGGTTCCATCTGTACTCTATGTGAGGTGGTGGGAAGGGTTCCATCTGTATTCCATCTGATGGGGCAGTGAGGAGGGAGGGTTTCATCTGTATTCCATCAGGGGCAGTGGTTAGGGTACCATCTGTATTCTATCTGGGGTGGTGAGGAGGTTTCCATCTGCCTTCCATCTGGTGGGGCAGTGGGGAGGGTTCCATGTGCATTCCATCTGGTTGGGTGGTGGGGAGGGTTGCATCTGTATCCCATTGGGGACAGAGGGGAGGGTACCATCTTTACACTATCTGGAGTTGTGGGGAGGGTCCATCTGTATTCCATCCAGGGTGGCAGGGAGTGTTCCATCTATATTCCATCTGGGCGGTGAGGGTGGTTCCATCTGTACTGCATCAGGGGTGGTGGGGAGGGTGCCATCTGTATTCCATGTGGTGGGGGGGTGGGAAGGGTACAATCTATTCTATCTGGGGTGCCAGGGAGGGTTCCATCTGTATTCCATCTGGGGCGGTGGGGAAGGTTCCATCTGTATTCCATCTGGTGGGGTGGTGGGAATGGTGCCATCTGTATTCTATTTGGGAGATGGGGAGGGTTCCATCTGTATTTCTTCTGGGGCAGAAGGGAGGATTCCATCTTTATTCCATCTGGTGGGGGGTTGGAAAGGGTTTCATCTGTATTCCATTTGGGGCAGTGGGGAGGGTTCCAGCTGTATTCCATCTGGTGGGGGGGTGGAAAGGGTTTCATCTGTATTCTACTTGGGGCAGTGGGGAGAGTTCCACCTGTATTCCATCTGGTGGAGTGGTGGGGCAGGTTGCATGTTTATTCCATCTAGGGAAGTGGGGAGGTTACCACCTGTATTCCATCTGGGGTGGTGGGGAGGGTTCCATCTGTATTCCATCTGGGGTGGTGGGGAAGGTTCCATCTATATTCTATCTGGGGTGGTGGGGAGGGTTCCGTCTGTATTCCATCTGGGGTGGATGGGAGGGTTGGCCACCTGGGAAGCAGGGCTGCTCCCATGGACTCCCCTTGGGCATCAGCTGCTGGGGCAGGTCTCTGGTTCACTGCTGACCCCACCAGTGCTTTGTCCAGAGGGACAGTTGGTAGCAAATGTGTGAATGTGCATGTGGAAGGCTCCCAGCTCTCGGGGTTGCAGCCTTGGTTGTTCTTGGAGAGACTAGGGTGGACTCACTGACTGACTGGGTGTGTTGCTGCCTTCTGCAGGAGAACCTGGCATTGGAAACAAGTTTGACTCTTGAACAGGTCTGCAACTGGTTTTCCAATTACTGGCAGTGCCAAGGATCCCTCCCCCTGAGCTTGGAGCAAGCCCTATGAGGACTATCAGGAGATCCCCACGGTGACACCCAGCTTGGGGGCAAGCCTGCATGATCAGGTGAGTGACCAGAGGGCCCAAACTCCTCCTCTTTTAGGGATAAGCTGCTGGCTTCCCACGTGTTTCACACTCACCTGGTGTCATTCAGGATAGGCAGGCAGGGGCAATGTCCTTTGCAAGTTCAGGGGTTTTCCCAGTGAGTAGAGTTCACCATAAGGTATTGGGTCAGTTTGTCATAGGGGGTGAGGTGGCTGCAGCTGTGGCTGGCATCAGATTTCCAATCTCAGAGGCTCATCTGTGGCCACACATTGGCCAGTTGGGGCTGTGGTGGCTACTCTCTTAGAAGCAGCTGTGCAGCCAGGGCTAGTCCTTGGGCAGGAAGAAGGGCCATAGTCAGGCCAGAGGGAGGGTGTCTGTGGATAAATTTGAGGAGGTGAATGAAGTGCTATGGTTTGGGGTGTCCTAGATTCATAAATCTGGATTGTAGGTTGAGACCAAAGGCAGATGGAGTGATAAAGAATGGAAGCAGTAGTAATGGTCTCTTCTACCCACAGGTGTTCTTACCTGTTCAGATACCATCACTCAGCCAGAGAGGACACAGGGTGCTGGGGTATGGCTGAGCCTCCCTTCCTCTGACTTTGCCCTCCTTTCAGCAGGAAACAAGGGAAATAACTCCACTCCATCCCCAGAAGCCACCCCAGAACTGTGGGAGCCTCTGTCTTGGCCCTGGACTTTCCTGGACATGAGACCATCTCAAATCCACTGGCTCCCAGGTACGATTATCTCTATGGCCAGCAGGAACACCTCATGTGTTTAGACCCCACTGGCTCCAGGACCAGGAGAGTAGGGCTGGGAGAGGGCAGTCCCTGACAGCTGAGAGAGAAGGCTGTGCCTTTGGATGGAGGGATACAAGGAGTCCATACGGCCTAGTGGGGGAAGTTTCAAAAAGGAAACAGGGGCTATAGACTTACAAAGAAGAGTGTGGTTCAGTGGTTATTTCTTTTATTTATTTACTGTATTTTGTCTTTTAAAAATCAATGAGTTCATAACACCCAGCGTTTTCTGGGTCCCTCCTCTGCCCTAGGTGCTGTCTCAAAGCCCTACCTCTGAATCTTTTATCTGCTTTCTGTGAGCATGAAGCTGATGTGACATTAGGAATGTGTTGGGAACACAAGAGTTGGCTAGTGGCTGGGCTTGGACCCAAGCAGGGCCCAAACTCTTGACTCTGTCTCCCCATGACTCTGTTCCATGTCTGTCTCCCCTTTCCCCTTAACGTTCTGAAGTCAGCATCTCTCCTAGCTTCCTGGTTGATTCACTTCATACCTGCCCCATGTTGCTGTGACTGTGGCAGTTTCATCTGACTTCCCTGTGCCTCTGTTTTCCCACCTGTGAAGTAGGGCTAGTGATAGGACTTGCAGTGTGGAGTTGCTGCAGATATTATCTGGGCTTAGGCAAAGGTTTTGGAGCCTAGTATGGAAGACAGTGTAAATAATTTTATTCCTTCCTACATGGTGTTCCTTTAATACATACCATTTGTTTACTCCAGTTTTCAGCTTTCACTAATTTTTGCAGTTTTAAGTAATGTAGCAGGGTTCTGCTTATGGTCATTGTAAATACAAGTGCTAATGTGTCCAGATGCTACTGCAGCTATGCCCCTCACTGCACTGGGTGATCCCAGCCCCACAAGTGGGTTTGCCCCACTTGATGATTGAGTTATGCTGAAATGCTGTGAACCCCTCACATCTTTTCAAAGGGGCAGGATGGTGGGAGAGTCAGAATGTTCATCTTGTCTATCAATTAAACCCAGACCCTCTGCCACTGGGAAGAAACTCTTTCCATGGCTATAACAGATTACTGTTAGTCTTGGTTGAAGAAGGTAGGCATTTGGGGGAAGAGCAGGGCAGGATGGAAAGGGTTAAAATGAAAAGACAGTGGGTGGTGCAGCAGTGACTCAGCAGTCAGAGTTCTCCCCTGCCACACCAGAGACCCAGGTTCAAGTCCTGGAGCCTGCCCATGCCAAAAAAAGATGAAAGGACAGTGCTGCTGTCCCTCTGTTCCCCTCCTCCCATGCTACCTGATCTTAGTGGTCACCACCTGCTAGGTAGAGGAAGGGTGAGCCTTTTAGACTCCCCACCTCTCCTCCATCCTCATCACATTAAAAATACCATCATTGTAGTTTCTCTTCTAGTTATTGTTGAGCATTGAATACCTCAAAATACAAGAGAATCTTGCAGCTTCCCACCTTGCAAGGAGGATGCTTGCCCTAAATAATCCTATGAATTAATTCCTTAGTATTCTATGGTTATATCTTGATCTAGATCTAGCAATTATCTATCTATCTATCTATCCAGTGTTTTCTCTTCAGCCTTTGCTTTCCTGGAGTTTCTAATTTCCTTTCTTTTCCTTACATTGTCCGCTTTGGTCACATCCTTATCTTCTTCCATTATTTTGAGTTTTACTCCTGAAGACCTAGCTGCTCCATGCTGTCCTTCTTCCTGTTGCCCTCTGGAAGGTCTCGTAGGCCTGGGGTGGAGGCTCTTTGAAGCTGCTCCTCTGGGCTGTTCCATGGCTTCCTGAATTGCATCTTAAGTTCAGAGTTGTTATCTGTCCTCACAGTTGATTGGTAATTTTGCAGGAACAGAATTCAGACTTGAGAATGTGAACTGAAGGAATTGTGTCATTATTTTGTAGCTTGCAGTGTTGTTGCTGATAAGTCAGATATCTTTCTCATGTTTTTTCCTTAACAGATAACCTATCTTTCTTTCAGAGAGCTTTTAGGTTCTTTTTATTTTAGGTTTGGTGTTCTGAAATTTCACAGTAATGGTCCTGACTGTGGTAATTTTTAATTCATCCTGCTGTTCAGTCTCTTAGTTTAAAAAAGAAGGTCTCATTTAAGCTCAAGACAGTTTATGTCTTTGGACTGGCTGCTTTTTTTCACCTTGGAGATTTATGTTTGTCAATATTTAACAGTGAGGCCAACTTGAGGCCCCATGTCTGTGAGTGGGGATAGTCAGTGTGGACATCAGGCTGGGATTGGGGGATGACAGTCTTCATGCTGGGGGCCAGCAAACATGCAAATAAGTTTTCTCTCTTAATCCTGTGTTGGTTCTTCCAAGACTGTTCTCTCCAGGTTTATAGAATTACCTGCTGACAGTTCTGGAGTTCAAGCCCTGGAATACCTATCTACACATGGCCAGTTTTTAGTCCTCTTGGCTGCTAAAGAAAATACCATGCAATAGGTTGGCATGAACAATAGGAATTGATTGGCTCATGTCATTTTTGTTGAGAAGTCCAAAATCAAGCCATCATCAGGGTGAGGTTTTTCACCTACAAGGTTGTGTCTTTCTTGGATTGACTCCTGGGTGTCCTTAGTCCTTGATTTTTCTCTCACATGGTAATGTATATGGGGGCCTCCCCTGACTTCTCCTTCTTACTCCAGCTTCTGTGGACTTGCAACTTCTAGCTGTTCCCTCTGACTTTCTCTCTGTCTCTCTCCATGACCTTCCCTATAAGGCCTTCTGTACCAGGATTAAAACCCATCCTGATTCACATGGGACACACCTTTTTGAAGTACCCTCATCACAGGGTTGACAGAATGGATTGCATTTGAGAACATGTTTTTCTCGGGTACCAAACTCCAAACCATCACAGCTAGGTACCTGACTCTTTCCCCACCTTGTCTCCTGCCCTGTGCCCCAACTCAACCTCTCCAGCCATGGGACTTCCATCTGCCTCCTGAAACTGCAAAACATGGACATCTCACACCTGTGGTCACCTCACCCCTGATGTTACATATCTATCTGGGCTCATGGCTACTTACTTCTCTTTTTCTTGGAGGGAGAAGATATAACGTGTTCCTCAACTGGGTTTGAACTAGCAATGGTTAGATGAGCACTTAAGCAGTGTTTCTTTTACCTGACAGGGTCTCTGAAGTTTTACAGGAAAGAGAAATCCAAGGAAAGCAAAGTAAAAGTCATAGACCAAAATGTCATGGGGTTTCATCTGATCAGGGCATCTTGCACAGCTGGGCATGATGTTGGTTATTCGCTCTCTGGATGTGAAGGCCAGACAGGGAGGAGGGAATGTAGCATGTCTGGCCATGTGTTTTGCATCAGTCATTTTGTGTCTGAAATCATGGGACTTTGGAATTTCTTACAACCTTGTATACTCAAGGCAGAAATGAACTTTCATTCTCAGCTCACTTCTATGTTAAGTTTCTGTCCATCCAGAACTGTTCATTCCATGACAACTTCTCTTTAGGAATGAAAGGCCCTGTCCAAAACATTTTAAGTAAAGAGAAATTCAACAGGACAGGGTAAGGTCCTCACACCTTGCAACTACTAAGTAAGAACTAGTTAAAACCTAAGGTGCAAGCCTAAAGGCAAAAGGAATTAAAAATAAGGTCACAGGTAAAATGTAAAAGACAAGGGGCTGGTGGCCCAGCTCTGTGAGGAATTAGTCACAATGGAAGCCTGTGATGTCCCTAGTTTCTCATGGGTGATGTTTAGTCCCTGGGGCCAGGTGCTGGCTTGAGGTCTCCAACTTTCCATCACTATACCTGTGACAAAGTAGAATTTGAGGTCAGCAAAATCTAACTTTGTTTTGGCTTCTGGAAGCAAAGACCAACCAGGCAAAAGGTGGCATGGACTGCTGATGGGACCATGTCTTTCTTAAAGAGGCTGAGGCCCCAGCAGGGCTAAGCCTGCTTCCCTGGGCTGGGCCCTCATCCCTGTCCATGCTGGCCTGTCTCTCTGCTCTGAGGTCCTGCTCATGCCAACAGGGGGCTATGGTCTTTTCTGCCAGCAGTGGGTGGTGAAATTTCTTTGCCTACAGGATTTGCTGGCCCTCCCTGGCAGAACCCCTGGAGCCCATATTTGGAGGAGGGTCCAGGCACCAGCAGTGGACAAGAAGACATGCAGATGGTGGCTACCTCATGACACAGTCTCCACTTCAGCCTCCAGAATTCATGCTCCACCAAAGATAATGCCTGAGAGCCCTGGGCCTCTGGTGGCAACCAACAGGCCACAGAGTTGGGTGGTGAGGGCCTGAGAGGGGGCAGCCCAATCCACACACTGGATAGGTCAGCCTTTCTTTGTGGATTTATAGAAATGATAAAGTTCTCCCAAACTCTTCTACAAAAAGGAGAAGCAAACACAGAAGAAACTGTCTTGTGACCTGTGTGTCTAAGGTGTCTTGAAAGGGCCCAAGCTCAATGGCCCTGTTTTTGCTGTGATAACCCTGAGCCCTCAGCCCTCTTTCTGGCATATTCTTTACCCCTCACAAAGGGCCACCTGAGTTTCTTAGCAGCCACAATATCCTGATGTTATATTTTTAAGTTGCACTGTTAAAGGCTCCAGAGGCTCTTGCACATTCCAAGGGTGAGTTTACTGTTGATGGTATTGGAAATAGAGAAAAGATAAACTCACCAGGGCTGGGAAGACATGGCAGGAGACAGATAGACAGACAGGAGGGTGGCACCAAGGTTTGAGAGAGTGTCAAGGTGGCCTAGTGGGGTTCCACCATCTCCCAGCCTCTAGTGGACACCCCATCTTAGACTCACATGTGGGGCCAGCAGGACTGGGTTCCCCAGGATCAAAGTTCTCCTTAATGCTGTGGCAAAAGTGTGGCTGGCTCAGCAGTGCCCAAGAATGACAGGGAACATGATACAGAGGGATAGAGCAGCCCCCTAGATCACAAGCTCTACTTGACAAAATCAGTGACATTGTGAGAAAAACAGCACCACCTGCATGCACTCAGCTTCACCCTTGTCACCAACAGCCTCTTGTGACCATGGATCCCATACATCACTCCACGTGTGTGTCAGCCCCTCTCCCTGGCCATTTCATCCTTTCTTCCCAGTCCTTAGACTCCAGAGCTTCCTTCTCACTCTTACTCTGACCTGGTAACCTTTTTTCCTTCCCCACAATACGATCATATGGAATACAGATGGAACCCACCCCTCTACCCCACCAGATGGAATACCGATGGAAACTTCCTCACCACCCCAGATGGAATGCAAATGGACCACTTCTCACTGCCCCAGATGGAATACATATTGAACCCTCCACACCACCTCAGATGGAATACCGATGGAACCCTCTCCACCGCACCACTAAATGCAATACAGATGGAAACTCCCCATTGCTTAACCAGATGGAATACAGATGGAACACTCCCCACACCCTAGATAGAATACAGATTGAGCCATCCCCACTGCCCCAGATGGAATACCGATGGAACCTTCCCCACGGACCCATATGGAAAACAGATAGAATCTTCACCACCACCCCACATGGAATACACATGGAACTCTCCTCTAAGCCCTACCAAATGGAATGTAGATGGAATCACCCCATTGCACCACTAGATGGAATACAGATGGAACCTTCCACACTACCCAACATGGAATATAGATTGAACCATCCCCACCGCCCCACCAGATGGAATACAGATTGAGCCATCTCCACTCCCCCAGGTGAAGTACTGATGCAACACTCAACACCTACCCCCAGATGGAGTACAAATGAGACCTTCCACACTGTCACAGATGGAATACAGAAAATTCACCTGTCAAAGCCCAATATGGAATACAGAAGTAAGCTTTCCCATGCATTACTAAGTGGAATACTGTTGGAACCCACCTCACAGCCCCAGATAGAATACACATGGTACGTTACCCAAAACCCCAAATGGAATACAGATGGCACCCACACCAGGCACTCACCAGATGGAATACAGATGCAACTCTCAAAATCGTTCTGATGGAATACAAATGAAATCCTGCCCACCACACCAGATGGAATACAGGTAGAAACCTTCCAAAACCCACAGAGGGACTACAGTGGGAATTCACCCTACTGACCCTCCAAATGGAATACAGGCGCAACACTCACCACTGGGTTGATGGAATACCGATGGAACCGACACCACCAAACCATGTGGAATACAGTTGGATCCCTCCCCACTGCCCCATATGGAATACAGATTGAATCTTCGCAACCACCCCACATGGAATACAAATGAAACCCTTCCCAGCGCCCCACGAAAGGAATAAAGATTTAATCTCTCCATGGCACCACCAGATGGAATACAGATGGAACTCACCAGCCCAACCCTGATGGAATACAGATTGAGACATCCCCACTGCCCCAGATGGAATACAGATGCAACCCTTCACAACGGCCCACCAGATGGAATACAGATGGACCCACCCAACAGTCATAGATGGAATACACATGATACCCTGCCCAAAACCCCAGAAGAAATACAGATGGAATCCACACCATGTACTCACCAGATGGAATACAGATGCAAACCTCAAAATCGCTCTGATGCAACACAAGTGGAATTCCTCCCACCACACCAGATGGAATAACATGGTAACCTCCCCAAACCACAAATGGAATACAGACGGAATTCACAGCACTTTCACCCATCAAATGGAATACAGATGCAAACTTCACCTCCGCTTTGATGGAATACAGAGGGAATCCCCAACCGAACGAGATGGAATACAGTTGGGATTTTTCCCACCACGCCAACGGATGGAATATGGATGGACCAATCGAAAGCTTCCAAACAGATGGAATACAGATACAACCCTCCCAAGCACCTACCAGATGGAAAACTGTTACAACTCAACCACAACCCCAAATGGAATCCGATGAACCCCCCCCCCCACTGCACTGTACGGAATACAATTGAATCCTCCAAAAACCCCACATGGAATACACACAGAACACAGCTCACAGCGCCAACAAATACAATGCTACTGGAAACTCCCCCCTGTCCCACCAGATGGAATACAATAGAACCCTCCCGGCCACCGCAAATAGAATAAGATGGAAACATTCACACTGCTCCACCAAATGCCATACAGATGTAGTCTCTCCAGGGCATCAACAGATGGAATACAGATGGAACACACCACCCCAACCCGGATGGAATACAGATCGAGCCATCACTACTGCCGCAGACGGAACCCAAATAAAACACTTCACAAAGCCCCAACTGATGGAATACAGATGGACTGCTCCACACAGCCCGAGATGGAATACCGATGGAACCCTCCCAACTGCCCCATATGGAATACAGATGGAACCTAACACACCAACACCAATGGAATATAGATGGAACCATCTCCACTTCCCCAGGAGAAGTACAGATGTAACACTCACCGCCCACCCCCAGATGGAGTACAGATGAGACCTTCCACACTGTCACAGATGGAATACAGAAAATTCACCCACCAAAGCCCAATATGGAATACAGGAGGAAGCCTTCCTATGCATTGCAAGGTGGAATACTGATGGAACCCACCCCACAGCCCCAGATGGAATACACATGGAACCCTACCCAAAACCCCAAATGGAATACAGATGGAATCCACACCATGCACTCACCAGATGGAATACAGATGCAACTCTCAAAATCGCTCTGATGGAATACAAATGGAATCCTCCACACCATACCAGATGGAATAAAGTTGGAAACATTCCCAAAATCACAGAGGGACTACAGTTGGAATTCCCACCACTGACCCTCCAGATGGAATACAGATGCAATTCTCACTACTGGGTTAATGGAATACAGATGGAGCCCACACCACTGAACCAGGTGGAATACAGTTGGATCCCACCCACTGCCCCATATCGAATACAGATAGAATCTTCGCAACCACCCCACATGGAATACAAATGAAACCCTTCCCACCGCCCTACCCTATGAAATACAGATGTAGTTTCTACACGGCACCACCAGATGGAATACAGATGGAACTCACCACCCCAACCCTGATGGAATACAGATTGAGCCATCCCCACTGCCCCAGATGGAATACAGATGCAACCCTACACAAAGGCCCACCAGATGGAATACAGATGGACCCCACCCAACAGTCCCAGCTGGAATACACATGAAACCCACCCCAAAACCCCAGAAGGAATACAGATGGATCCACAAAACATACTCAGCAGACGGAGTACAGATGCAAACCTCAAAATTGCTCTGATGCAATACAAATAGAATCCTTCTCAGCACACCAGACAGAATATATGTGGAAACCTCCCCAAAAGCACAGATGGAATACAGATGGAATTCACAACACTTTGACCCACCAGATAGAATACAGATGCAACCTTCACCTCCGCTTTGCTGGAATACAGAGGAAATCCCCAACCGATTGAGATGGAATACAGTTGAAATTTTCCCAACCACCCCAACAGATGGAATATGGTCGGACCAATCCCAACCATCCGAACAGATGGAATACAGATGCAACCCTCCCCACTGCACTGTATGGAATATAATTGAATCCTCCAGAAACCCCACTTGGAATACACATGGAACACTCCTCACAGCCCCAAGAAATGCAATGCTGCTGGAAACTCCCCATCGCCCCAACAGATGGAATACAAATAGAACCCTGCCCACCACTGCAAATGGAATACAGATGGAACCATTCACACTGCTCCACCAAATGCAATACAGATGTAATCTCTCCATGGCGCCAACACATGGAATACAGATGGAAACACACCCCAACCCGGATGGAATAGAGATGGAGCCATCACTACTGCCGCAGCCGGAATCCAAATACAGCCCTCCCCAAAGCTCCACCAGATGGAATACAGATGAACCCCTCTACACAGCCCGAGATGGAATACTGATGAATGCCTCCCAACTGCCCCATATGGAATACCGATGGAACCCTCCCCACTGCACCATATGGAATACAATTGAATCCTCCTGAAACCCCACATGGAATACACATGGAACACTCCTCACAGCCCAACAAATGCAATGCTGCTGGAAACTCCCCATCGCCCCAACAGATGGAATACAAATAGAACCCTGCCCACCACTGCAAATGGAATACAGATGGAACCATTCACTGCTCCACCAAATGCAATACAGATGTAATCTCTCCATGGCGCCAACATTGGAATACAGATGGAACACCACCCCAACCTGGATGGAATACAGATCGAGCCATCACTACTGCTGCAGACGGAATCCAAATACAACCTTCGACAAAGTTCCACCAGATGGAATACAGGTGGACCATGGACCCATCCACACAGCCTCAGATGGAATATCGATGAAACCTTCCCAACTGCCACATATGGAATACAGATGGAACCTACCACAACACCAATGGAATACAGATTGAGCCATCTCATCCCCCAGGTGAAGTACTGATGCAACACTCAACACCTACCCCCAGATGGAGTACAAATGAGACCTTCCACACTGTCACAGATGGAATACAGAAAATTCACCTGCCAAAGCCCAATATGGAATACAGAAGTAAGCTTCCCCATGCATTACTAAGTGGAACACTGTTGGAACCCACCTCACAGCCCCAGATAGAATACACATGGTACGTTACCCAAAACCCCAAATGGAATACAGATGGCACCCACACAGGCACTCACCAGATGGAATACAGATGCAACTCTCAAAATCGTTCTGATGGAATACAAATGAAATCCTGCCCACCACACCAGATGGAATACAGGTAGAAACCTTCCAAAACCCACAGAGGGACTACAGTGGGAATTCACCCTACTGACCCTCCAAATGGAATACAGGCGCAACACTCACCACTGGGTTGATGGAATACCGATGGAACCGACCACCAAACCATGTGGAATACAGTTGGATCCCTCCCAACTGCCCCTATGGAATACAGATTGAATCTTCACAACCACCCCACATGGAATACAAATGAAACCCTTCCCAGCGCCCCACGAAAGGAAATAAAGATTTAATCTCTCCATGGCACCACCAGATGGAATACAGATGGAACTCACCAGCCCAACCCTGATGGAATACAGATTGAGACATCCCCACTGCCCCAGATGGAATACAGATGCAACCCTTCACAACGGCCCACCAGATGGAATACAGATGGACCCCACTCAACAGTCATAGCTGGAATACACATGATACCCTGCCCAAAACCCCAGAAGAAATACAGATGGAATCCACACCATGTACTCACCAGATGGAATACAGATGCAAACCTCAAAATCGCTCTGATGCAACACAAGTGGAATTCCTCCCACCACACCAGATGGAATAAACATGGTAACCTCCCCAAACCACAAATGGAATACAGATGGAATTCACAGCACTTTCAACATCAAATGGAATACAGATGCAAACTTCACCTCCGCTTTGATGGAATACAGAGGGAATCCCAAACCGAACGAGATGGAATACAGTTGGGATTTTTCCCACCACGCCAACGGATGGAATATGGATGGACCAATCGAAAGCTTCCAAACAGATGGAATACAGATACAACCCTCCCCAAGCACCTACCAGATGGAAAACTGTTACAACTCAACCACATCCCCAAATGGAATCCCGATGAAACCCCCTCCCCCACTGCACTGTACGGAATACAATTGAATCCTCAAAAAAACACAAGTGGAATACACACAGAACACAGCTCACAGCGCCAACAAATACAATGCTACTGGAAACTCCCCCCTGTCCCACCAGATGGAATACAAATAGAACCCTCCCGACCACCGCAAATACATAAGATGGAAACATTCACACTGCTCCACCAAATGCCATACAGATGTAGTCTCTCCAGGGCATCAACAGATGGAATACAGATGGAACACACCACCCCAACCCGGATGGAATACAGATCGAGCCATCACTACTGCCGCAGACGGAACCCAAATACAACACTTCACAAAGCCCCAACTGATGGAATACAGATGGACTGCTCCACACAGCCCGAGATGGAATACCGAGGAACCCTCCCAACTGCCCCATATGGAATACAGATGGAACCTAACACACCAACACCAATGGAATATAGATTGAACCATCTCCCTCCCCCAGGTGAAGTACAGATGCAACACTCACCGCCCACCCCAGATGGAGTACAGATGAGACCTTCCACACTGTCACAGATGGAATACAGAAAATTCACCCACAAAGCCCAATATGGAATACAGGAGGAAGCCTCCCTATGCATTACAAGGTGGAATACTGATGGAACCCACCCTACAGCCCCAGATGGAATACACATGGAACGCTACCCAAAACCCCAAATGGAATACAGATGGAATCCAAACCAGGCACTCACCAGACGGAATACAGATGCAACTCTCAAAATCCCTCTGATGGAATACAAATGGAATCCTCCACACCATACCAGATGGAATAAAGTTGGAAACATTCCCAAAATCACAGAGGGACTACAGTTGGAATCACACCACTGACCCTCCAGATGGAATACAGATGCAACCTCACCACTGGGTTATGGAATACAGATGGACCCCACACCACTGAACCATGTGGATAGAGTTGGATCCCACCCACTGCCCCATACGGAAACAGATTGAATCTTCGCAACTACCCCACATGGCATACAAAAGAAACCCTTCCCACCGCCCCACCAAATGAAATACAGATGTAATCGCTGCATGGCACCACCAGATGGAATACAGATGGAACTCACCACCCCAAACCTGATGGAATACAGATTGAGCCATCCCCACTGCCCCAGATGGAATGCAGATGCAACCCTACACAAAGGCCCACCAGATGGAATACAGATGGACCCCACCCAACATCCCAGCTGGAATACACATGAAACCCACCCCAAAACTCCAGAAGGAATACAGATGGATCCACAAAACATACTCAGCAGACGGAATACAGATGCAAACCTCAAAATCGCTCTGATGCAATACAAGTGGAATTCTTCCCACCATACCGGATGGAATACACGTGGAAACTTCCCAAAAGCACAGATGGAATACAGATGGAATTCATACCACTTTGACCCATCAGATAGAATACAGATGCAACCTTCATCTTCACTTTGATGGAATACAGAGGGCATCCCCAACATAACGAGAGGGAATGCAGATGGAATTTTCCCGACAGCCCCAACAGATGGATATAGGTGGATGAATCCCAACCGTCCAAACATATGGAATAGAGATGCAACCTTCCCACACACGTACAAGATGGAAAACTGTTGGACCCCACTCACACCCACAAATGGAATACCGATGGAACCTCCCCACTGCACGTATGGAATATAATTGAATCCTCCAGAAACCCACTTGGAATACACATGGAACACTCCTCACAGCCCAAGAAATGCAATGCTGCTGGAAACTCCCCATCGCCCCAACAGATGGAATACAAATAGAACCCTGCCCACCACTGCAAATGGAATACAGATGGAACCATTCACACTGCTCCACCAAATGCAATACAGATGTAATCTCTCCATGGCGCCAACACATGGAATACAGATGGAACACACCACCCAACCCGGATGGAATAGAGATGGAGCCATCACTACTGCCGCAGCCGGAATCCAAATACAGCCCTCCCCAAAGCTCCACCAGATGGAATACAGATGAACCCCTCTACACAGCCGAGATGGAATACTGATGATACTCCCAACTGCCCCATATGGAATACCGATGGAACCCTCCCCACTGCACATATGGAATACAATTGAATCCTCCTGAAACCCCACATGGAATACACATGGAACATCCTCACAGCCCCAACAAATGCAATGCTGCTGGAAACTCCCCATCGCCCCAACAGATGGATACAAATAGAACCCTGCCCACCACTGCAAATGGAATACAGATGGAACCATTCACATGCTCCACCAAATGCAATACAGATGTAATCTCTCCATGGCGCCAACACTTGGAAGACAGATGGAACACACCACCCCAACCCGGATGGAATACAGATCGAGCCATCACTACTGCTGCAGACGGAATCCAAATACAACCCTCCCCAAAGTTCCACCAGATGGAATACAGGTGGACCATGGACCCATCCACACAGCCTCAGATGGAATATCGATGAAACCTTCCCAACTGCCACATATGGAATACAGATGGAACCTACCACACCAACACCAATGGAATACAGATTGAGCCATCTCCACTCCCCCAGGTGAAGTACTGATGCAACACTCAACACCTACCCCCAGATGGAGTACAAATGAGACCTTCCACACTGTCACAGATGGAATACAGAAAATTCACCTGCCAAAGCCCATATGGAATACAGAAGTAAGCTTCCCATGCATTACTAAGTGGAACACTGTTGGAACCCACCTCACAGCCCCAGATAGAATACACATGGTACGTTACCCAAAACCCCAAATGGAATACAGATGCAACCCTTCACAAAGGCCCACCAGATGGAATACAGATGCAACTCTCAAAATCGTTCTGATGGAATACAAATGAAATCCTGCCCACCACACCAGATGGAATACAGGTAGAAACCTTCCAAAACCCACAGAGGGACTACAGTGGGAATTCACCCTACTGACCCTCCAAATGGAATACAGGCGCAACACTCACCACTGGGTTGATGGAATACCGATGGAACCGACACCAACAAATCATGTGGAATACAGTTGGATCCCTCCCCACTGCCCCATATGGAATAGAGATTGAATCTTCGCAACCACCCCACATGGAATACAAATGAAACCCTTCCCAGCGCCCACGAAAGGAAATAAAGATTTAATCTCTCATGGCACCACCAGATGGAATACAGATGGAACTCACCAGCCCAACCCTGATGGAATACAGATTGAGACATCCCCACTGCCCCAGATGGAATACAGATGCAACCCTTCACAACGGCCCACCAGATGGAATACAGATGGACCCCACTCAACAGTCATAGCTGGAATACACATGATACCCTGCCCAAAACCCCAGAAGAAATACAGATGGAATCCACACCATGTACTACCAGATGGAATACAGATGCAAACCTCAAAACCGCTTGATGCAACACAAGTGGAATTCCTCCCACCACACCAGATGGAATAAACATGGTAACCTCCCAAACCACAAATGGAATACAGATGGAATTCACAGCACTTTCACCCATCAAATGGAATACAGATGCAAACTTCACCTCCGCTTGATGGAATACAGAGGGAATCCCCAACCGAACGAGATGGAATACAGTTGGGATTTTTCCCACACGCCAACGGATGGAATATGGATGGACCAATCGAAAGCTTCCAAACAGATGGAATACGATACAACCCTCCCAAGCACCTACCAGATGGAAAACTGTTACAACTCAACCACAACCCCAAATGGAATCCGATGAAACCCCCCCCCCACTGCACTGTACGGAATACAATTGAATCCTCCAAAAACCCCACATGGAATACACACAGAACACAGCTCACAGCGCCAACAAATACAATGCTACTGGAAACTCCCCCCTGTCCCACCAGATGGAATACAAATAGAACCCTCCCGACCACCGCAAATAGAATAGGATGGAACCATTCACACTGCTCCACCAAATGCAATACAGATGTAATCTCTCCATGGCGCCAACAGATGGAATACAGATGGAACACACCACCCCAACCCGGATGGAATACACATTGAGCCCTCACTACTGCCACAGACGAAATCCAAATACAACCATCCTCAAAGCCGCACCAGATGGAATACAGATGGACTGCTCCACACAGCCCGAGATGGAATACCGATGGAACCCTCCCAAAGGCCCCATATGGAGTACAGATGGAACCTATCACACCAACACCAATGGAATATAGATTGAACCATCTCCACTCCCCCAGGTGAAGTACAGATGCAACACTCACCGCCCACCCCTAGATGGAGTACAGATGATAACTTCCACACTGTCACAGATGGAATACAGAAAATTCACCCACCAAAGCCCAGTATGGAATACAGGAGGAAGCCTCCCTATGCATTACAAGGTGGAATACTGATGGAACCCACCCCACAGCCCCAGATGGAATACCATGGAACCCTATCCAAAACCCCAAATGGAATACAGATGGAATCCAAACCAGGCACTCACAGACGGAATACAGATGCAACTCTCAAAATCCCTTGATGGAATACAAATGGAATCCTCCACACCATACCAGATGGAATAAAGTTGGAAACATTCCCAAAATCACAGAGGGACTACAGTTGGAATTCCACCACTGACCTCCAGATGGAATACAGATGCAACCCTCACCACCGGGTTGATGGATTGCAGATGGACCCCACACCACTGAACCATGTGGAATAGAGTTGGATCCCACCCACTGCCCCATACGGAAAACAGATTGAATCTTCGCAACTACCCCACATGGAATACAAAGAAACCCTTCCACCGCCCCAAATGAAATACAGATGTAATCGCTGCATGGCACACCAGATGGAATACAGATGGAACTCACCACCCCAAACCTGATGGAATACAGATTGAGCCATCCCACTGCCCAGATGGAATGCAGATGCAACCCTACACAAAGGCCACAGATGGAATACAGATGGACCCCACCCAACATCCCAGCTGGAATACACATGAAACCCACCCAAAACTCCAGAAGGAATACAGATGGATCCACAAAACATACTCAGCAGACGGAATACAGATGCAAACCTCAAAATCGCTCTGATGCAATACAAGTGGAATTTTCCACCATACCGGATGGAATACACGTGGAAACTTCCCCAAAAGCACAGATGGAATACAGATGGAATTCATACCCTTTGACATCAGATAGAATACAGATGCAACCTTCATCTTCACTTTGATGGAATACAGAGGGCATCCCAACATAACGAGAGGAATGCAGATGGAATTTTTCGACAGCCCAACAGATGGATATAGGTGGATGAATCCCAACCGTCCAAACATATGGAATAGAGATGCAACCTTCCCCACACACGTACAAGATGGAAAACTGTTGGACCCCACTCACACCCACAAATGGAATACCGATGGAACCCTCCCACTGCACCGTATGGAATATAATTGAATCCTCCAGAAACCCCACTTGGAATACACATGGAACACTCCTCACAGCCCCAAGAAATGCAATGCTGCTGGAAACTCCCCATCGCCCAACAGATGGAATACAAATAGAACCTGCCCACCACTGCAAATGGAATACAGATGGAACCATCACACTGCTCACAAATGCAATACAGATGTAATTCTCCATGGCGCCAACACATGGAATACAGATGGAACACACCACCCCAACCCGGATGGAATAGAGATGGAGCCATCACTACTGCCGCAGCCGGAATCCAAATACAGCCCTACCCAAGCTCCACCAGATGTAATACAGATGAACCTCTACACAGCCCGAGATGGAATACTGATGAATGCCTCCCAACTGCCCCATATGGAATACCGATGGAACCCTCCCACTGCACCATATGGAATACAATTGAATCCTACTGAAACCCCACATGGAATACACATGGAACACTCCTCACAGCCCCAACAAATGCAATGCTGCTGGAAATCCCCATCGCCCCAACAGATGGAATACAAATAGAACCCTGCCACCACTGCAAATGGAATACAGATGGAACCATTCACACTGATCCACCAAATGCAATACAGATGTAATCTCTCCATGGCGCCAACACTTGGAAGACAGATGGAACACACCACCCCAACCCGGATGGAATACAGATCGAGCCATCACTATGCTGCAGACGGAATCCAAATACAACCCTCCCCAAAGTTCCACCAGATGGAATACAGGGGACCATGGACCCATCCACACAGCCTCAGATGGAATATCGATGAAACCTTCCAACTGCCACATATGGAATACAGATGGAACCTACCACACCAACCCAATGGAATACAGATTGAACCATCTCCACTCCCCCAGGTGAAGTACTGATGCAACACTCAACACCTACCCCAGATGAAGTACAAATGAGCCTTCCACACTGTCACAGATGGATACAGAAAATTCACTGCCAAAGCCCAATATGGAATACAGAAGTAAGCTTCCCATGCATTACTAAGTGGAACACTGTTGGAACCCACCTCACAGCCCCAGATAGAATACACATGGTACGTTACCCAAAACCCAAATGGAATACAGATGGCACCACACCAGGCACACCAGATGGAATACAGATGCAACTCTCAAAATCGTTCTGATGGATAAAATGAAATCCTGCCCACCACACAGATGGAATACAGGTAGAAACCTTCCAAAACCCACAGAGGGACTACAGTGGGAATTCACCTACTGACCCTCCAAATGGAATACAGGCGCAACACTCACACTGGGTTGATGGAATACCGATGGAACCGACACCACCAAACCATGTGGAATACAGTTGGATCCCTCCCACTGCCTATATGGAATACAGATTGAATCTTCGCAACCACCCACATGGAATACAAATGAAACCCTTCCCAGCGCCCCACGAAAGGAATAAAGATTTAATCTCTCATGGCACCACAGATGGAATACAGATGGAACTCACCAGCCCAACCCTGATGGAATACAGATTGAGACATCCCCACTGCCCCAGATGGAATACAGATGCAACCCTTCACAACGGCCCACCAGATGGAATACAGATGGACCCCACCCAACAGTCATAGCTGGAATACACATGATACCCTGCCCAAAACCCCAGAAGAAATACAGATGGAATCCACACATGTACTCACCAGATGGAATACAGATGCAAACTCAAAATCGCTCTGATGCAACACAAGTGGAATTCCCACCACACCAGATGGAATAAACATGGTAACCTCCCCAAACCACAAATGGAATACAGATGGAATTCACAGCACTTTCACCCATCAAATGGAATACAGATGCAAACTTCACCTCCGTTTGATGGAATACAGAGGGAATCCCCAACCGAACGAGATGGAATACAGTTGGGATTTTTCCCACCACGCCAACGGATGGAATATGGATGGACAATCGAAAGCTTCCAAAAGATGGAATAAGATAAACCCTCCCAAGCACCTACAGATGGAAAACTGTTACAACTCAACCACAACCCAAATGGAATCCGATGAAACCCCCCCCCCACTGCACTGTACGGAATACAATTGAATCCTCCAAAAACCCACATGGAATACACACAGAACACAGCTCACAGCGCCAACAAATACAATGCTACTGGAAACTCCCCCCTGTCCCACCAGATGGAATACAAATAGAACCCTCCCGACCACCGCAAATAGAATAAGATGGAACCATTCACTGCCACCAAATGCCATACAGATGTAGTCTCTCCAGGGCGTCACAGATGGAATACAGATGGAACACACCACCCCAACCCGGTGGAATACAGATCGAGCCATCACTACTGCCGCAGACGGAACCCAAATACAACACTTCACAAAGCCCCAACTGATGGAATACAGATGGACTGCTCACACAGCCGATAGAATACCGAGGAACCCTCCCAACTGCCCCATATGGAATACAGATGGAACCTAACACAAACACCATGGAATATAGATTAAACCATCTACGCTCCCCAGGAGAAGTACAGATGTAACACTCACCGCCCACCCCCAGATGGAGTACAGATGAGACCTTCCACACTGTCACAGATGGAATACAGAAAATTCACCCACCAAGTCCAATATGGAATACAGGAGGAAGCCTTCCTATGCATTGCAAGGTGGAATACTGATGGAACCCACCCCACAGCCCCAGATGGAATACACATGCAACCCTACCCATAACTCGAAATAGAATACAGATGGAATCCAACCAGGTACTCACCAGATGGAATACAGATGCAACTCTCAAAATCGCTCTGATGCAATACAAATGGAATCCTCCACACCACACCAGATGGAATAAAGTTGGAAACATTCCCAAAATCACAGAGGGACTACAGTTGGAATTCACACCACTGACCCTCCAGAGGAATACAGATGCAATTCTCACTACTGGGTTAATGGATACAGATGGACCCCACACCACTGAACCATGTGGAATACAGTTGGATCCCACCCACTGCCCCATACGGAAAACAGATTGAATCTTTGCAACCACCCCCCATGAAATACAAATGAAATCCTTCCCACCGGCCCACCCAATGAAATACAGATGTAATCTCTCCATGGCACCACCAGATGGAATACAGATGGAACTCACCACCCCAACCCTGATGGAATACAGATTGAGCCATCCCCACTGCCCCAGAAGGAATGCAGATGCAACCCTACACAAAGGCCCACCAGATGGAATACAGATGGACCCCACCCCACAACCCCAGCTGGAATACACATGGAACCCTCCCCAAAAACCCCAGAAGGAATACAGATGGAATCCACACCACATACACAACAGATGGAATATGGATGCAAACGTCAAAATCGCTCTGATGCAATATAAATGGAATCCTTCCCAGCACACCAGACAGAATATATGTGGAAACCTCCCCAAAAGCACAGATGGAATACAGATGGAATTCACAACACTTTGACCCACCAGATAGAATACAGATGCAACCTTCACCTCCGCTTTGCTGGAATACAGAGGGCATCCCCAACATAACGAGAGGGAATGCAGATGGAATTTTCTCGACAGCCCCAACAGATGGATATAGGTGGATGAATCCCAACCGTCCAAACATATGGAATAGAGATGCAACCTTCCCCACACACGTACAAGATGGAAAACTGTTGGACCCACTCACACCCACAAATGGAATACCGATGGAACCCTCCCCACTGCACCGTATGGAATATAATTGAATCCCAGAAACCACTTGGAATACACATGGAACACTCCTCACAGCCAAGAAATGCAATGTGCTGGAAACTCCCCATCGCCCCAACAGATGGAATAAAATAGAACCCTGCCCACCACTGCAAATGGAATACAGATGGAACCATTCACACTGCTCCACCAAATGCAATACAGACGTAATCTCTCCATGGCGCCAACACATGGAATACAGATGGAACACACCACCCCAACCGGATGGATAGAGATGGAGCCATCACTACTGCCGCAGCCGGAATCCAAATACAGCCTCCCCAAAGCTCACCAGATGGAATACAGATGAACCCCTCTACACAGCCGAGATGGAATACTGATGAATGCCTCCCAACTGCCCCATTGGAATACCGATGGAACCTCCCACTGCACCATATGGAATACAATTGAATCCTCCTGAAACCCCACATGGAATACACATGGAACACTCCTCACAGCCCCAACAAATGCAATGCTGCTGGAAACTCCCATCGCCCCAACAGATGGAATACAAATAGAACCTGCCCACCACTGCAAATGGAATACAGATGGAACCATTCACACTGCTCCACCAAATGCAATACAGATGTAATCTCTCCATGGCGCCAACACTTGGAATACAGATGGAAACACACCCCAACCCGGATGGAATACAGATCGAGCCATCACTACTGCTGCAGACGGAATCCAAATACAACCCTCCCCAAAGTTCCACCAGATGGAATACAGGTGGACCATGGACCCATCCACACAGCCTCAGATGGAATATCGATGAAACCTTCCAACTGCCACATATGGAATACAGATGGAACCTACCACACCAACACCAATGGAATACAGATTGAGCCATCTCCACTCCCAGGTGAAGTACTGATGCAACACTCAACACCTACCCAAATGGAGTACAAATGAGACCTTCCACACTGTCACAGATGGAATACAGAAAATTCACCTGCCAAAGCCCAATATGGAATACAGAAGTAAGCTTCCCCATGCATTACTAAGTGGAACACTGTTGGAACCCACCTCACAGCCCAGATAGAATACACATGGTACGTTACCCAAAACCCAAATGGAATACAGATGGCACCCACACCAGGCACTCACCAGATGGAATACAGATGCAACTCTCAAAATCGTTCTGATGGAATACAAATGAAATCTGCCACACACCAGATGGAATACAGGTAGAAACCTTCCAAAACCCACAGAGGGACTACAGTGGGAATTCACCTACTGACCCTCCAAATGGAATACAGGCGCAACACTCACCACTGGGTTGATGGAATACCGATGGAACCGACACACCAAACCATGTGGAATACAGTTGGATCCCTCCCCACTGCCCCATATGGAATACAGATTGAATCTTCGCAACCACCCCACATGGAATACAAATGAAACCTTCCCAGCGCCCACGAAAGGAAATAAAGATTTAATCTCTCCATGGCACCACCGGATGGAATACAGATGGAACTCACCAGCCCAACCCTGATGGAATACAGATTGGACATCCCCACTGCCCCAGATGGAATACAGATGCAACCCTTCACAACGGCCCACCAGATGAATACAGATGGACCCCACCAACAGTCATAGCTGGAATACACATGATACCCTGCCAAAACCCCAGAAGAAATACAGATGGAATCCACACCATGTACTCACCAGATGGAATACAGATGCAAACCTCAAAATCGCTCTGATGCAACACAAGTGGAATTCCTCCCACCACACCAGATGGAATAAACATGGTAACCTCCCCAAACCACAAATGGAATACAGATGGAATTCACAGCACTTTCACCCATCAAATGGAATACAGATGCAAACTTCACCTCCGCTTTGATGGAATACAGAGGGAATCCCAACCGAACGAGATGGAATACAGTTGGGATTTTTCCCACCACGCCAACGGATGGAATATGGATGGACCAATCGAAAGCTTCCAAACAGATGGAATACAGATACAACCCTCCCCAAGCACCTACCAGATGGAAAACTGTTACAACTCAACCACAACCCCAAATGGAATCCCGATGAAACCCCGCCCCCACTGTACTGTACGGAATACAATTGAATCCTCCAAAAACCCCACATGGAATACACACAGAACACAGCTCACAGCGCCAACAAATACAATGCTACTGGAAACTCCCCCCTGTCCCACCAGATGGAATACAAATAGAACCCTCCGACCACCGCAAATAGATAAGATGGAACATTCACACTGCTCCACCAAATGCCATACAGATGTAGTCTCTCCAGGGCATCAACAGATGGAATACAGATGGACCACACCACTCCAACCCGGATGGAATACAGATTGAGCCATCACTACTGCCGCAGACGGAACCCAAATACAACACTTCACAAAGCCCCAACTGATGGAATACAGATGGACTGCTCCACACAGCCCGAGATGGAATACCGATGGAACCCTCCCAACTGCCCCATATGGAATACAGATGGAACCTAACACACCAACACCAATGGAATATAGATTAAACCATCTACGCTCCCCCAGGAGATGTACTGAAGCAATACTCACCGCCCACCTCCAGATAGAGTACAGATCAGACCTTCCACACTGTCACAGATGGAATACAGAAAATTCACCCACCAAAGCCCAATATGGAATACAGAAGAAGCCTCCCTATGCATTGCAAGGTGGAATACTGATGGAACCCACCCCACAGCCCCAGATGGAATACACATGGAACGCTACCCAAAACCCCAAATGGAATACAGATGGAATCCAAACCAGGCACTCACCAGACGGAATACAGATGCAACTCTCAAAATCCCTCTGATGGAATACAAATGGAATCCTCCACACCATACCAGATGGAATAAAGTTGGAAACATTCCCAAATCACAGAGGGACTACAGTTGGAATTCCCACCACTGACCCTCCAGATGGAATACAGATGCAACCCTCACCACCGGGTTGATGGATTGCAGATGGACCCCACACCACTGAACCATGTGGAATAGAGTTGGATCCCACCCACTGCCCCATACGGAAAACAGATTGAATCTTCGCAACTACCCCACATGGAATACAAAAGAAACCCTTCCCACCGCCCCACCAAATGAAATACAGATGTAATCGCTGCATGGCACCACCAGATGGAATACAGATGGAACTCACCACCCCAAACCAAATGGAATACAGATTGAGCCATGCCCACTGCCCCAGATGGAATACAGATGCAACCCTACAAAAAGTCCCACCAGATGGAATACAGATGGACCCCACCCAACAGTCCCAGCTGGAATACACATGAAACCCACCCCAAAACTCCAGAAGGAATACAGATGGATCCACAAAACATACTCAGCAGACGGAATACAGATGCAAACCTCAAAATCGCTCTGATGCAATACAAGTGGAATTCTTCCCACCATACCGGATGGAATACACGTGGAAACTTCCCCAAAAGCACAGATGGAATACAGATGGAATTCATACCACTTTGACCCATCAGATAGAATACAGATGCAACCTTCATCTTCACTTTGATGGAATACAGAGGGCATCCCCAACATAACGAGATGGAATGCAGATGGAATTTTCCCGACAGCCCCAACAGATGGATATAGGTGGATGAATCCCAACCGTCCAAACATATGGAATAGAGATGCAACCTTCCCCACACACGTACAAGATGGAAAACTGTTGGACCCCACTCACACCCACAAATGGAATACCGATGGATCCCCTCCCACTGCACCGTATGGAATATAATTGAATCCTCCAGAAACCCCACTTGGAATACACATGGAACACTCCTCACAGCCCCAAGAAATGCAATGCTGCTGGAAACTCCCCATCACCCAACAGATGGAATACAAATAGAACCCTGCCCACCACTGCAAATGGAATACAGATGGAACCATTCACACTGCTCCACCAAATGCAATACAGATGTAATCTCTCCATGGCGCCAACACATGGAATACAGATGGAACACACCACCCCAACCCGGATGGAATAGAGATGGAGCCATCACTACTGCCGCAGCCGGAATCCAAATACAGCCCTCCCCAAAGCTCCACCAGATGGAATACAGATGAACCCCTCTACACAGCCCGAGATGGAATACTGATGAATGCCTCCCAACTGCCCCATATGGAATACCGATGGAACCCTCCCCACTGCACCATATGGAATACAATTGAATCCTCCTGAAACCCCACATGGAATACACATGGAACACTCCTCACAGCCCCAACAAATGCAATGCTGCTGGAAACTCCCCATCGCCCCAACAGATGGAATACAAATAGAACCCTGCCCACCACTGCAAATGGAATACAGATGGAACCATTCACACTGCTCCACCAAATGCAATACAGATGTAATCTCTCCATGGCGCCAACACTTGGAATACAGATGGAACACCACCCCCCAACCCGGATGGAATACAGATCGAGCCATCACTACTGCTGCAGACGGAATCCAAATACAACCCTCCCCAAAGTTCCACCAGATGGAATACAGGTGGACCATGGACCCATCCACACAGCCTCAGATGGAATATCGATGAAACCTTCCCAACTGCCACATATGGAATACAGATGGAACCTACCACACCAACACCAATGGAATACAGATTGAGCCATCTCCACTCCCCCAGGTGAAGTACTGATGCAACACTCAACACCTACCCCCAGATGGAGTACAAATGAGACCTTCCACACTGTCACAGATGGAATACAGAAAATTCACCTGCCAAAGCCCAATATGGAATACAGAAGTAAGCTTCCCCATGCATTACTAAGTGGAACACTGTTGGAACCCACCTCACAGCCCCAGATAGAATACACATGGTACGTTACCCAAAACCCCAAATGGAATACAGATGGCACCCACACCAGGCACTCACCAGATGGAATACAGATGCAACTCTCAAAATCGTTCTGATGGAATACAAGTGGAATTCCTCCCACCACACCAGATGGAATACAGGTAGAAACCTTCCAAAACCCACAGAGGGACTACAGTGGGAATTCACCCTACTGACCCTCCAAATGGAATACAGGCGCAACACTCACCACTGGATTGATGGAATACCGATGGAACCGACACCACCAAACCATGTGGAATACAGTTGGATCCCTCCCCACTGCCCCATATGGAATACAGATTGAATCTTCGCAACCACCCCACATGGAATACAAAGGAAACCCTTCCCAGCGCCCCACTTAAGGAAATAAAGATTTAATCTCTCCATGGCACCACCAGATGGAATACAGATGGACCCCACCCAACAGTCCCAGCTGGAATACACATGAAACCCACCCCAAAACTCCAGAAGGAATACAGATGGATCCACAAAACATACTCACCAGATGGAATACAGATGCAAACCTCAAAATCGCTCTGATGCAACACAAGTGGAATTCTTCCACCATACCGGATGGAATACACGTGGAAACCTCCCCAAAAGCACAGATGGAATACAGATGGAATTCACAGCACTTTGACCCACCAGATGGAATACAGATGCAACCTTCACCTCCACTTTGATGGAATACAGAGGGAATCCCCAACCGAACGAGATGGAATACAGATGGAATTTTCCCGACAGCCCCAACAGATGGATATAGGTGGATGAATTCCAACCGTCCAAACATATGGAATAGGGATGCAACCTTCCCCACACACGTACAAGATGGAAAACTGTTGGACCCCACTCACACCCACAAATGGAATACCGATGGAACCCTCCCCACTGCACCGTATGGAATATAATTGAATCCTCCAGAAACCCCACTTGGAATACACATGGAACACTCCTCACAGCCCCAAGAAATGCAATGCTGCTGGAAACTCCCCATCGCCCCAACAGATGGAATACAAATAGAACCCTGCCCACCACTGCAAATGGAATACAGATGGAACCATTCACACTGCTCCACCAAATGCAATACAGATGTAATCTCTCCATGGCACCAACACATGGAATACAGATGGAACACACCACCCCAACCCGGATGGAATACAGATGGAGCCATCACTACTGCCGCAGCCGGATTCCAAATACAGCCCTCCCCAAAGCTCCACCAGATGAAATACAGATGAACCCCTCTACACAGCCCGAGATGGAATACTGATGAATCCCTCCCAACTGCCCCATATGGAATACCGATGAAACCTTCCCCACTGCACCATATGGAATACAATTGAATCCTCCTGAAACCCCACATGGAATACACATGGAAAACTCCTCACAGTCCCAACAAATGCAGTGCTGCCACCAAGCACTCACCAGATGGAATACAGATGCAACTCTCAAAATCGTTCTGATGGAATACAAATGAAATCCTGCCCACCACACCAGTTGGAATCCAGGTAGAAACCTTCCAAAAACCACAGAGGGACTACAGTGGGAATTCACACTACCACCCTCCAGATGGAATATTGATGCAACCCACACCACCGGGTTGATGGAACACAAATCGAACCCAAACCACCGAACCATGTGGAATACAGTCGGATCCCTCCTCACTGCCCATATGGAATACAACTGAATCTTCACAACCATCCCACATGGAGTACAAATGAAACCCTTCCCACTGCCCCACGAAATGAAATAAAGATTTAATCTCTCCATGGCACCACCAGATGGAATACAGATGGAACTCACCACCCCAACCCTGATGGAATACAGATTGAGCCATCCCCACTGCCCCAGATGGAATACAGATGCAACCCTACACAAAGGCCCACCAGATGGAATACAGATGGACCCCACCCAACAGTCCCAGCTGGAATACAGATGGATCCACAAAACATACTCAGCAGACGGAATACAGATGCAAACCTCAAAATCGCTCTGATGCAATACAAATGGAATTCTTCCCACCGCACCAGATGGAATACACTTGAAAACCTCCCCAAAACACCAGATGGAATACAGATGGAATTCATACCACTTTGACCCATCAGATGGAATACAGATGCAACCCTCACCACCGCTTTGATGGAATACAGATGGAATCCCAAGAACGAGATGTAATACAGTTGGAATTTTCCCGACAGCCCCAACAGATGGAATATAGGTGGAAGAATCCTAACCAGTCCAACAGATTGGATGCAGATGCAACCCTCCCCAAGCACCTACCAGATGGAAAACTGTTACACCTCACCCACAACCCCAAATGGAATACAATGGAACCCCCCCACTGCACTGTATGGAATACAATTGAATCCTCCAAAAACCCCACATGGAATACACACGGAACACTGCTCACAGCCCCAACAAATACAATGCTACTGGAAACTCCCCCCTGTCCCACCAGATGGAATACAAATAGAACCCTCCCCACCACCGCAAATGGAATACAGATGGAACCATTCACACTGCTCCACCAAATGCCATACAGATGTAGTCTCTCCAGGGCATCAACAGATGGAATACAGATGGAACACACCACCCCAACCCGGATGGAATACACATAGGGCCATTACCTCTGCAACAGACGGTTTCGAAATACAACCCTCCCAAAGCCCCACCAGATGGAGTACAGATGGACCCATACACACAGCCCGAAATGGAATACCGATGGAACCCTCCCAACTGCCCCTTATGGAATACAGATGGAACCTACCACACCAACACCAATGGAATACAGATTGAACCATCTCCACTCCCCAGGTGAAGTACAGATGAAACACTCACCGCCCACCCTCAGATGGAGAACAGATGAAACCTTCCACACTGTCAGAGATGGAATAAAGAGCAATCACCCGCCAAAGCCGAATATGGAATGCAGAAGGAACCCTCCCCATGCATTACTAGGTGGAATACTGATGGAACCCACCCCACAGCCCCAGATGGAATACACATGGAATGCTACCCAAAACCCCAAATGGAATACAGATGGAATCCAAACCAGGCACTCACCAGACGGAATACAGATGCAACTCTCAAAATCCCTCTGATGGAATACAAATGGAATCCTTCACACCACACCAGATGGAATACAGGTGGAAACCTTCCCAAAACCACAGAGGAACTACACTTCGAATTCACTCACTGACCCTCCAGATGGAATACAGATGCAAGCTTCACCACCGGGTTGATGGAATACAGATGGAACCCACATTTCCGAACCATGTGGAATACAGTTGGATCCCTCCGCACTGCCCCATATGGAATACAAATTGAATCTTCGCAACCACCCCACATGGAATACAGATGGAACCATTCACACTGCCCCACCAAATGCAATACAGATGTAATCTCTCCACGGCACCACCAGATGGAATACAGATGGAACTCACCACCCCAACCCAGATGGAATACAGATTGAGCCATCCCCACTGCCCCAGATGGAATACAGATGCAACCCTACAAAAAGTCCCACCAGATGGAATACACGTGGAAACATCCCCAAAAGCACAGATGGAATACAGATGGAATTCACACCACTTTGACCCACCAGATGGAATACAGATGCAACCTTCACCTCCGCTTTGATGGAATACAGAGGAAATCCCCAACCGAATGAGATGGAATACAGTTGGAATTTTCCCGACTGCCCCAACAGATGGAATATAGATGGACCAATCCCAACCGTCCGAACAGATGGAATACAGATGTAACCCTCCCCAAACACCTACCAGATGGAAAACTGTTGGACCCCATCCACAATCCCAAATGGAATACCGATGGAACCCTCCCCACTGCACTGTATGGAATACAATTGAATCCTCCAAAAACCCCACATGGAATACACATGGAACACTCGTCACAGCCCCAACAAGTGCAATGCTGTTGAAAACTCCCCAGCGCCCCGACAGATGGAATACAAAGAGAACCCTCCCCACAATCGCAAATGGAATACAGATGGAACCATTCACACAGCTCCACCAAATGCATTACAGATGTAATCCCTCCATGGCGCTAACAGATGGAATACAGATGGACCACACCACTCCAACCCAGATGGAATACACATTGAGCCATCACTACTGCCATAGACGGAATCCAAATACAACCCTCCCGAAAGCCCCACCAGATGGAATACAGATGGACACCTACACACAGCCCGAGATGGAATACCGATGGAACCCTCCCAACTGCCCCTTATGGAATACAGATGGAACCTACCACACCAACACCAATGGAATATAGATGGAACCATCTCCACTTCCCCAGGAGAAGTACAGATGTAACACTCACCGCCGACCCCCAGATGGAGGACAGATGAGACCTTCCAGACTCTCACAGATGGAATACAGAAAATTCACCCACCAAAGCCCAATATGGAATACAGAAAGAACCCACCCCATGCATTACTAGGTGGAATACTGATGGAACCCACCACACAGCCCCAGATGGAATACACATGGAACCCACCCCAAAACCCCAAATGGAATACTGATGGAATCCACACCAGGCACTCACCAGATGGAACACAGATGCAGCTCTCAAAATCGCTCTGATGGAATACAAATGGAATCCTCCCCACCACACCAGATGGAATGCAGGTGGAAACCTTCCCAAAGCCACAGAGGGACTACAGTTGGAATTCACACCACTGACCTTCCAGATGGAATACAGATGCAATTCTCACTACTGGGTTAATGGAATACAGATGGAGCCCACACCACTGAACCATGTGGAATACAGTTGGATCCCTCCCCACTGCCCTATGTGGAATACAAATTTAATCTTTGCAACCACCCCACATGAAATACAAATGAAATCCTTCCCACCGGCCCACCCAATGAAATACAGATGTAATCTCTCCACGGCACCACCATATGGAATACAGATGGAACTCACCACTCCAACCCTGATGGAATGCAGATTGAGTCATCCCCACTGCCCCAGATGGAACACAGATGCAATCCTACACAAAGGCCCACCAGATGGAATACAGATGGACCCCACCCAACAGCCCCAGCTGGAATACACATGGAACCCTCCCCAAAACCCCAGAAGAAATACAGATGGAATCCACACCACATACGCAACAGATGGAGTACAGATGTAAAACTCAAAATTGCTCTGATGCAATACAAATAGAATCCTTCTCAGCACACCAGATTGAATATACGTGGAAACCTCCCCAAAAGCATGGATAGAATACAGATGGAATTCACACCACTTTGACCCACCAGATGGAAGACAGATGCAACCTTCACCTCCGCTTTGCTGGAATACAGAGGAAATCCCCAACCGAACGAGATAGAATACAGTTGAAATTTTCCCAACCACCCCAACAGATGGAATATGGTCGGACCAATCCCAACCATCCGAACAGATGGAATACAGATGCAACCCTCCCCACTGCACTGTATGGAATACAATTGAATCCTCCTAAATCCCCACATGGAATACACATAGAACACTACTCACAGCCCCAACAAATACAATGCTGTTTGAAACTCCGCAGTACCCCAACAGATGGAATATAAATAGAACCCTCCCCACCACTACAAATGGAATACAGATGGAACCATTCACACTGCTCCACCAAATGCAATACAGATGTAATCTATCCATGGTGCGAACAGATGGAATACAGATGGAACACACCTCCTCAACCCAGATGGAATACACATTGAGCCCTCACTACTGCCACAGACGAAATCCAAATACAACCATCCTCAAAGCCGCACCAGATGGAATACAGATGAACCCCTACACACATCCCGAGATGGAATACCGATGGAACCCTCCCAAAGGCCCCATATGGAGTACAGATGGAACCTATCACACCAACACCAATGGAATACAGTTTGAACCATCTCCACTCCCCCAGGTGAAGTACAGATGCAACACTCACCGCCCACCCCTAGATGGAGTACAGATGATAACTTCCACACTGTCACAGATGGAATTCAGAAAATTCCCCCATCAAAGTCCAGTATGGAATGCAGAAGGAATCCTCCCCATGCATTACTAGGTGGAATACTGATGGAACCCACCCCACAGCCCCAGATGGAATACCATGGAACCCTATCCAAAACCCCAAATGGGATACAGATGGAATTCACACCAGGCACTCACCAGATGGAATACAGATGCAACTCTCAAAATCGCTCTGATGCAATATGAATGGAATCCTCCCCACCTCACCAGATGGAATACAGGTGGAAACCTTCCCAAAACCACAGAGGGACTACAGTTGGAACTCACACCACTGACACTCCAGATGGAATACAGATGGAATACAGATGGAACCCACATTTCCGAACCATGTGGAATACAGTTGGATCCCTCCGCACTGCCCCATATGGAATACAAATTGAATCTTCGCAACCACCCCACATGGAATACAAATGAAACCCTTCCCACCGGCCCACTGAATGAAATACACCTGTAATCTCCCCACGGCACCACCAGGTGGAATACAGATGGAACTCACCACCCCAACCCTGATGGAATACAGATTGAGCCATGCCCACTGCCCCAGATGGAATACAGATGCAGCCCTACACAAAGGCCCACCAGATGGAATACACGTGGAAACATCCCCAAAGGCACAGATGGAATATAGATGGAATTCACACTACTTTGACCCACCAGATGGAATACAGATGCAACCTTCACCTCCGCTTTGATGGAATCCCCAACTGAAAGAGATGGAATACAGTTGGAATTTTCCCCAGAGGCCCAACAGATGGAATATAGATGGACCAATCCCAACGGTCTGAACAGATGGAATGCAGATGCAACCCTCTCCAAAGACCTACCAGATGGAAAACTGTTAGGCCCCACCCACAACCCCAAATGGGATACCGAAGGAACCCCCCCCCCACTGTCCTGTATGGAATACAATTGAATCCTCCAAAGAGCCCACATGGAATACACATGGAACATTCCTCACAGCACCAACAAATGCAGTGCTTTGGAAACTCCCCATCACCCCAACAGATGGAATACAAATAGAACCCTTGACACCACCCCAAATGGAATACAGCTGGAACCATTCCCACTGCCCAACAAAATGCAACACAGATGTAATCTCTCCACGGCATCAACAGATGGAATGCAGAGGGACCACACCACTCCAACCTGGATGGAATACAGATAGAGCTATAGCCCCTGTGCCAGATGGAATACAAATGCACCCTTACGCAAAGGCCCACAATGTGGAATGCAGATGGCCTGCACCCAACAGCCCCAAGTGGAATATATATGGACCCTCCCCCAAACCCCAGATGGAATACAGATGGAATGCACACCATGCACTCACCAGCTGGAATACAGATGCAAACCTCAAAATCACTCTGATGCAATACAAATGGAATCCTTCCCACCAACCAGATGTAATACACGTGGACACCTCCCTAAAATCCCAAATGCAATACGATGGAATTCACACCACTTTGACCCAACATATGGAAAACAGATGCAACCTTCACCTCCACTATGATGGAATGCAGAGGGAATCCCCAAGCGAACGAGATGGAATACGGTTGGAATTTTCGCCTCTGCCCCAACACATGGAATATAGATGGACCAATCCCAACCGTCCGAACAGATGGAATACAGATGCAACCCTCCCCAAACACCTACAAGATGGAGAACTCTAAGGACCCTCCCACAACCACAAATGGAATACTGATGGAACCCTCCCCACTGCCTTGTAGGGAATACAATTGAATGCTCCAAAAGCCCCACATGGAATACACATGGAACACTCCTAACAGCACCAACAAATGCAGTACTGCTGTAAACTCCCCACCACCCCAACAGACGGAATACAAATAGAACCCGCCTCAGCTCCCCAAATGGAATACAGAAGGAACGATTCCCACCGCCCCACCAAATGCAACACAGATGTAAACTTTTCACAGTGCAAACAGATGGAATACAGGTGGAGCACAACACTCCAACATGGATGGAATACAGATTGAGCCATCCCCCTTGCCCCAGATGGGATAAAGATGCACCCCTAAGCAAAGGCCCACAAAATGGAACACAGATGGACTACAACCAACAGCCCCAAGTGGAATACAAATGGACGCTCCCCAAACTCCAGATGGAATACAGATGGAATTCACACTATGCACTCATCAGGTGGACACAGATGCAAACCTCAAAATCACTCTGGGTCAATACAAATGGAGTCCTTCCCACCATACCAGATGGAAGAAACGTGGAAACCTCCCCAAAACCCCAGGTGGAATAAGAAGGAATTCACACCACTTGGACCCCCCAGATGGAATACAGATGCAACTTCACCTATGCTTTGATGTAATATAGATGGAATCCCCAACTGAACAAGATGGAATACAGTTGGAATTTTCAGCACCACCCCAACAGATGGAATACAAATAGAACCCTCGTTACCACCGTAAATGAAATACAGATGGAGACATTCACACTGCCCCACCAAATGCAACACAGATGTAATCTCTCCATGGTGCCAACAGATGGAATACAGATGGATTACACGACGCCAACCCAGATGAAATACAGATTGAGCCATACCCCATGCCCCAGATGGAATACAAATGCAACTCTACGCAAAGGCACACAAGATGGAATACAGAGGGGCCACACCCAACAGTCCCAAGTGGAATACATATGGACCCACCCCAAAACTCCAGATGGAATACAGATGGAATACACACCAAGCACTCATCATATGGAATACAGATGTAATCCCCCAAAAACCTACCAGATGGAAAACGGTTGGACCCCATCCACAATCCCAAATGGAATACCGATGGAACCCTCCCCATGCCCTGTACGGAATACAATGTATCCTTTGAAAACACCACGTGGAAAACACATGGGACACTCGTCACAGCCCCAACAAGTGCAATGCTGTTGAAAACTCCCCAGCGCCCCTACGGATGGAATACAAAGAGAACCCTCCCCACAATCGCAAATGGAATACAGATGGAACCATTCACACAGCTCCACCAAATGCAATACAGATGTAATCCCTCCATGGCGCTAACAGATGGAATACAGATGGACCACACCACTCCAACCCAGATGGAATACACATTGAGCCATCACTACTGCCATAGACGGAATCCAAATACAACCCTCCCGAAAGCCCCACCAGATGGAATACAGATGGACACCTACACACAGCCCGAGATGGAATACCGATGGAACCCTCCCAACTGCCCCTTATGGAATACAGATGGAACCTACCACACCAACACCAATGGAATATAGATGGAACCATCTCCACTTCCCCAGGAGAAGTACAGATGTAACACTCACCGCCGACCCCCAGATGGAGGACAGATGAGACCTTCCAGACTCTCACAGATGGAATACAGAAAATTCACCCACCAAAGCCCAATATGGAATACAGAAAGAACCCACCCCATGCATTACTAGGTGGAATACTGATGGAACCCACCACACAGCCCCAGATGGAATACACATGGAACCCACCCCAAAACCCCAAATGGAATACTGATGGAATCCACACCAGGCACTCACCAGATGGAACACAGATGCAGCTCTCAAAATCGCTCTGATGGAATACAAATGGAATCCTCCCCACCACACCAGATGGAATGCAGGTGGAAACCTTCCCAAAGCCACAGAGGGACTACAGTTGGAATTCACACCACTGACCTTCCAGATGGAATACAGATGCAATTCTCACTACTGGGTTAATGGAATACAGATGGAGCCCACACCACTGAACCATGTGGAATACAGTTGGATCCCTCCCCACTGCCCTATGTGGAATACAAATTTAATCTTTGCAACCACCCCACATGAAATACAAATGAAATCCTTCCCACCGGCCCACCCAATGAAATACAGATGTAATCTCTCCACGGCACCACCATATGGAATACAGATGGAACTCACCACTCCAACCCTGATGGAATGCAGATTGAGTCATCCCCACTGCCCCAGATGGAACACAGATGCAATCCTACACAAAGGCCCACCAGATGGAATACAGATGGACCCCACCCAACAGCCCCAGCTGGAATACACATGGAACCCTCCCCAAAACCCCAGAAGAAATACAGATGGAATCCACACCACATACGCAACAGATGGAGTACAGATGTAAAACTCAAAATTGCTCTGATGCAATACAAATAGAATCCTTCTCAGCACACCAGATTGAATATACGTGGAAACCTCCCCAAAAGCATGGATAGAATACAGATGGAATTCACACCACTTTGACCCACCAGATGGAAGACAGATGCAACCTTCACCTCCGCTTTGCTGGAATACAGAGGAAATCCCCAACCGAACGAGATAGAATACAGTTGAAATTTTCCCAACCACCCCAACAGATGGAATATGGTCGGACCAATCCCAACCATCCGAACAGATGGAATACAGATGCAACCCTCCCCACTGCACTGTATGGAATACAATTGAATCCTCCTAAATCCCCACATGGAATACACATAGAACACTACTCACAGCCCCAACAAATACAATGCTGTTTGAAACTCCGCAGTACCCCAACAGATGGAATATAAATAGAACCCTCCCCACCACTACAAATGGAATACAGATGGAACCATTCACACTGCTCCACCAAATGCAATACAGATGTAATCTATCCATGGTGCGAACAGATGGAATACAGATGGAACACACCTCCTCAACCCAGATGGAATACACATTGAGCCCTCACTACTGCCACAGACGAAATCCAAATACAACCATCCTCAAAGCCGCACCAGATGGAATACAGATGGACCCCACCCCACAGCCCCAGATGGAATACCGATGGAACCCTCCCAACTGCCCCATATGGAATACAGATGGAACCTATCACACCAACACCAATGGAATACAGTTTGAACCATCTCCACTCCCCCAGGTGAAGTACAGATGCAACACTCACCGCCCACCCCTAGATGGAGTACAGATGATAACTTCCACACTGTCACAGATGGAATAGAAAATTCATCCCCGCGCCCAACATGCAATACAGAAGGATCCTCCCCAAGAATCACCAGTGGAATACTGATGGACACCTCCCCTGCCCCATTTGGAATATAGATTCAACAGAACACACTGCCCCAAAGCAAAACACTGATGAAACCCTTCCCACTGTCCCAGATGGAATACAGATGCAACATTACCGAACGCCCTGGAGACAATAAAGATGGAACTCTCCACACCGCCTCACATGGAATACACAAGGAACCCAACCACTGTCCCAACAGATGCAGTGCAGATGTAACTCTCCATACCCTCTGTCTGGAATACAGATGGAACCCACTCCTACACCCCACCAGATGGAATACTGATGGAACCCACCCCACAGCCCCAGAGGGAATACAGATGCAACCCTTCACAACTGCCCACCAGATGGAATACAGATGGACCCCACCCCACAGTCCGAGATGGAATACTGTTGGAACCCTCCCCACTGTCCCATATGGAATGCAGATTGAATCTTCAGCACCACCTCACATGGAATACAGATGGAACACTCTTCAAAGCCCCACCAATGGAATAGGGAAGATATCTCCCCACCGACTCACCAATGGAATACAGATGGAATACTCCATGCCACCCCATGTGGATTATAGATTGAACCATCCCCACTGCCCCGGGTGGAATACCAATGCAACCCTCACCACCCGCCACACCAGATGAATCAATGGAACCTTCCCTCATGTCACAGATGAATACAGATGGTACACTCCCCAAAGCCCAACATGGAATATGAATGAAACCCTCCCTATCACCACCGCGTGGAATACAGTTGGACACCTCCCCACAGCCCCTTGTGCAATTCAGATTCAACACACCCACTACCCCCAAAGCAAAAAACCGATGGAATCCTTCTCACTGTCCCAGATGGAATACAGGTACAACAATACCAACAGCCCCAAAAGAATACAGATGGATTCTATCCCTCCACACTACACCACGTGGAATACAAATTGAACCCAACCACCACCCTACGAGATCAGTACAGATGTAGCCCTCCATACTCCCTGTATGGAAACAGATTGAACCCTACACAACGCCCCTACTGAAAACAGATGTAAACCTCTCCCATCACCACTTGAAATACAGATGCAACACTACTCACAGCACCAAATCTAATACAGATGGAACAAATGTAATACATCTAGGAATACAGATGTAAACCTCCCTCCCATCAGATGAATACAGATGGAACCCACCACCCCAACTCGGATGGAATACAAATTGAGCCATCCACACTGCCCCAAGGAATACAATGCAACCCTACACAAAGGCCCACTAGATGAAATACAGATGGACCCCACTCAACAGCCCCAGATGAATACACATGGAACCCTACCCAAAACCCCAGATGGAATACAGATGGAATCCACACCACGCGCTCACCAATGAATACAGATGCAACACTCAAAATCGCTCTGATGAATACAAATGAATCCTCCCCACCACAACACCAGATGGAATACAGATGCAACCTCACCACCGCTTTGATGGAATACAGATGGAACCCCCACTGAACGAGCATTAGTCGAATTTTCCCCATCACCCCAATAGATGGAATATAGATGGAACAATCCCAACCATCCCACAGATAGAATACAGATGCAACCCTCCCCAAACCCTACCAATGGAAAACTGTTGGACCCCACTCCACAACCCCAAATGAATACCGATGAACCCTCCCCACTGCCCCATATGAAACAGATTGAATCTTCACAACCACCCCACAGAATACACAGGAACACTCCTCAAAGCCCCAACAAATGCAATGCTGCTGGAAACTCCACACCGCCCCACCAGATGGAATACAGATAGAACCTCCTCCCCACCAGATGGAATACAGATGGAACCCTCTAAACCCTCAACCCGGAATGGAATACAGATGGAATGATGAGCCATCACTACTGCCGCAGATGGAATCCAAATACAACCCTCCCCAAAGCCCCACCGTGGAGATGGATACAGATGGACCCACCCCACAGCCCCAGATGGAATACCGATGGAACCCTCCCAACTGCCCCATATGGAATACAGATTGAACACACCACACCAACCCAAAATGAATATAGATTGAACCATCCATACCACCGAGGTGAAATACAGATGCAACCCTCACCACTGACCCCTAGATGGAATACAGATGGAATCCACCACACCAACCCCAATGGAGTACAGATTGAACCTTCTCCACTCTCCCAGGTGGAATACAGATGCAACTCTCACCGCCCACCCCCAGATGGAGTATAGGTGGAACCTTCCACACTGTCACAGATGGAATAGAGAAAATACACTCCCCAAAGCCCAACATGCAATACAGAAAGAATCCTCCTCATGAGCCACCAGGTGGAATACAGATGGACACCTCTCCATATGGAATACAGATTCAACAGAACTCACTGCCCCAAAAGCAAAAAAAACGATGAAACCCTTCCCACTCTCCCAGATGGAATACAGATGCAACATTACCAACAGCCCTAGAGAGAATAAAGATGAACCTCTCCACACCACCCCACATGGAATACAGAAGGAACTCAACCACTGCCCCAACAGATGCAATACAGATGTAACTGTCCATACCCCCTGTCTGGAATACAGATGGAACCCACCCCTCCAACCCACCAGATGGAATACTGATGGAACCCAGCCCACAGCCCCAGATGGAATACACATGGAACCCTCCCCAAAACCCCAAATGAAATACTGATGGAATTCACACCATGGACTCACCAGATGGAATACAGATGACAACTCTCAAAATCGCTCTGATGGAATAAAAATCGAATCCTCCCCACCACACCAGATGAAATACACGTGTCAACCTTCACAAAACCCCAGATGGAATACAGATGGAATTCATACCACTGACCCACCAGATGGAAAACAGATGCAACCCTCACCACCGGTTTGATGGAATACAGATGGAACCCACACCACCGAACCAGATGGAATACAGTTGGAACCCTCCCCACTGCCCCATATGGAATACAGGTTAAATCTTCGCAACCACCCCACATGGAATACAAATGGAACCCTTTCCACCACCCCACCAAATGTAGTACAGATGTAATCTCTCCACGGCGCCACCAGATGGAATACAGGTGGAACCTTCCACACCAGCACAGATGGAATACAGATGGAATCCTCCCCAATGACCCCTATGGAATACACATTGACCCTTTGTCACCACCCCACGTGGAATACACACGAAACCATCCCAGACGGCCCAACAAATGGAATACACATGGAATCTCCCCACACCTTCACCAGAAGGAAAACTGATGGCACCCTCCACACCACCCCAGAGGGAATACAGATTGATGCATCCCCACTGGCCCAGATGGAATAAAGTTGCAATGCTCCCCAATGCCCCATCAGATGGAATACAATGGTCCCCTCGCCACCACCACAGATGGAATACACATGGTACCTTCCCCACCGCCCCATATGGAATACAGATGGAACACTACTGAAAGCCCCACCAAATTGAATCCAGATGAAATCTCCCCACCACCCCACTAAGTGGAATATGGATGGAATTCTCCACACCACCCCACATGGAATATAGATTTAACCATCCCCACCGCCCCAGGTGGAATACCGGTGCAACCCTCACCACCGCGCTACCAGATGGCATACAGATTGTCCCCTCCCCACCGCCCCAGATGAAATACAGATGGATCCCTCACCACCGGCCCATATGGAATACACATTGACCCTTTGTCACCACCCCACATGAAATATACATGAAACCGTCCCCAATGGCCCACCAAATGGAATACACATGGAATCTCCCCACCACCTCACCAGATGGAACACTGATGGAACCCTCAAAACCGCTGTGATGGAATACAAATGCAATTATCCCCACCACACCAGATGGAATACACATGGAACCCTCCTGCAAACCCCAGATGGAATACAGATGGAATCCACACCACTGATCCACCAGATGGAATACAGATGCAACCTTCACCATCGCTTTGATGGAATACAGAAGGAGCCCTCTCCTCTGACCCAGATGGAATGCATTTGGAATTCTCACCACCCTAACAGATGGAATATAGATGGAACTCTCCCAACCATCCCAACAGATGGAATACAGCTGCAACCCTTGCCAAAGCCCCAACAGATGGAATACAGGTGTACCCCACCCCACAGCCCCAGATGGGATACCGATGGAACCCTCCCCACTGCCCCATATGGAATACAGATTCAACACACCACACGGCTCCATGGCAAAAAACCGAAGGAACACTTCCCATTCTCCCAGATGGAATACAGATGCAACATTACCAACAGCCCTAGAGAGAATAAATATGAAACCCTCCACACCGCCCCACATGGAATACAGATTGAACCCAACCACCGCCCCAATAGATGCAATACAGATGTAACCCTCCATACCCCCTGTCTGGAATACAGATGGAACCCACTGCAGCGCCCGAGATCAAATACAGATGTAAACCTCCCCACTACCTCAGATGAAATACAGATACAATACTACACACCACCCCAGATATAATAAAGATGGAACCATCCCCACAGCCCCAGCTGCAATACAGATGCTGCACTCCCACACTCCTTGCATACCTGGAATGAATCCTACTTGATTATGATGTATAATTCTTTTAATGTGTTGCTGGATTCGATTTGCTAGAATTTTGTTGAGGATTTTTGCATCTATATTCATTAGAGAGATTGGTCTGTAGTTTTCTTTTTTTGTAATATCTTTGTCTGGTTTCGGTATGAGGGTGATGTTGGGTTCATAGAATGAATTAAGTAGCTTTCCCTCCACTTCAATTTTTTTGAAGAGTTTGAGCATGGTTGGTACTAATTCTTTCTGGAATGTTTGGTAGAATTCACATGTGAAGCCATCTGGTCTTGGACTTTTCTTTGTGGGAAGCTTTTGAACGACTGATTCAATTTTTTACTTGTGATTGGTTTGTTGAGGTCATCTATTTCTTCTTGAGTCAAAATTGGTTGTTCATGCCTTTCTAGGAACTTGTCCATTTCATCTACATTGTTGTATTTATTAGCATAAAGTTGTTCATAGTATCCTGTTATTACCTCCTTTATTTCTGTGAGGTCAGTGGTTATGTCTCCCCTTTCATTTCTGATCTTATTTATTTGCGTCCTCTCTCTTCTTCTTTTTGTCAGTCTTGCTAAGGGCCCATCAATCTTATTGATTTTCTCATAGAACCAACTTCTGGTTTTATTGATTTTCTCTATTGTTTTCATATTCTCAATTTCATTTATTTCTGCTCTAATCTTTGTTATTTCTTTCCTTTAGCTTGCTTTTGGGTTAGTTTGCTGTTCTTTCTTCAGTTCTTCCAAGTGGACAGTTAATTCCCGAATTTTTTGCCCTTTCTTCTTTTTTGATATAGGCATTTAGGGCAATAAATTTCCCTCTTAGCACTGCCTTGCATCCATAAGTTTTGATATGTTGTGTTTTCATTTTCATTCGCCTCAAGATATTTACTGATTTCTCTTGTAATTTCTTCCTTGACCCACTGGTTGTTTAAAAGTGTGTTGGCGTATTATTCCTTTTGTTAGTTTGAGGCTTGATGAACAAAAGATCTTAAATTGGCTCTGGCTGGCATTTCACATAGACAGTGTATGCAATTTACAGAGAGGTTACAAAACTGCAATTATTCACTGTCATAAAAGGGATGGAACTTAGACAATGAATAGCAGAATCATAATTCAAAGCACTTCAGTATGGTTTTCTGTCTAAATAAAAATTTTCTTCTACAGTCACCAGGCTTTTAGAATAAAGATAATTCTTTAAAAATTGCTAATAATTTTTAAAAGGCTGGTTTCATTAGATTGGCCTAATTATTTCCATATGTGCAGCAAGAATGGTGAGATATACATCTATCTATGTTTCTATGTATCTATTTAGAGAGAGAGAGAGAAGTTGTAGTTTTATAGAAAAATCATGCAGGAAATAAAGAAATACCATATACCTCCTTGCACAGTTTTCTCTATTATATTATATTAGCAGAATAATCACTTATGTGAAGAGTTACATACTATTTCAATATGTTAACTCAGATTTAGTCCATGAGCTATCTGTTCCTTATGTTTGTATCAGCCAGTTATGACAGAGATTGCTTGCAGTTCCAGAAGTTAACAAAAACAAACCACTGAACAAAATACCTTTCACACAGTCTTTGCAAATTGTCTTTATGTTGGCTAGTACATTCCTTCAAAGTTTAGGTCTCCTATTAAGATCACCCCAAAGTGAAAATAAAGTACAAGATAAATCAGTCTTCCCAGAGCCTACATATTGTCCTTGACCTGTGCTCATTTGAAGCCCTAAGAAATCCCCCACTTACAGAAATCTGAAAGTCCCCTACTGCTCCTGTCATAGAGTCTCCTCCCATCCTGGAAGCTGTATTGTCAGTGTTAAAGCAGGCAATACTTTGCTCCAGGCTACTTTGACTTAATAAATTAGGACCAACATACAATAACTGCAGTATACACATAGGCAATTACTCAACTCCTTCTGGATCAGGGCAAGGTATCCACAGTAAATGTGCAGGTTTAAGGAAAAAAAATTAAAGGAGCCCTGCATCTGTAAAATAGAACATTAAACATCATCTTCTTTGGGAAAGACTGAAACTCTTCCCTCTAAGATCAGGAACAAGATAGGGATGCCCACTGTCACTATTGCTATTCAGCATTGTGCTGAAGACCTAGCCAGATCAATTGGACAGGAAAAGAAAGAAAAGGCATCCATATTGGAAAGGAAGAAGTAAATCTCTCATTATTTGCTGATTACATAATACTATAGGTCAAAAATCCTGAAAACTCTACAACAAAGTGACTAGACAAATATATGAGGACAGAAAAGAAGCAGGGTACAAGAGCAACACCCAAAAATCAGTCATGTTCCTATACACTAGTAATGAAAAATGTAAGGAGGAAATCAAGAAAAAAATTCCATTTACATTAGCAACCAAAAGAATCAGATATTTAGGAATAAATTTAACTAAGGATACAAAAGACCTATACACAGAAAACTACAAGAAATTGCTAAAATAAATCATGGAAGACCTAAATGAATGGAAGGGTATGCAATGTTCATGGATGGGAAGAGTAAATATGGTTTAGATATCAATACTACCCAAATTGATTTATAGATTCAATGCAATACCAATTAAAATTCCAATAACTTACTTTGCAGAAATAGAAAACCCAAATCAAATTTATTTGGAAGGGCAGAGTGCCCCTAATAAGTAAAACTATCTTGAGAAAGAAAAATGAAGTGGAAGGTCTCTCACTACCTGACTTTAAAGCATATTACAAATCTACAGGGATCAAAAAAGCATAGTTCTGGTGTAGAGATAGATATACTGACCAACGGAATCAAATTAAGTTTTCAGAAATATGTTCTTATTTATAGACCTTCTTATTTATGGATCTTTGATAAGGTTGTCAAGCTAACTCAACTGGACAGAACAATTTCTTCAGTAAATGGTGTTTGGAGAATAAAAGTCTATCCATATATCACACCCTATAAAAAATAACCTAAAATGGATCAAAAACCTAAACATTAGAGTTAAGAACATAAAGCATTTAAAAGAAAGGTTATTAGGAGATAGAAAGAGGTAGAGATTGAGTATTTGATGTTACAGTGACTTTTGAAATGCAAGCTTTAATTTTGATAAAGTCCAATTCAAATGGTTCTTCTATGACTTGTGTTTTCATGTTGTAGCTAGGAAATCTTTGCCTAAGCTAAAGTCCCAGAGACATTGACCTATGTTTCCTTTTAGAAATTTTAAATCTCCAGATTTTAGATTTAGAATTATGGTCCATTTTAAGAATTTTTTTGCATATTTTAGGAAGATTGAAATTCATATTACTGCATATTGTTGTTCAATTTTTCCAAAACCATTTTTTGAAAAGACTGTCCTTTGCAAAACTCAGTAATCCCATATGTATTGCTCTATCTAGACTTTTTATGTTGTCCCATTTGTCCGTATGTCTATTTTTATGCTACTACAATACTGTCTTGATTATAGTAGCTCTGTGATCAGCCTTATAATGCTGTAGTGTTGTTCATCTTTTTCAAATTTGTTTTGACTATTCAATTTCTTTAATATAATTAAACATATCAGTCTATTCATATTGCCCATTTCTTCATCATTGGCTTTTTTAGTTTATGTCTTTTAAAGAGTTGTTCCACTTTTAAATTCATCAACAAAAGTTTCTCATTATATTTTATTAACCTTTTAAACATGTATAATCTGTTGTGATTCTTATTAATATTAATATTTCTTCTAAAAAGTTACAATTTTTTGTTTCCTAATAAGTCTGGTTTATGATTTATCTTTTTTTATTTCTCAACGAATCAGGTTTTGTTAATTGATCTTCTCTATTTTCTGGGTTGAATTTACTCTTGTTGTTTCTTAAGGTAGTGGTTGATTCATTTATATGAGACCTTTCTTCCTTCTAAATTAACATTTAAACCTATGAATTTTCCTAAAGTACTATTTTAGTGACATCCCTCAAATTTATTATAGTTTTATTTACATTAAATTCATTTGAACATACTTTCTAATTTTCATTTTGATATCTTTTATGACACTTGGGTTATTTAAAATGAGGTATTTAGTTTCCAAATATTTGAGGGTTTCCCTTATGATGATATTGTTATCAATTTCCAATTAATTTCATTGTGGTCCAAGCAGGTCCTTTGTATGAGTTTAATTGTTTTAAATTTATTGAGACTTATTCACTTGATTTTCTTGTTCAAGTCTACTCTATATTCTGCCTACTTGTTCTATATATTTGTGAGAGGGCTATTGAGTGCCCTATGATAAGCATGGATTTGTCCATTTCTCCTTGCAGCTTCTATCAGTTTTGCTTTATGATTTGCAGTTTGTATGTCAATTGCATAAACACTTATAACTAATATGCCTTCTTAATGAATATACCCATTTGCTATGAAATAGTATTTTATCCCTGGTTACAATTTTTTTTTGCTATGAAACCACGTTGACTGATATTAATATAGCTACTTCAGCTTTCTTTTAATTGGTGTTAGTACGATGTATCTTTTCCGTCCTTTTACTTAGAGCTTATTTTTGTTTTTAGAATTTTAGGCAGCATACAGTTGTGCGTTGCTTTTTAATGCAGTCTGAAATTCCTGCCTCTGGGTATTCTTAACCATTTACATTTAATGTGATTATTGGTGCAGTTATTTAAATCTAAATCTTGCTCTTTGTTGATTTGTCCTATCTCCTCTTCACTCCTTTGTCTTCTCCTAGGTCTTCTTTTGCATTATTTGGGTGTTTTTTCAGATTCCACTTAATCTCCTTTGTTGGCTGCGTGTTATATATCATTGATGTATTATTTAATGGCTTCTTTCAGTTTATAGCAACAGCTTAGTTCATCCCAATCTGCCTCCAAATAATACTTTACCTTTTAACTATAGTATATGAAACTAACAACAATATTCTTCCATTTCCCTCCATACCACTCATTTTATTATTGTCATACAATTTCATTTTACATATTATAATGTTCTATTGCTTTCCTCATTTTTAATATTATACTGGAAATATTTAGATATGATAAAGATTATATTTCTACCCATGTAGTTAGCTCTGAAGGTCTTCATTTATTGGATTGAATCATATTTCCATCTGGTGTCATTTTTCTTCTGCCTCAAAGACTTCTTTTAACATTTCTTGTAGTTAGATCTACTCCATATCCCCACCAAGGTAAGTTATAAATGTTAAAGTTTTAATACTCTCTGTTTAGAAATCATTAATGTGATAATAGGCTGGTGGATCTTTGTTGAAAAAGAAGTATATTCTTACCCTCAATAGCATAAGTTCAAAAGTAAGGATAACCTGAAATATTACAAAAATTATTAATTTTACTCTTCATAAATACAGGTTATCATAAAACATATTTTCTGTGGCAATTGAAGATTGGAATTATTTTCCCTTGTAAAGTGGTGTCATAAATTATCAGAAATATATATGATACATAAAGTAATATGATTAATGTCCCTGGAAGACAACAGAGTAGAGAGTTGCAGGGCACAGGCCTCCTCCAAAGCAGCCAGTAGACAGGCAAAACTGAAACAATGGTTCTGGGCTCGAAGGTCAGAGGAGCACTGTTCAGCATCCAGGAAAGAGTGAGATGGGGAGACTGGGAACTGCTGTAAAGAAATTATGAGTGAATTGTGCAGCACCAAAAGCCAGCAACAATTCACCATCCTTCAGGAAAGCAGTCTTGGTACCTTTGTGGCTTGCTGTCTCAAAGAGACCTTTATGATTTCTGCATATTGGTCAATTTCCTCTGCATCCTCAATTAAACACTTGTATAGATTTATTAAATGTTTCAAAATTATGCTATATATGTTATGAAACATGCACATTCAAGATATTCATTCAACTAATGGCTTTTGATGAGTAAGAAGAGTGAAAGTATCTAGTACATGAGTTAGATAAATTAAAAATGATGAATTATAAATAAGCAACCAATTATTATGTCCAATTACCAATAATAAATATTAATAAGCAATTGTACAATAATTTAATATGACACATTATTAATAATATTTTTCAAGATATTTCTTTTCATTTCCTATATTTTATTGCTTCCCTCATAAATTGTAAAATTAATATTTTATGTTTAAAAATATGGCAAGAATATGACAAATAACAGTCTTCCCATGCAACCCAATGCACTTTTCTAAGGTTAAACAGAATAGTGATTTTTTGTATATGCTTTGAGATATTTTCTACAGCTGTGTAGGTCCAATATGTACAATGTATTGACTGCTTATCTTTATACAAATAGGATCATACTATGTGTGCCAGCTTGAAAGGATTATGTGCCCCAGAGAAGCCATGTTTTAATCCAGATCCAATCTTCTGGGAGCAACCATTTCTTTTAATCCCTATTCAATAATGTAGGTTGGAATCTTTTTATTAGATTATCTCCAAGGAGATATGGCACAACCAATTGTGGGTATTAACTCTTTGATTAGATGGGGATGTGACTCCACCCATTCCAGGTGGGTCTTAATTAGTTTATTGGAATTCTGTAAAGGAGGAAGCATTTTGGAGAGAGAGACAGAGCCATGAGAACCAGGAGTGCCCATGCAGCCAGAGACCTTTCGAGGTGAAGAAGGAAACACCCTGGGGGAATTTCATGAAACAAGAAGCCTGGAGAGAAAGGTAGTAGACTTTGCCATGTTCACCATGTGCTTTTCCAGTTGAGAGAAACCCAGAACATCATCAGCCTTCTTGAGCAAAGGCACTGCATGCCTTCGATTGGACATTTCTATAGCTTTACTTCAATTTGGACATTTTTCACAGCCTGAGAACTGTAAACTTGCAACTTAATAAATTCCTCCTTTCAAATGTCATTTCACTTCTGGTATATTGCATTTTAGCAGCTAGTAAACTAGAACACTATGCATACATTAATGTTTTGAAAATTATCATTATATCATCAACATATTTTAATACTATTGTTTAGATTTTTCCATAACATAAACTGAGTACTTCTAAAGAACATTCCAATCGTCTTCAGGTTTTTTGTTTGTTTGTTTTTGTTTTGCATGGGTAGGCACCGGGAATCAAAACTGGGTCTCCGGCATGTCAAGCAAGAATTCTACCATTGAGCCATCATCACACCACCTAATCATCTTTCATTTTTTTCCCCTTACAAATGTCGCAGTAACTGCCCTTATACATATTTACAAGTGCAAACCTTTTGGCTCACTGACTCATGGCCAAATTTTAAAATCAATATTTGGCTTTATTAGTCATCACAGAATAAACCTTCTGTAAAAATAATTTGTAGCTTTGCCTGAAGGTATTTTTAATTACGATATAATATTATAAACCTTAGGGTGGGCCACGGTGATTCTGCAGGCAGACTTCTCGCCTGCCATGCAGGAAACCCGGGTTGATTCCCAGTGTCTGTCCATGCAAAAATAAAAAAAATTTTTTTAAATAACATCAGATATAAACCTTTGGAAGTACATGCAAAATAATGATGTGATATTATTGGAACAATAATTAGACAGCATTGCAACTGGTAAATTGTTCCTGTAAGCACTGTAGTGTCATTTTCTCATACAAAATAAACACTGAATTTTAACTGAGGAGTAGAGAAGTAAGACATTTTTGAATACTTCATTTTTCTTTAATCCTTTCTTATTCATACTCTTTAGTTTACTCTTCCTGGATCAACAATGATTTATCATGAATATTGTTCTATACAATTTTGAGTTTTCCTGCCATATGAAATTTTGAGGGAGCAACATTGATACTCTGCTGTGATGCATTCCCATGAGATGTGAAGATTTCCAAATAAGTTTTATCTTAAAACAACTATGACCTACATGGAAATTAAATTAAATAACTAAACCAATAATTTATTTCATTCTTAGTGATGACCATGTCCAATAGTTAGAACTATTATATAAAATATAGTATTATGATCTAATTAATTTCTATTATGTTTGCTATTACTTAGCCTTCTGTGAAGACTTCCATTTCTCCTTAGTATCCCCTCCTTTTCTATACCTTCTTTTTCTCCCTCTCATATGCAGAGACATAACCAGCAGAACAATAAAGCATGACTATTCTATCACTACCACCTCTCCTCCTAGAAGCCTCTTGAAACACTGAGACACTTTCCACCTAGATGGCCTAAAGGAAAAACAAATTAGTGTTCTGTAATACAACCTGTATTAATACAGCCCCAATATAAGCTACTCTCGGACAGATTTATCCCAATGTAAACAGAAGCCAAGGCATTTTTTGAAAAACCCAAGCAAGTTAGCTAAAGAATTCCAGTCCCTTTCACTCTTGGAACCTAAAGTGGGAAGACATTCACATTACTATATCCACCTGCTATATACAGGAGGAAAAACTTCACATAAGAATAAAAGTCCAAGACAGAGTTCAAATAGAGTCAAAAGGACACTCTGGAGGTCAGTTATGCAAAGTTCAGTTAGACATTGCTACCTATCATAACTTGCCAAACCCCAACCAAAACCATTCTAGTCAATCCTAAAGAATAACTAGGACAATATAGAAGATTCTACAAAGATTTCATATACTAAGGTAAATTTCCAGAATCCTACAACTTCCAGATAGACCCCTGAACCAGATAAGCCCTGAAACCTAGAGGGGGCAGCCCCTCCAGAACATCATCTAGTTCCATCTCCCTACCCCCTATTATTGACAGCCCCTTTGAACATGAAAAAGAAATTAGAATGGCCATAGCCAGATACATTTAAAGAGTGGGATAGAAAGATCAAGGCTGATGGTGGAGTTATGAAAAGAAGGTAGGGTTTAACAATGAATATGATTGCTAAATCATTAAACTGATATCTCTTTAAGTCTCCAGTATTTTAGAGAAGCTAGAAGTAAAAACCTAAAATTGTGGAAATGTAACCCATACCAAATTGTGAAATCTGTTCTACAATTACTTATGGTGCTGTACTTTGAAATTTACTGCTTTTTGTATTTATATATATTATTTATCACAAAAAGAGGAAAAAAGTCAATTGTGATAAAAAAAATATTTATGCCTTCTTGACTTCTATGTTATGGAGCAGCTAGAGGAGAGAGGATGGATGGTAGCCCATGATAAACTCTGGAATCTGTCCTGTAACTACTTGCTGAAGGGTGCTTTGAAAATTATTACTTTTTTCTTTCTTTGCTTGGTATATATGTTATAATATACAATAAAAAAATTAAAAAATAGAAACCCAAACACATGCAGATAACCCAGCAGTGCAGATAAGTCAATATCCAGTAGGAGTTACTGCAGTTCTTAATGACAACCTCAACAGGAACTTGTAGACTTAAGACACTGAAAACGTATGATTGTCTGTCTTGTAACAGTAAATTTAAAATGAATCATTAAACCAGTAAATTATAACAAAATGAGAGGGGTAACCTAGGCACGAAATTAGAACCTTTCCTTATTCCAGGAACACAGTAGAAGCCATGAAGAATATAACGACATAGGTACAAAGTTAATTGTATGAAGACTCTACTAGCCTATCATGCCCAGATAATCAGAGTTAATTGCAGAAAATAGCTATAGGACTGCAATCCCCTTTAATGAAATACTAGACACTACCTTTAGTGTTTGTAATAATAGAGACACAGCTGAAGAAGGAGAATGTCCAGCCATACCAGCAATAGAACAAAAAAAAAGGCTCATTTAATAGCAGTCACTGTAAGTAGTGCCCTGCACCCTCAGGGTAACCCAAAGGTCTAAAACAGGATGGAAAGGCAGTTGTTTCAAATGTGGGAAGATGAGGCATTGGAGCAAAGAGTGCCCTGGCTTGGACAGGCCATCAGGACTTTCTTTTGATGCAAAAAGTAAGGCCACTGAAAAATAGTCTGTTCCCAGCTCTGAAGGAGAAGGGGGAAATCCCACACCAGTGCTGGCCTTGAGTGAGGACTGAAGGGGTCTGAAGTTCCAACAGGCTCCCACTTCACAGTTAACCATAATCACAGATGAGCCTTGGGTTGCCCTTGACACAGCAGGTAGGATTATTAATTTATTAATTGATATGGGAGTCACTTTCTCTGTCCTTGGACATGACCTACCTGCACCATAGTGAAAGTTGATGATAACCCAAAGACCCACTGGTTCACAGCTTTAAGTTGCATACTTAGGAATATTCTCATAAGTCATGAGGTCCTAGGGAACCTCTTGGAACCCAGCCCTTCTGCTAAGCAAAGATCTCTCATAAGCCTTAAGCTTTACATACAGCCTCTACCTTACTTTTGCTCACATGCAGACTCATCCTTAGCATGGTCCAGCATGCAGCTAATCTCTTTATTCTGCTAAATATGTGTCCCTCATAGTGGGTAGTCTGAGGTGTTGCCCAGAACAACATCTTTAATGAAACTCTGGGCCTCTGCCCACCTATTTAAACTGATTTAAACTGTAACTACACCTTTTAAATCACTGAGGATCCCCACTCCTGTCTATCTCTATCATATCACAAGGAGCATATGCTCACCATCTCCAAGTTCCCCAGAAAAATTACACACCAATGTCACTTCCAGGGGAACTACCCGTTTCTGCAGGGTCAACCAGAGAACAGATGCAAATTCCCTGTCCAATTCAGATTTTGTGCCCAACATTCATGTCAAGCTCCATGATCACCTGAGCGGAACACTAGCAATATTCTGGGATAAAAATCAAACTATTGTGTTCAATTCTACCAAAAACTACTTAAGTCCCTGTCTCTCAGCATGCAGTGGCACACAGATAACTCATGACTGATTCAGACTCCAGGTAGCCACATCATGAACAAGTGGCACATCATACAGACCAGTAGTGAAACTAACATTTATTGTCTCTCTAGACCCCAATCAAGGAGTATCCATACTTTGTTAGCATAAAACCTACTTTAGCCTACCCCTGTGGTGGTCAGAGATATATAGTTTATTATATACAGCCCCAGTACTCAAGCTAAAAAGAGGAAGTGAGCCCTTTCTACCCCCAGGTTCCTAATCTCTCAACTTAAACCAGAATAAAAGAATGGTCCAGTTCCTAATCTAACTCCTAGCTACCATCAGGATTGGAGGAGCTATAGCTACTAGAGCACCAGGAATAGCCCATGCAGATGGGCCCACCATAAGCTCTACCTCCAACTATCCACTAGCATTGAAAGGACAGCCTCCACCTTAACCTTTCTCCAATCCCAAGTAATTTCATTAGCGGGCATCACCTGCCAAACCAAAGAGCCCTAGCTGTCCTTACAGCAGCCCATGGAGGAACATGTGCATTCCTGTGAGAGGATTGTTTTTATGTTGATCAGAGCACAAAGATAACACAAGGTATTAACTCTCTTTGGACCAGGCCACTCAATTGTCCATAAGCCCAAAGACTCCCCTTTTAATTTGAGTTTATGCCATCTGGAACAGGTGCCCTTCTTCACTCCATCCTTTTCTTTTTAATAGGGTTAGCCAACTAAGTCTCTGCTTTGTGGGGTTTTGTCTCTTTCTTTTATAATGCTGCAACTCAACAGTAATAGCACAAGTCATGGTATAGAGAGAACACATTTGCAAGACATTGACAGACAACCAAGGGATGACACCAGAACAAGAAAGATGAGAAAAAACCCACACCCTCCCAGAAGAATCATTAGCTACAATAGCAGAGAACTCCACTCCATTATAGCCAGGAACAATGTCCCTCTGTCAGCAGGAACCAGTTTCTGAAAACTGGCCTCCCACTTCTGCACCCCTTAAGATTAAGGGACTGAATTCTGTTAGTGGGGAATGAGGCAGGTTAGATTGGGAAGGAGGGAGAAGGTAGTGATCTGAAAACACATAACAATATCAAAACTTATGGGACGCAGCAAAGGCAGTGCTAAGAGGGAAATTTATTGCTCTAAATGCCTATATCAGAAAAGAAGAAAAGGCAAAAATTCAGGAATTAACTATCCATTTGGAAGAACTGGAGAAAGAACAGCAAGCTAACCCCAAAGCAAGCAAAAGGAAAGAAATAACAAAGATTAGAGCACAAATAAATGAAATTGAAAACATGAAAACAATAGAGAAAATCAAAAGGCCGAGAATTGGTTCTATGAGAAAAATCAATAAGATTGATGGGCCCTTAGCAAGATTGACAAAAAGAAGAAAGAGAGGATGCAAATAAATAAGATCAGAAATGGAAGAGGAGACATAACTACTGACCTCACAGAAATAAAGAGGTAATAACAGGATACTATGAACAACTTTACGCTAATAAATACAACAATTTAGAGGAAATGGACGGGTTCCTGAAAACATGAACAACCAACTTTGACTCAAGAAGACATATGATTGTAAAGAAATTGAATTAGTCATTCAAAAGCTTCCTGAAAACACATAACGAAAGTGTTTTTGGCACACACACCCATCCCACATATACCTAGCCCCACACACCCAGCACTCACTCAGGTCAACTCCTGGAAAGAATCAATAAAAAGTGCAGCTCATCCTTCCCTTATTAGCATAGACAGAGAGGGAAATACCTTCCAAGTCCTTATAATGCAAGGATCCCAGCCTCAGAATGCTTTTCCTCATTTGAAGAATGCCCACACTCATCTTTTAAGTGTGTACTTTTGCTATACATTAAAATTTTGAGCATTACACACTGGTTAGACTTTGGATTCTTTGGCTATACATACCAACTAGTCCTTGAGTTCTTTCCTGCAGCTAAGTCAAGAACGTTCATGACATCAGCCCCTGGTCAAGTCCAGACTTCTCTGAGAATTCCCATGACTCTCCGGTATCCAGCAGAGAATTCCAGGAGCTCTTATGGCATGCAGCCTAGAATTCCTGGGGCTCTCTGGCATCCTGCTGAGAACTCCCAGGGTTCTCCAAAATCAAGCTTATGAAAATATTTGGTTGTACACACTGACCAGTCCCTGAATTCTTTCCTAAGACTGAGTCAAGAAACCTCATGGTGCCTGCCCTCATGGTGCCTGGTATTGACTTATCTGAGAACACTTGTGGCAGTCTGGCTTCACTACAATGCACAAAATGATAGATGATGAGGTTGAAAAGCTGTGTATTAATCCCTTAATCAGTTATTCAATTGTAAAAATATAAATTATTCAATTAACCAAATTGTACTGTATTTCCAAAGTACAGTGACATTTTCAGTTACCTAAAAAAAATTCTGTTTTCAAAAAGTCTCAATTCTCAAATTGCCTAAATTTTTCTGGGACATTTTTCTACAGTAGAGAGGTCAATAGCACTTGATTACCTAAGGTATTCTTTGAATAATCTTTGAAATAACCTTCATTTTATTTTGGGGGAGAAGTTGTCAATATGAATAAAATGACATGTAAAGCGCCAGTTCCTACATCATTCAGATAAAAATTGAAAACACAGATTTAACTATGACTGTGATGCTGAGTATATATATTCTTCCCCATAAACTGCAAAAATGATCTTTCATTTAAAACCGGATTAAAAATGTTGAACATGCCATAGTATATAGACTTATGTGTGGCAGGCAAAAAATCATGTCCTCCTTAGAGTAGATTTGCTCTAAGTAACCACAGTTGAAATTCTAACCCTTCCTTTTGACAGCATATTGCCCCATCTGTCTATAATAAACTTATTATTGCAGAAATGTATGTGTTTAGAACAGACTGTCATTTCAGGACACTATCAAATCTAATCATTCTGCTGGGTTAAAGAGCAGTTTTTGATGCTTACGGCAAGCTATTTCCCTTTGAAATATCTTTGATATAAAATATGAACAATTCAACATAGAAACTTCATAACAATAGCAATAATAAGCTAAATCTTACTGTCAACATATTGCCAGAACATAGAATTAAAAATCCATTAACTAAGGTTTTTGTTGTGAATTCTAATTTGTACATGCATTAGCCAAGGTTTTCTAGGAAAACAGAACCAACAGAAGATACTTGTAAATTTGAGGTTTTATAAAAGTGTTTCAGGCAACTTTGGAGATGTATAAGTCCAAATTTCATAGGTCAGGCCACAGGTTGGCAATAACAATAAAGGTCTTGGGCAGGCCACAGTGACTCAGCAGGCAGAATTTTCACCTGCCATGCGGGACACCTGGGTTCAATTCCCAGTGCCTGCCTGTTCTACTTTGCTAGCTACCAGAATGCAAGACACCAGAGACGGATTGGCTTTTAATAAAAGGGGATTTATTTTGTTAGTTCTTCCGAGGAAAGGCAGCTAACTTTCCACTGAGGTTCTTTCTTACATGGAAGGCACAGGATGGTCTCTGCTGGCCTTCTCTCCAGGCCTCTGGGTTCCGACAACTTTCCCCGGGGTGATTTCTTTCTGCACCTCCAAAGGCCTGGGCTGAGCTTCTAATGCTGAGATGAGGTATGCTGAGCTTTTTGGGCTGTGCTTATGTTGAGCTCTCTCATTTAAGCACCAGCCAATTAACTCAAACCTCATTCATTGCAGCAGGCACACCTCTTAGCTGACTGCAGATGTAATGAGCAACAGATGAGGTTCATGTACCATTGGCTCATGTCCACAGCAACAGAATTAAGCACATTCACCTGGCCAAGTTGACAACTAAGTCTAACTACTACACTTCCCATGCAAAAAAAGAAAGGAAGAAAAAACACAATAAAAGTGATAAATTCCTCAGGAGAGGCTGGATAGGTGACATAGAGATGAAAGTTCTCTTTTCTGACTGCTGAAGTCATCACTTCTCCCATAAAAGTCTTCAACAGTTTGAGATAAACATTTCTAGCAGAAGACACACCCCTTAGCTAATTGTAGGTGAGTTAGCCATTGATGCAATCAACTGACTGATGACTGAAAACCTAGAACTGTCCTCTCAGTAATGATTAGGTGAGTGCTTCCTTGACCAGACAACTGGGCACCGTCACCTAGCCAAGCTGACATATGAACCTATCACAGCTCAGTGCTTCTCAACTTGGCAGCTAAACACATCACCTTAAACCATTCTTAATCTCTAAATAGAGGACAATAAAAGACATATTTTTCACCTAATAACACTCAACTGTCTTTGTACAAAATCTCTCCATAATAGGGTGCAAGTCCTTGGGTAACATTCATTCTTAAACTTGATATTCAATAAATTGAATTCTATGACATGATCAATACAACATCTATTATAAGTGGAATAGAGAAGTAAATGAAGATATTTTCTTTATTACAAATACCAACATACTCAAAACAAGGAAGAAATAATCATACAATTACAGTACTCATTTCTGTTAACTGGTCATGTGGTCACAGTTCATATTTATCACTACATTCTTCAACCCATTTCATGTTCCCTTTACCCTCAGAAAGTATCTTAGTTGACCAAGGTTCACTGCCTGTTGGGGTGACCCAAACTTTCATTCCTGAAATTTCTGGGTCATTGGTAGTCATTCTAGTTTGCTAGTTACCAGAATGCAATATACCAGAAATGGAGCAGCTTTTAAAAAGGGGAATTTAATAAGTTGCAAGTTGACTGCAATGTATTAAAAATAAGTTATTGTTTTTATTAAATACTAACAAATATTTAATAACATATTAAAGCTGTGAAAATGTCCAAATTAAAGCAAAGCTATAAAAATGCCCAAACTAAATCATCCAGGAAAAGATACCTTGGTTAAGAAGGTTGATGACATTCAGGGTTTCTCTCTCAACTGGAAAGATACATGGCGAAATTGCAACTTCTGCTAGCTTTCTCTCCAGGATTCTTGTTTCATGAAACTCCCCCAGGTATGTTTTCCTTCTTCATCTCCAAAGGTCTCTGACTGTGAGAACGGGAGATCCAGTTTTGATTCCCAGCCTATGCACTTCCCAAACAAAGAAACCAACAAAAATGAGCAAACAAAAAACCTCAACAAATGGTGCTACAATAACAGAATACACACATGGAAAAAAGAATGAAACATAACCCCACCATACAGCATACAAAAAAAAATGGAAAAGGTTAATACCCAAAATTGGTTGTGTCACATTCTGGTGGAATGATCTAATCAATGTTTCCAACCTACAGTGCTAAATAGAGATTTAAAAAAATGGCTGCCTCCAAAAGATGGATCATGATTAAAACATGGCTTTTCTAGGTACACAATTCTTTCAAACTGGCATAGTAGTCCTTCCTGGATTAGGTTGTTGCAGTTTTCCATTGACTTTAATTACAGGGCAAGATAGTACTAAGAGGTGACCTAGAGTATCTCCCGTATTCCAGGAAAACTCTTTACCTCCATTGTGTAAATGCAGTCCTATTTCCCCTTGATAGTCAGGTTCAATCGCCCCAGTCAGTACAGTAATCCCCTCCCTTGCCTGTTGATTCAGAGGCATCCGAAGCCCAAATGGCCAGTGGACAGTCTTAATTTCTGGTTCACTGGAATCACTTGTTTCTCCTTAGGGAGCACTCCCCCTTTTGGAAATAAGACCTGTAGAACAGAAGAACTTCAGGTTTTAGGAAAGAAAGGAAAATTTTTTCTAGTGGACCACTAGGTGTGATAGTGAGTGCTGCCACTCCCATTTCTACACCTTGATTCCTGGACCCATGAAACCTGGCTATGGGGTTATATAGTGGTCTCTGATTCAGAACATACACAGCCTCCTGGTGAAGACTGTCTCACACATGTAGGGTACTTTAAACCACTGATCCCATAATTGAGTCTTCAAAAGGCCATTCCACCATTCTGTTAACACAACTGCCTCTTGATGACTAGAGAATTCCATGAGCATGTACCCATTTCTGCACTTCATTTGCTGTGAAGTGTGTTCCTAGAATAGAAGCAGTGCTGTGTGGAATGCCATGATGGTGGATAAGGCATTCTGTAAGTTCAGGGATGGTAGTTTTGACTGAAGCAGTGTGCAGGGGGAAAAAATCCATATGCAGACTATGTGTTTAGTCCAGAAATTCCAACAAATTTCTGCCTCTTCCATAAAGGAAGTTGTGGTCCTATGTAATCAACTTGCCTCAGGTAGCAGGCTGATAACATTGGAAAATGGTGCCATATTGGGAACTGAATGTGGGTCTCTTCTGCTAGCACATTGGGCACACATCAGTGGCTTTAGCCAGGTCAGCCTTGGTGAGTAGAAGCTCACATTGCTGAGACTATGCATAACCTCCATCCCTACCACCATGAACACTTTGTTCATGAGCCCATTGTGCAATGACAACAGTGGCTGAGGAAAGAAGCAGACTGGTACCCATAGAATGTGTCATCGTATCACTTGAGTCTTAAAATCTCCCTCTGCTTAAGTCATCCTCTAGTGAGTATTCACATGGACACAAATATCTTCATGTTCTCTGCCTATTCAGAAGGGTCTTTCCACATACCTCTTCCACAGACCATTTTGTAACCAATTTTCCAATCATGCTTCTTCCAAGTCCCTGAACATCCAGCTGAACCACTGGCAACAGCCCATAAGTCAGTATACAAACTCACCTCAGGTCAGTTCCCCTTCCAAGCAAAAGGAACAACTGTGTGCACTGCTAGCAGTTCTGCCCACTTGGATGACTTCCCCTCATCACTGTCCTTCAGGTACATCCCAGATAAGGGCTACACTGCTGCACTTATCGACTTTCAGGTGGTAGCTGTAAATCAGGTAGAATCCTCTATAAGCCAGGACCACTGTTTCTCTTCCTCAGTCAATTGAGGGTAAGGAACTCCCCTAAGATGCTATAGCTCTGGTCTGGGAAAGAGAAGGTAATATGGCAGGGATGAGGGCCATGGTGATTTAGGTCCTTTCCTCATGTAACTTCCTTCTGCCTTCAGGATCTGCTTAAGCCCTAACTTGTTTATGCCATTTCTATTTTATGGAATGGAGTGCTGCTGTGCATGTCCAACTTTATGGCTTGGTGGGTCAGATAACAACCAGTTCATGATAGACAACTCAGATCTCATGGTAACTTGGCATCTCATGGTTATGTATTCTGTCTCTACTAAGGCTGAAAAGCAGGCCAAAAGCAGTTTCTCAAAAGGATGGTATTTATCTGCAAAGGATAGTAAGGCTTTACTCCAAAATCTTAAGGGTCTGTATTGTGATTCTCCTACAGGGATGTGGCAAAGTTTCCAGACAGCACCTCTATTTGCCACTGGCACTACCAACACCACTGGATATGCTGGATCATATGACCTAAGATGCAGAGCAGCTTGCACAGCAGCCTGAATCTGGAGTCCACTCTTGTTCTGTTTCCCACTCAAAGCTAGCAGCTCTTCAGGTCGCTGAATGGTCCAGCACAATACACCCAAATGAGGAATATATTTTCTCCAAAATCCAAAGAGGCCAACTAAGCATTATGCTTTTTTTGGTCATAAGAAATGCCAGATTCAGAAGCTTATCCTTCACCTTAGTAAGGATATTTCAATATGTTTCATACCACTGAACACCTAGAAATTTTACTGAGGTGGAAAGCCCCCACATTTTTCTTAGATTTCTGTCCTATCCTCTGACACACAAATACTTTACCAATAAGTCTAAAGTAGTTGTTACTTCTTGCTTACTCTGTCCAATCAATGTGATATCATCAATATAATGAACCAGTGTGATGTCTCCTGGGAGGAGAAATGATCAAGGTCCCTGTAGACGGATTATGACATAGGGCTGGAGAATTGATATACCCCTGAAGTAGAACAGTCAAGGTATACTGCTAGCCTTGCTAGCTGAAAGCAAACTATTTCTGGTTGTCCTTACTAACAGCTATAGAAATAAAGCATTTGCTAGATTAATAACTGCATACCAGGAACCAGGGAGTATGTTGATTTGCTTAAGCAATGTTACCATATATGTAGCAGCAGCTGCAGTTTGAGTCACCATCTGGTCACATTTAAAATAATCCACTATCATCTTTCAAAACCTATCTGTTTTCTGCACAGGCCAAATGGGAAATTTGAATGCATATGTGGTGAGAATCAAGAGTTTTGCATCCTTCAAATCCTTCAAAGTGGCACTGAACCCTACAACCCCTCCAGTATATGGTACTGCTTCTGATTTACTATTTTGCTAGATAGGGGCAGTTCTAGTGGATTACTTGGCCTTTCTTACCGTAATATCCCTCATCTCATGAGTCAAGGAACTAATGTGGGGATTTGGACAGTTGCTGAGTATGACTATTCTACTCATGAATTCCAGAATGGAGGAATAACTACAAAATGGATCCCGAAACCCACTGAACCTATTGTGAGACAGACCTGAACTAAAACTTTATCAATCACCTGACCTCTATAAGTCCCTACTTATGGATCAGAGTGATATTTTGGGTTTCATGGACTTAGCTATTTCTGAGTCAATGTCTATTAATCCCCCAAACAGTTGCTCATTTCCTTTTCCCCAAAGCACAGTTGCCCTAGTTAAAGGCCTTAGATCTTCCTGGGGAAGGCTGGAAGGACAATTAACAGTATAAATACTTGGCAGTGTAACAAGGTCTTTCTCCAATGGTAACTGGCCTTCCCCTCATTCATGGGGCTCTGGGAAGTAAAGTGACACAAGTCTGGGAATTGATTAAGGGGCTGTAACTCTTTATTTTTGTAATTCAAGTTAGACTTTTGTTGACCTAGAACTCTTCTGATTATACAGATCAAAAAAGAATTTAATAGACTGCCCATCCATTTAACTTCTAATAGCTCTACTAGCCAATGCCATATGTCTCTGTGAGTCAGATTATATTGATTGATGTTTTGAGTCTGCTGTCCAGTAGAGTAGCCATGCCCATCCTGTCCTTGGTGATTAAGTGCTGCCACATGGCTTCTGCCAGCTTGGGCTCTGATCATCACCACTGTGTTTAAGGATTCCAGCTCAGTGACAGCAGTTCCCACAGTGATATCTGATTTCAGACATCCAAAAAGAGGGTGATTTCAGAGCTCTTCAGGGACAATGGAGCTAGTCTCACAAATTTATTTTTCATAGTCCTGGTAAAAGGTGTGTCATCTGGGTGTGTATGATGAGTTCTTCCATGATAAATCCACTCTAATATTCCAATCTCTTTAAACCTTTGGATCCCCTCACCTACAATATACCAGGGCAGTGCTGGCATCTCAACCTCAGGTAATGTCATCCATCTTTTGATCCATGTTTCAGACAATCACCCAAACAAACTGTTTTCACCCTTTCTAGTCCCTTAAGCTACTTCATTGAACCCAAAATCTCTGTTTAGTGGACGCATATCAATACATTCAACCTGACCCAGTTTTACATTACTTCCACCATTATCCCACACCCGCAATATCTTTTCCCACACATATTCTCCTGATTTCTTTCTATATAAATTGGAAGAAAATGCAATTCTTTTGGAGTACAGTATACCTCCTCATTGGTTACACTTTGTATCTCACCTTTCAGGGCCTATTGAGACTTTAGTCTAATTACTGGTCTTGAAGAAAAGAGGGGTGGTGGAGGTGGGTCACAAAAGTAATTTGCATAACACACATTGGAAGAACATCTGTCCTTGCTCTTTTGCCTGCATAGCCAACTTAGTCTCTAACAACCACATACCCAGGATGCCATTTCTTTGTGGAAACATTGCTGTATTTTCTGGCAGTAACAAAACCACTCTGCACAACTATTTCTTCTGTTACAATAGCCATTGTATACTATCATGCAAGAAACCAACATTTTAACCATAGAAGCATTATATGCTCAGCCAAGGAGAAATTCTATTCTTCATTTACATTGACTATTGACCATGAGCTGTATCTTTGGTGGGTGCTAAGAAAAATGATGATCAACCCAAATGCCCCCCTCTTGTTGGAATTGGTATTAAGATCAGAGATATGGTGGAGAGTAAAACAGTAAGCAAACAGACTTCTGACTAAAATGTCAGACTGGTTAGATTTGGGATATTTCCTCACCTGCCCAAGACATAAAAATGCTGAATAAGATGCATTTTGAAAAACTGAAACCAAGTAGTGTAAAAAATATGTTACAGTTCCAAGAGCAAGATGCAGTAAGCACACTTCCCACCATCCTTCCTACTAAATGCAGCTGTATAACCTGGGAAGAATGCATGGGGTACCTATTTGAGTTTTCTCAACAGTAAATATTAAAAGGCATATAGAAGAAGAATCCTGGAATTTAAAACAATATCAAAGTGGTGTTGATTTTACTGATTCTTTTACTTTGCTACTGCCTGGTCTAGACTCAAGTCAGTCTGAGATACAGTAGGAAAAATTAGCATAGACTCTGAGAACCTCAGAAGATGCTCTTTAGTTGGGGGTTGAAGACTAGAAGGGGGTCAGTAACACTCAGAGAGGGGGAAATCCCTCTATGCTCAGTAACAAATATTTTAGCTTGCTTTGATGCATTTTAACTTTAAGCCTTATAAGAAGTAAAGTCCACCATTACACATGAAATATGAAATAAGTGGTCTTGTGAAATTATCAGAAAAAAACATGCCAAATGAAAATGCTTTGGCTTCATTTTTGCAACAATATAATCTGAATTACTCTTCTTTTCTGAGATATTATACGCCTTAAATGATTAAAGGCAAAGGGGACCATCTTTATTCAACTATACACTTCACTACCCTTTTCCTGATCTCTGTGACTTCCTACTTCAGTAAACATTTGTAATAATAAAAACACTGTCCAGTGTTGACACATGGAAGAACAATTGCAGGACAGTAGTCTATGGATTTCAAATAAGAACATGCCTTGGGAATTTCTAATAATCCTTAACCTACTGAAAACACAAAATCCCTAAGAGTTTTACTAAAATTCCAAATTTTATTTTCAATTAAGTGATTTTCTTAACAGAATCAGGATGCCAGGTATGGAGCTGGATGCTAGTCACCCCTTGGAGATCCACACTGACTGTGTGAAGGGGCAGCGAATTGAAGGTTGAGCAGGTGCAGAGAAACACCTGCCTGTAAGCAAAGGAAAGTTTATGCCCTAGTGCTTTTGCAGCATAACTATGAAAATGCTTTATTAACTTGCTGTACATAAACTGTGGAGACACTTGCTCTGAGCTGTCAGAACAAATACTCTGAGAATTGTGTCCTTTATGCCAAGAATTCCCAATGGAAGGCATTTCTGGGACTTTATCAGTTACCTTAATGTTAATATGTAATTACCTGTTGTTTTTCCTTTGCCGTTTGTTCTCTTCTCTGTATCCCAAGAACACAATCCTATGAACCCAGTAAATGCATATGCTTTTCCTGGTTACTATCAAGATGGGGAGGTCATTATCAGTGGGCTCATTTCTCTAAGAGTGACAGCTGGTGACATCATAAACAGCTTTGGGCTCAAAAATAAGTTGGGTATATAGAGTCATGCTCATGCCTAAGTGTGATTTCACCTAAAGCCTTTGCAGGCAAAAAGGAAAGGAAATGTGAAAACCACATTTAAAAAAAATTGATGATGATTTTTCTTTGTAAAAGGACTGAAAGCATTGTATTAAGAGCTTTTCCTCTTGTATCTGTTTGAGTATGTCAAAATCTTTTTTTCAGAATATTTTCCTTCAATATATACTGTTATCTGGGGCAGAAATATTGATATTCTGATTTTTAAGGTGACATTTCCAAGTTTCTTGATACTCTGAATTTTCTTTAGCACCCTTAAGTTGCACATTGAAAAACCAAAACTGGCACAAGATGATTTTCTAGACAAAATTTCCCAACATTATTCAAAGTAGGTGTTGTCTTAATTTTCTTCTTTTTCATAGATCATCATGTGCTTTCTTTTGCTTTATTGATTAAGCAAATTTTGATTAAGAAATCAAAATCCAAAAAAAAAAAGTCTTCTCTTGTTTGCATTCTAGCAACCTTACTAAGCATTACCAGCATCTCCTGGCCTTGGTTTTTGCTGTCAAACAAATCAACAAAGATTCTAATTTATGCTTCAATATGTCTCTGGGATTCTATCTCTTCAATAAAGACTTTCTTGAGATGAAAACCATAGAGAGTTCTATGTCCATGCTACCAGAAGAGACTCCTCCAATTCCAAATTATAATTCTAGGGCTGAGAAGAGAGACAAGCTGATGGCTGTGATAGGAATAGTTTCAATAGGAATATCAACCCAGAGTTCCAGAATCGTCTGTCTTTACAGTGTCACACAGGTAAATGCAGAATTCTGGAATGAGTTTAAATGCAAAAATACATGTCTGAGTGCCAAATAAAATTTACCATATGCTTATTGAAAAGGTATGTGATTTCTTATGAATTTTCTTAAATTATCCTTTCGTCTGTAGAATTCAACTTACTCATAATACATATACAAATTGTCTTTGCATAGTAAAATTTCTTTTTTGAACAATTTAAAACGGAGCAAAGCACCTAGATTAATGATAATGGATAATCTCACCAGTCAGATAGAACATCTGTTAGTATTTATTGGTGTTAGCATCCACTCATTTTTTTTCTTTACCCCCTTAACTTGCTTTATTTTTCATCGTAGTAACCAGATATTACATATCTTTGAAGTTTGTGCTTTCTCTACTACGATGTCAGCTTCATGTGGACAGGGGCTGAGTTTTGCTCACAGATGTAGCATCTGGAACAGAACCTGGCCGTTTGTCCTCTGTTGAATGGCTGCTCTTGTAGCAACTCCTCCAGGGTTGGTCATGTGAAAACATTTCCATATCTGTTGTAAAACTGTCCATTGTTTTTAGTGGGCCTCATCAGTGAGTAAATCTTACTAGAATTCTGTACTAGGCCCGCTGAACTCCTGTTTTTCTCTAGCCGAGTGTGTCTGCATGGCCAGGAACCTCAGAGCACAATTCTGTGCTCAACTGCTGTGTTCTCCTTTTTTTCCCCCATATATGAAATATAAATATGTGTAAGATTCTCTTGGTAGCCGTTTGAGACAATTTTATGGCGCAAACTGCATTTATTTTAAGAAAATGCTTCTCAACTTTGAAAGTGCTCACCAATTCTCCAGGGGTGTTGCTTAAAAGACAAAATCAGGCTCAGCAGCAGGCTCGAGGGCAGGACCTGAAATGCTGCGTTTCTAACCAGGGCCCCGATGCCGGCGGCTCACTGGACCACGCTCCGGTGTAAGACACTTGCTCCCTTGAGTCTGCGGAATTTCTCTCTCCTCTCAGTCTTGAAAACAAGTGCGGGTACTACCAGCAGCATGTGGGGAGCAGGTTACGCATCGCCCCCACCCTCACCCCCACCCCACCATCCTCAGAAAGGCAGGGTGGGAATCCGCAAAAAGTCACCAGGTGCCTGGGCTGCAGGTGCCCTCGCGGCAAATTTTGAGGAGCCCTGCTCTGAGGGATGCGTGCTCGCTTCAAGGTTTCCCCAGGGCACACTGTCCTGGGGACAGCTGTGGGCACGGATGGTGACAGCTGCTTGTTGAGGATTTGAGGAGTGGGAGGGGTGTGTCTATTCTGGTATTTCTAGCCCAGCAACAAGAGCGAGCCTGGGCTCCCTTCTCCGGCCACACTGCACAGCTGCGGGGTTAGTCCCAGCGGGCTAGAGGCCGGAACCCCTTCCCACCACTGCACCACGATGTTGCAGGCCCGGGGCGAAAGAACATCCATTCTTTTTTCCATGTCATTTTAGAGCATCATAAGTATATTGATAAAATCAGGAGTCTAGTTACAAATTGTTTTATTCTCCTTTCTCACTCTCTATTAATGATATTTTTCACTTGTGATCAATTATTCTGGTTTAAAGCTGCTTTTAAAGGCAACACAGTATTCGTTCTACAAAAGTAATTTACTGATTTCTTGTATATAGATTTCTTAGTTGTAATTTACTGATTTCTTTAGGTTTTTTTAATTTCCTCCTATTATAAATATTTTTTTCAGTTCACTTTGTGTTAAAAAAAAAAAAACTCTACTTATCCATGATAATTTCCTTCATGTATTTTCCTGTAGTGGCATTTTTGCATCAAAGAGTGTCAGTTTGTAGGGTTTAATCTGGAATTGTAAAATTGCCATTTAGAAATGTATCAGTTGACTTTGTCAGCAGTTGGTATTGCATGCAAAGCTGTTTACTTCCTTATTTCCATTAATGGGGGGCTATTGTTTTGCGAATTTTGCCAATGGTTTCCAGTATTAATATTGTTCTTTTCCTATTTATTCTGTATTTCCTAGTGACATTTGTTTCTTCTTTTATGTACATGTAATCTTATATGTACTGGGATGTATGTAATTTTACCCTTTACTTACTGATTTTCAAAATCATACTCTTTGCCCTTGTGTTAGTTAAGGTTCTCTAGAGAAACAAAACCAACAGAAAAGATATATAAATATGAAATTTATAAAGGTATCTCATACAACGATCAAAATGAAAGATTCCAAAATCATAGGTTGAAGGATTGGTTGAACTGCACAGGAGAGGCTCACTGGCTGAAGAAGCAGTGCAAGAGTCTCTCTTCTTCCTTAAAAACCTTCAACTGATCATTATAGGAGGCATGTCTTAGTTGATAGCACATGTAATCAGTCACAGATGCAATCAAATGACTGATAGCTTAATACACCAGCCTTCCTGTTTATCAACCAGCCATAAAATATCCTACAGCAATGGTCATGCCAGTGCTTGCCTGACCAGACAACTGAGCATCATCACTTGGCCAAGCTGACACCAGAACCTAACCAGCACAGTGGCCTTGGGCACTTCAGATTGCTAATTTGTAAAATTTAAGGAATATTAATAACTAATTCATACATTTTATGAGAACTATTTAAGCTAATATATTTTAAGCATATAGAGTATCTGATTGTGCTGGTTTGGAACTGTTGTATACACCAGAAAAGTCATATTCTTTAATCCTGATTCAATATGTTGGGTGGGATCTTTTTGAGTAAGTTGTTTCCATGCAGATATGACCCACCCAATTGTGGGAGGGACTTTTTTGATTAGGTGGTTTCCATGGAGATGCATCTCCAACCATTCAAGGTGGGGTTGCTTACTGGTATCCTTTAAGAGGGAACAATTTTGGAAGAAGCTTCAGAGCCCACACAAAGAGAGACCTTGGGGATACAGAAAGAAAATGCCCCTGGGGAAGCTGTTTGAAATGAGAAGCCAGAAGAGAAAGCTAGCAGATGTTGCCATATGCCTTCCCAGCAGACAGAGGTGTTCTAGACCCATCAGCCTTTCTAGAATCAAGATATTTTTATCTGGATGCCTTAGTTTGGACATTTTTATGGACTTAGAACTGTAAACGTGTAACTTAATAAACTCCCTTTATTAAAACCAATCCATTTCCAGTATCTTGCATTCTGGCAGCATTAACAAACTAAAATGCTCTTACATATTAATTCCAATGTGATTGTTTTATATATTGTCATGGGCAATATGTTTTAAAAAGAAGGTAATTGGAGTATAAAAGTTTCAGTTAGTTTTTTATGCCTTGTATGTTCTAGACCTCTATTTTGCTGGTAGCTCCACCCATTCCTGCAAAAACATCAGCTTGATAGAAGTGTTTGGTAAGAGGAAAATTGTAAATGAAAAATTTTAATAAACCAAGTTTGACATCTTGAACTATCAATCTCTGTTGAATAATATTTAAACTCAAGTGAAAGGTAGAGAGTTCATATCTGAATCTCACAATGTTCAGCACTTTTCCTTAATGTGGGGTGAATACCACATGAAGTAAGAATCTTAATAGCCATCACTGTGTTATTCTTAGAAGGAAGAATGCCCAGAATATAGCTCTAGAGTAAGCTTCCTCTGAATTCCCATTAAGCAGAGACCCATGTTAATGTGTCCTCTGCTCCAAGGCCAGATATTAGAACTCACTGGGCTCAGAATCAGTGAATACTATGTATTTATTTTGAATTGTCTGAAAACGTTAGGCACAATATCCTTGTAATGATCACATAGATTTGTAGCTTACATGGAAAGACAAATCAAGTTCAGCAATTTTATAGAGTAAATAGATAATGCCTATATCATGGCTTGGGGATAACAAGAATGACTGATGTGAAAGAAAGTGTTTTGGCTACCTAAAGCTGCCAGAATGGAATATACTAGAAATGGGTTGGTTTTTATAATGGGGATTTATGAAGTTACAACCTTACAGTTCTTTGGCCAAGAAAATATCTGAATTTGAGGTAATGACTTCAGATCTTTATCTGTAAATATCTGGTTTTGGGTGTATTAACTATATCTAACTTTTTGCCATCTATCTATCCCTTTGCATATAGTCATAGACCCAACACCTAATTGGTTTTTTTAAACATAAAAAGCCTTGTGACTTTGATCTAATGATGATATCTTGGAGCTATTTTATTGTTGTTAAACTATATAAGGGATTGGCTCAAAGTTTTGTGGGATTTCTTTTTCTCACATTAGGCTATTTTGTGCACTCTAAGTATAAATGTTAGCAATGAGTATGTTTTTCATTTAGTAAAATGTGATATTTAAAGTATTGAATTCACCATTACTATAAATAGAACAAGAAGGTAGACTGAGATTAGTAATAAGTTTGTTACAATTTTAGTGAGTTTAGTACTAAATATCACTTATTCTGGGAATGTAAAGTCTTAAGTCTTTTGTGGGAAATACTGTCTAGTTTTCTTGAGGGATTGGCTTTAGAGGGAAAGTATCCATCTACCTGAGTTGGGGGGAGACGAGGTATCTAAGTCAATAAGGATGGCAGACTTTATCTAAAAAGTGTTTGAAATCTCAGAGTTTTGAGGGAAGAGAGGCCCTTGTAAGAATTGAACATGATTATAAGAAAGATTTAATTAAACAAGCCACAGGTGTGGTTTCAAATCCAAATTCATAGGCATTGTCAAACATAACTTCAAAGGTTCTTATGTGTTTTGCAGGGGCTGCTGTAATTTGTAATCAGCATGGAGGCAAAGATATAGGCCCTTTTAACCTAGTATATTGTTGACTGTTAGCCAATTAATGTTTATTAGATTTTGATTAATCTGTTCTAATTGTCATCATTTTGCCCTGTGTAACTTCAATGATGGATTACTGATATCTGAGTCAACAATTATAAAACCTCTAATAATCAGTTATCAAATTGTCATGGCATATATTGGTTTTTATTAAACTCAAGAATCACCTACTTTGAAAATTTTCCCTGTTCTATGACAGACACCAAACACATTTTAATTATCTGTATATATTTATTTTAGATGTAGAACCAAGAATTGTAGTGCAAGTAACTCTGTTTAAGTAGACTTATTTTAAACAAAATGTAAGTTTAAAGTTTTTTTTATGTTATTACAGCATAGAGGCTTTAAGCAGGCCAGTTTATTTTAAGTGCATGATACTTAATCAGTAAACATTTTCAAATATATTTTATCAACAGAAATAGGCCTTTTAATCTACAAAATGGTCTAACTCTTAGATAGTAACATTTTGTGACCTTTAGATGGCAACATGCTTCTTAAATGTTGTGTTTTAGTTGGGTAATATTGTAATTTTGTTTTAGGGAGACATATATCCCTATGAAGCAAGGAAATGTAGTAAAACCAATTTACCAGTGCTACATTGTTTTCTCATTTTTGAAGCTACCATCAAATCATCTACATTATGAATAGTGATAGACTCCTATAACAAAACAATTTTTTAAAAGCTTTTGTTTTGTAAATGACTAGAAAAAATAGTAGGACAATCTAAAGACCCTTGAGGAATCTTTTGTCCTCAATGTTGAAATCTTTTATAAGCAAAAACAAACAAAAATTTAGACTGTTCTGCTAGAGGGATAGAAAGAAAAAAAAAAACTAGTACAGTAAAATATAATCAACTACAGAGAAAAACTTTGAATATGATAATAAAATCAGATGTCAGAATAGTTGTAGGTTTAGGAAACACCAGGATTAATGGAAGAACAAATGCATTCTTTAAGGTCTTGTATAAATTTACATAAAAAATTGACCATGCTTATCAAATTTAACTTTCTTTTTGATAGAAATGATGGTCTTATTTCAGGGTGCAGTCCTTTTAATGATTTTTTTTTACTTTTTATAACCAGTGTTATTCTTTTTAATTGAGCTCTTCACAAAAAAATATTGTTTTACATATGGCTATGGCTTGTCTTTTAGATGACCTGTGTTTACTGGTGGTGTAATTCAAAATGAAAACCAACAGCACTATTCTCTAGGGTTCTAAAAACATGTTTCAGTTTTTTGAGGTGAGGGGTATTTTTCTAGCAAAGGATGAATGAGACTGCCATTTTTTCCCAAATTGTTAGTTCTTAGAAGACACATAGTTACTAATCAGATGCCTTTTTTTCTCAAGTTGCTTCACAGACACTTTCCAGAGTCCAGAGTATGCTAGATTCTAAATTGCACACAGCAGGTCCAATTGGGAAGAATAGGAACAATGATAACTCAAAATACCAACATCTCAGATTGACCTATCACCACATGGAAAGCAAGAAATTCTTGAGGATTTTGTAGAATATGTAACCCAACTATCACCAGTTTCCACCTGCAAGATTCCCTATATTTGTCCATTTTATGCCATTTGCTGATCAATCTCTAGATTTTTGGACTTCTTTATTCTCTTGTTCCTGTGATTTCTGAATCCTCCAGACTTTCTTTTTATAGCTTTTGTTCAAAGTCTTTACCTTTGAAAATAATGATATGCATTTTCCCATTTTCTTCTCCTTCTAAAAATTGGACAATGTAAGGACTTTTCACTTTAGTAAAGTTTTACTTGAGCAGTTAAAACATAAAAGCTTTTTCATATGGAATTTTTATTAGAAAAGTTGTACATTTACAGAAAAATCATGCAAAAAACTCAGACTTCCCATATGTACCCACTACACACATTAGTAATACCCAAAGGAGTCTTAAATTTTTTCTTTGTTTTTAGATTTGTCCCAAAAGTAGGTAGCCACTTCTAAGATTTGAGTAATAATATGGCTTTGCTGTTTTATCAAGTTTTTTAATAAGTTGAGTTTGGATAGTGAGCAAGAGAGTCTAAGTGGTAGGGGCTAGAGGGAGACTTGGTTAGCCCTTTGGATCCATGGCAGTAAATTTTGAGAAGGTTTCAACAAACTGGTGATGGAAATCAATGAAGGACTCCCCAGTCTTCTGGATACACATCTTGCTCCGTTCCTCAGTTCACCTTTAGCAAAAAGTGTCAGAAAACGTAGTCCTAAATAGTCAGAATTGACACCTGCCTGATAACCGCAGCAAACAGAGAAACAGGTCTCTTTATTTCGGTGAGAAGTTCAATTTATTGAAGATGCATCCTCAAGGAATGGGAGGAGAAATGTTTCAAGACCAGTTTGGAGTGGGAAGGGTGGTTTGGGCTTTTATAATCCCAAACAAAGAAGTGGCAAATGTCCAGAAGAAAGCAGGAAAAAATAAAAATAAGTAAAAGGCACAGGATTCACTAAAACTGAGACACAGTCACATGTTTCATTTTGTTTGGTTAGCACATCCTGTTTTCAGGTAGACCCTTCTTTTTGTGCTGATCATTCAGGCCTTTGATCTTGTCCTTCAGCAGGAGGAAGATGCTAAGGTTAGTTCATATGATGCTTCATTCCTGAAAGCAGGGCAAGGAAGGCTTCTGGGAACAGAGAATAAGCTTTCTTTTTATTGCAACTAGACCAACAGCAAAGTATTTCAATAAGGCTGGGCCAGCCACCGTGGCTGGGTCAGCCACCGTGGCTCAGCAGACAGAGTTCTCGCCTGCCATGCTGGAGATTTGGGTTCATTTCCCAGTGTCTGCCCATGCAATAATGATAATAATGATAATAATAATCATAATAATCTAAGACTCCTTGAGCCTTGAATAAAGTGATATACCAGTTTTTTTAGCAGGTGAAAACTATACTAAGCATTTTTGAGAAAGAATTACATTGAGTATTTTTTATTTATCCAGCTATCCAAAGACCATTAGCAACCTCTCCATGAATTTCTCATGCCTCAGTTTCTCCATAGTTGAGGCATAGGGGAGATAGTCAGCTTTCCTTGGCCACCAGTCACTGTGTTGTGGTGAAATTCTGGACCCAGTGTGCTTGTTCTACGAAATGAGCAAAGTCTGCTGATGGTAGATTCCCATACAACAAGCAGAGCCCTTCCCAGATATGGAGCTGTAAATTGATTATACAATTTATATTGTATAAATATAGGAAGGCATGAGTAGGACCTGGAAACCTTTGTAGCTTCTTTATGGCATCACTTTTGCTGGTGATCTGAAGGATAGGAAGGTCTGGTTTTCTCCACACTGAGAGGAGAACAATGTAAATTATATGGCACTTTGGTTTCCCTCCCCGTGTCACCTTGTTTGTGTACCTTTTTTAAAGTGACTAGTGTGGCAACTCTCTGTATGGTTTTACTATCCTTAAATGCAATCTTAAACAATAAAACTTATCTGTATACAAATTTAAAAAAATGTTTTATCTTAGCTGTAATGTAAAGGATATATTTTGAAATGAGGTGAAAGGGATTTGCTGATGGACTGTATGTGAGGTGTGAAAGGACTCACAAGCTCATAATACTCCCTAACACTTTCATATGAGCAACTGGATGGGTGATGGTACAATTCACTGAGATGGGAGAGAAGTGAAGAAGACGTTCAAAAATTAAGAAGTGCTGTTTTTCACAGTGAGGTCTTGGTGCCTGTTAAGCACAAAGGGAAGGTATTAGGATATTGTTGCGTATAGTTTCCAAGGGAGAAGGCACAGCTGGAGGCAAAATGTGGACTTGTTTCTATAAAAATGCTATTTAAAGACAAGAGATTGAATGAGTTTTCTTAAAAATTCAATGATGGAGAGATGAGAAGTTGATCCAGTATTGAATACAGAAAAGTACCAACATTTAATGTTAAAAGGACAAGTTATGTGTGAATGTCCCTGTTTCTTTCTCCTTGCCAACACTAGATATTTTCATTTTGTGACAAAAGCAATATATTCATAATAGAAAATTCAAACACCCAAATAGAATTTTAAAAGGTAAGTAAATACATCTTTCCTGCATTTACACTCTCCAGAGATACTTTTCATTGTTTTTTGTTTGCTTTTAGTTCTTCATAACTCTACTTATTTTATTTACACCAGTATTTTTTGAGCCATTGAACTTAGACTTTATATCTACAACAGGATATTACTGTTTTTTCCCTCCATAGTCTAATATTTGTAAAATGTGACATTATGTTTGTATCTCAAAATGTTTATATTTTGCAATCTGAACTATGACAATAAACAAATCTTTTGTGCTGTTTAAATATTAATTTAATAAAATCAGTAAACAGTGGTTTGCAAATATTTAATTATTATTTACTGTAAATTAAATAAAATGTTTAAGTCATGTAATCCTATTTTGTTAAACAATATTGTTTCAGGAAAATATTCCAGCTGTCAAGATCAAAATATTCTTTTCATTACTTGGATTATGATCCCTTGTACAGATTTTTTCCTGCAATTTAAGTTGGTTTCCTTTTCTTTTGTATTTTGAGTAGGCAAATGTGGTTTTTTAATGGTATCACTAAGAAATGTTTACACACTAATTATAATTGTAGAATAAACTCTGCTTTTCTTCAGAGGACTTTTTCTTGATTTCTCTAACTTGTTTAAATTGCAACCATTTTTCCATGCCTTTTCCATATTTTGGCAGCTTGAATTTTCTTTTTATTGTGTTCCTAATTAACTTTTTGTGTCTATGTGTGGTGTGTGTGGAGTCCCATTTGCCTTAAATTTCTTTTAAGCTTTGCTTGAGTATATTCAGAAATCTTTTGTGAATTAAAAAAGCCTTTAATTTTCCTATATGTGTTGATCAGTAATTTAGCTGAGAGTCTATTTTTAAAGCATAAAGAAATGTATGTGTTACTGCATGGCTGTCCTTGCTTGAGTAACCTTCAGTAGCATTCAACTTTTTTGAAAAATTAATTAGGTAATTAAGTTTGTATGAGAGAAGTTGCAGCACTGTTGTCACACTGTGAATTTTTTTGCTTCTTTCTTTTATTAAATGCCCTGTACTCTGAATCTTATGTCTTCTTCTAGTAACACCCCCTTGAACTTCCTGAAAAAAAGTAGCATAGAAGGTTTTGACACTTGGCATGTCTGAAAATGCCTTTATAGTATGTACACACTTGAGAATATTTCACTTCTAATCTGAATCCTAAACCTAATATTCATGTTCTCTTTGCCTCTGAATGTCATAGGCATTTGCTACAATATCATCCAGAATTGCTATTGAAAACTCTGATGCCATTATTAGGTCTTTTTTCTTTTAATTTAAAATCTATTTTGCTCTAGTAGCAGTAACATCATTTTCATTATTTATGTTCACAATGATGATCCTTGGATTTATCTTTTCTTTCCTCTCACTATGATGGGTACACAGAGGAATTACTCATTCTAAAAATTCCTGTCATTCTGTTCTAGAAATTTTCCTGTATCATTGTATCATTTCTTTAATAAGTTTCTCCTCTCCAATATTTTTGTTCTCACATCCCAACCCTTATTATGCATATAAATCTCCATGACTAGGCCCTAATTTTTAAATTTTGTGTCATGTACCTTAATATCTTTGCATTTTTTCTCTATTCACATCAATTTACCATCCAATCCTTCTAGTATGTTGTTTGTTCTATTTTACTGTTCACTTCAAAAGGCCCTTTGTATTGTCTGAATTTTCTTTCTTATGCTTTCCTTTACCTTTCTCAGGTTTGAAAATCACTCTTTGATCATTCCAAGGATGTCAGTTATAGTTTTGTTTCAGTTTATATTTTGGATTTATCCAACTTTCTTATACTTTTTATCAGAGTTATCTTGATTTCTTTTCTTTTTCATAATTGAGACTTTCCTCAAATCTGTTCATTTAATTGACATATAATGAACCTACTATGTACTAGGTATTGTTCTGGGCAATAGGAATTAAGTAATGACCAAAACAATTTCCTTATATTTTGGAGGAAGAAACAGACAATAGAAAAAAATATATAAATAGTAGTAACTAATAATTACCATTTATTGAGCAGTTGCAATTTGTCAAACCTTATTAAAATCAAATGATGGTTATCAATTCTTTATATTCACAAATGTATATGGAAAAAGAGCCATTGTACAACAGAAAACCATGTGAAGAGTAGAGTGTGAGGTAATAAGGTTGAGCCACAAGAAGTCAAGATAAGGAAGGGTATAGCAAAGGAAGGGCTGTTTGGAGACTTAATTGTTCATTAATATTTAATAATTACATGTGGTAAATTCCATTTCTGATAAAATGATGAGACACCTTCTCTTACTGAAAAGACACCTTCCTCTACTTCAAACTAGATGCTACCTAAAACTTACCAATAAATTATTGTACTTGAAGGAAATAAGGGAAATCTTCAGGATCTTTACAACAAATCAGAGCAAAACCAGAGACATCAGGGATACAAGGGGATGTAAGGGTCATTCACTGGTAGAATTTTTTCCTGCCATGTGGGAAACCTGGGTTTGACTCCCAGTCCATTCACTTTCCAAAAACAAACAAGCATCAAACAAACAAAAAGCAAACAAAGAAAAATTCAACAAATGGTGCTACAATAACGGGATACTCACATGGGCTTTTAAGTAAGTATCTTAAAAGTATGTATCTTTTAAGTAATCAAGGCCCCAGTTTTGGGGTGGAAATTTTTTTGAAGTGCTGAGATTAACATGTTAAATTTTGAAAATGATTGCAACTCACTCTAGAAACACAAATAGCCAGCCCTAAAGCCATGTCTACATGGATGTTGTGACCCCCTTTCTCATGTCTTCTAGAAAGATTGAACAATTTCCTAGTTTCTTTTTTATTAAATTTTGGTGACTTATTTCCATGAAAATTATATTTGCCTGAAACTTCTAATATATTGGAATAAAGTTGTACATTATCAATTTTTAGGATTCTTTTATCTGACTTTTTGCTGGTTTCGTTCCCAAAATGTTTTTATAAGAAATATAATTCAGTTTTACCAATAAAGCATGGTAATCTGTTTCAATTTGTGATTTTATGTTTTACTTTTAAAAATTTCTCCTCCATTTAAAAAAAATAGATGTCCATACATAAACAGATTATATGTAAATGCAGAAACCCAAAATAAAAAAAAGGAAAAAGATTTTAAAAGTATCCAGAGGAAAAACACAGACCAAGTAAAAAAGAACAATTATTAGGCTGACCGTTCAATTTTCAACAGAAGCAATGGGAGCCAAGATAGTGGAAAAATTTTAATATGTTGAGAGAAAATCAATGGTCATGGAAGTATTTTAAGAGGAATTTTGTAGATGTCTGCAGCTGGACTCCTAAATCCTGGTCCAGAGCTAGGTCTTATAAAGAAATATAAGGGGAGTTTCTGCCCCCTGGAAAAGTTGAGAATATTATATTAAAGATGTTTCAGATTCAGGAACTAAATTGACAGAGTCATGATCTTAATATTGCGTCTTTTACTTCCCAACCTCAAGTCACAGAACACTCTGGCTTCATACACATCTTTCCTCTACATCCCAGGTGGAGATCACAGCCTTAGTCGTCTGGTTTTGGCCACTTGCCTGGGCAGTGCTTTGAATTGATTGGAACTTAATGTTCAATAGATCTGTGCCTTTTACTCCACTCAGCACTTTGCATTGCCTTTTGTTTCTGAACTATTAATATTTGGTTATGAGCCAGGTTGTGCTTTTTTGCTTTCTTTCTTTAATATTAATTTTGTACTGATGGCAAATTGTATCAGTTATTGCTGTAATTAGGAACAAAGTTGACATATTGACGGAGAGTTTCAATACAAAATTTTCTTCATTATCTCCAACATTTTTATAGCATTTCAGGGATGGATTTTGAAAATCATGTCGTTTTTAAAAAATACAAATGGACTTACAACATTGGATTACTGACACCACGCTTGAATTTATTTCTCTAATGTTACTTATGTTTTCTATTTATCTCATCTTGACGATGTTTCTTTTTCTCCCTATTGGGTCACCAGAATTTTTATTACCTACCTGATTTGGAAATGTGAGGAACCATATTGTGAGCAATTGACAGGGTGTGTTCTCTGAGAAACTATCATAAGAATGAAATTTCTTTCTATTGACCACTTTTTTCACCTTCTCCTCTGGTGGAATTCATCCATGAAGGACGTGTAGTTACTTTTCATATTCCCCACATAGCTTTCAAGTAACTTTGGGTCCATTGATCCAATTCTCAATCTTCTTTTTAATCCATGCAAATTGCAAGATTTTGATCGTATTTATGGCAGATGGATTGTACTCATTTCTACTTTCCTTGTATGTATTGATGTTGATCCATTTAGAAAACTTCCTTTCCTTAATTTAAGTTAGTGGAGAGTGAATGTTAAACTCATATGAGTAAATAAGTATACTTATTTACTCATATACAAATATTCATTATGCATCCCCTGGCTGTAGTGAATGCTAAATGCTGGACACACAGTGCTTGTCAAAGCAGACAAGGCCTCTACTTTCATGCAGTTTCTTGTCCATTAAGGAAGTAAATGCTTAATGAATAAAAAACATAAATATATCATAAATTTTGTGTCCATAAAAAATTATTGCCTTAAAATAGGGAATTAATATGGGATGCCAAATGTAGGCGAGGAAGAAATTCCACGTAGGAAATAATTAAGCCAAGGTCTCAAGGATGAAATGTAATCTGCTTCTGAAAATTACAGTAGAAATGTTTTCAGGCAAAGTACAAGAATATTATACAAAAGACTTGAGATAGATAAACAAGTTTGATGCAAACTGTTAGTCATGGAGTCAGTAAAGGATTCACATGAGATATCAAGTCAAAGTGTAAGAGATTTATTTAAGAGAGAGAAAACAGGCAGGGAGGAGCCCGGAAAAGGAAAGAAAAATGGCTCCTGCTCTTTGTTTTGGGAGTTGTGTTTTAAAGGGAGAGTGACACTGGGAGGGGAAGATGTCCACTAGGTGGTGTGTTGTCCCCTGATTGGACAGGCGGTTGATGACTTAGGCTTCTTTGATGTGCAGCTGCGTGCATCAGGTAGGGTGAAACATTGGTAGGGGTGGGTGTTGTCAGCAGAAACAGATTATCACTGTATTTCTAGGATGTCTTCATTTGCCTGATGAACTGCCACTATATGGCAACCCCCAAACAACAGTGTTCTTAAAAGGATACTACACTAGCCTGTATGGTGATTGGTTTACATCTGGATCTTTGGACCTGCCAACGATGCCGAGGATGGGGGCTGAAGAAACTGCATCAAGAGTTTCCTTCTGCTTTTAGAGTTCTTTGTCTCAGACCTAACATTCCTGCCTTTTCCTTTTAATAAAATTGAATGAAGCTGGTGTTGGGGCTTTGGTTAATGCATTAGCCTAACTTGAAGCAATTTTTAAAGGAGTAGAGATTTTATATTTTTTCTTTAGGTACTTCTGGCTGAGTTTACATGAAGGTAAGAGGGAGGAAATTGCTCTGAGCTGAGCAGGAGCATCATTAATTGGGTCTTTGGGTATTTTCCATTGGAACAGGTTGATAGTATGTCTTTGCTGTGACAGGAGCTGTAGCAGAAGTATGTTTTTAAAATTTTTCTGACTCGTCACAGCTGCTATTGACCTGTGAATAAATCTAGACAGACATTGTAAGAGGCAGGGGGCTAGGGTGAAAATTAATAGGAGGATAATTAAGGGCCTAGTGAAGGAGAGTAGTATAACTCATAAAGTGGTGGAGAAGAATGAAAGAAAATTTGAGAGAAAGGCAAAGGGATGGATGATGACACTAGTTGCTATTCTTGGAGAGTTTAGTATTTTGGGGTTTCACAGCTTCTTTAGCATTGGAACAATTTAGAGATTTTAAGTTTCTAAAAAATAATAAGTAAAATTTTATAGAGCATTAGATATTTTTAGGGTTTTTAAGAACACTGTTGTTTGGGGGTTGCCATATTGTGGCAGTTTGTAATATTTGGCTGAAGTTTGCATAAGAGTAACCTCCAGAATAACTTCTTGACCCATCTGAAATTTCTTAGTCATCGAGACTCTATTTCTTTTCCCCCTCTTGGTAAGTTTATCCATGATGGTAGGGTCAGTTTCATCCTTGGACCTTATGTCTCACAAGGCTAGTGCCAGTTATGTCCTGCAATTTTAGGGCCCATTATGTTTCATGCTGCCAGTGCCAGGCTTATACTCCTGGAAATTATGTCCTACATTGTGGGGCAGCTCAGAGTTTGGCTTAGAGAGACCACATTTGAGTAATGGCAGAAATTTTCTGGAGATGGCTCTTAGACACTAATTCTACGTAGGTTCAGTTCATTATTATAGAATTAAGTTTCATTAAGAGTAACCCTTAAAATTGAGACCTTGGTCTATTAAATTGAGAGTTTTTCTTGCTTAAGAAAATGTTAAGCTTGCCCACCTGGGGAATTCTTAATAGTTTTATTATTTTCAGTCCCCTAAGGGACTTTGCAGACACTTTTTTATTTTGGCCCCAAATATTCTGAAATGCAGAATATAAAACATTAACTTGTATAAAGCATTAAGATTTTGTTCCTTATTTCAGGTTTTATATTTGTGCCAATTTGAATCTGCGGTGGACCCCAGAAAAGCCATGCCCTTTAATCCTCATTCAGTATTGCTGGGTGGGAGCATTTTGATTGTCTCCATGAAGATGTGACCCATCCAATTGTGGTGGTAACTTTTGTTTAGATGATTTCCATGGAGGTGTGTCTCCACCCACTGAAGGTGGTGTTTCTTACTGGAATCATTTAAAAGAGGAAACATTTTGGACAGAGTCCCTTTTTGGTAGAGCCACGAGAAAGCCAGCAGATGCCACCATGTTCACCATGTGCCCTTCCAGCTGAAAGAGAAACACTGAATGTTGTCAGCCTTCTTGAACCAAGGTGCCTTTCCCCGGATGACTTAAATTGGACATTTCTATAGACTTGTTTTAATTGGGACATTTTCTTGGCCTTAGAACTGTAATCTAGCAACTTTTAAATGTCATTCTGTTTCTGGTATATTGCATTCCGGCAGCTAGCAAACTAGAACAATATTAAATAAAGTTTATAAATAAAGTTGTTTAATTTATAACCTAATTCAGCTTTATTTATTAGAAAGATTAAATTAGTGCAAATTTTGGACAAAATAAACATTTTCTTTTATTTTGTACAAAAGTTAAAACTTTAAAATATAAACAATATTATTTTTTGCCTCATATATTGATTTACCTGCTTTAACCAGATCAGTTTCATCACATCTTTAATTGGAATTTGATCTCTTTTAGTTTTTTAATCATTGCTGTGTAGACCCATGACAATTTTTAGAGCTGGAGAACTAAATTTGAGTTGTAGTTGTTATACAAACACTTAAAGTTCCAGGGAATTATTGGGCTATACAAAGTGTAAAGCACCTCAGCATTTAAAGACAAAGTTTACAACATAATCTTTAACCTTTATAAGTATCTCTTAGTGAAGTTATCTTTAGAAACAAATTACCAGACAGCCATTTCATGTTAACAAATCACAGCAGAGGCCCTGCTCTGTTCCACTAGACGTATTAGAGCAGAGTTGTGCAACTGACAATTTAGCTGTTTTTTTATTTGTAGTTTTTTAAAGAATAGCTAAAATTATGTATAATAACATGATACCATTGCTTAATATTATATAGATTAGTATTACAATATAACATTGACAGTGATAGTATTGTCATATAAAACTACAGTAAATAATATTTTTGATTCTTGCCCATAAGGGTTGCTTATTTGTGGATTAACTGGATTGATTTGCCCAGTTGCATGCAACAAGCTTCAGGGACAGAATGGAGTGGGTGAAGAAAATGTCAGAAGTTCCTTTTTTATAATTCTGAAAGTTATGACATTGGCTTAATTTCCTACATCTTGGAGAGAGAAAAAGAAAAGTCCCAGCACAGAGGATATTGAAATATACCTGCATCATTATGTGATGTTGCACATATTTTCAGAAAGGGTTCTCAGCAGTAGCCTGGACAGCATTGGTAAGAGATTTCTTGAGGCCCTATCATTATTTCCACAGGAAAAAAATGGAGCTGTTTTAGAAAATCCCTTCTTAAGAGTGTGAGAGTAAGATTTCAGGTCTTAATATTGTCTAATTAAGGTTTATAGGAGGTTGTTAATAAGTTAGCTGTATAAGAACATAGGTTGTTTTTAGCAAAATCAAGAAAACCTAAAGTTTTCTCCTAGTTTCAAGCTCAAGTGTCTGATTCAGAAAGTCACGGTTTCCACATAAGGATGTCTCTGCTTCTCATTGCTTCACTGAACCCTATGTCAAGTGTCAGGACATTTTGTAGCACTTATTAAATTCAGCAATTATTTTTTACTTCATTTCCCAGCCTCCAAAACAAATACATGCAGTAGGTAGACTTAAACAATGGGAATTTATTGACTCATAGAATTTAGACCAGAAACCCAAACTGAGTCATCAACAAGGCAATGTTTACTCCCCAAAGACTAAAACTTGCATTATGGGGCTGTCTGACTGCGATCCTTATTCCTTGGATTTTCTATCATATGGCCATGCACGTAAAGATGTCCTATTTTTCTCCTCCAGGTTCCACTAACTTCCAGCGTCTTCTTCCCCCATGTAGTTTTCTTCTGTAAGGGATCAAGTAATTAAGGATTAAGGCCCAAATGTATTCACTTGGGCCCCACTTTAACTAAAAATAATGTCTTCCAAAGATCTTTATAATGGATTCACACCCACAGGAATGGTTTAAGGTTAAGAATATATTTTGTCCCACTGGTGTGTTATTAACCTACCACAATTTTCTTATAATCTTATTGGATCAAAAGATATTTCTAGTATTTTGGAGGGATTTAAAGAAGAATGCATTTTAGGGCTTTAACCCAAAAAGTTGATAATATGTAGGTATTGGTTTGCTGCCTTAACACCTCTTTTAAAACAAAGTCAGATGGGGAATGTAGTTCAGTGATAGAATTCTTTCTTGTCTGGGTTTGATTCCCATCCCATGCACTTTCCAAACAAACAAAGAAACAAAGAAAAGCAAACAAAAAATTCAACAAATAGTGCTGCAATATTTGGGATACTCACATGGAAAAGGAATGAAATGTGACCCCACCATACAGCACACACACAAAAAAAGTCAGACATATTATTATGGTACATAGGCTTTTCATTAGCTGGTTAAAATCCTTGCTATGCATATTGAAAAAACATTCATAACCCATTGTTAGTGTATACCTAGTGATTCTGCTCCTCCTTTCCCCTGCCTTGAGGTTAGATTTTCTGTTACCTTTCTTGGAGGCCCCAGTGTTAAGATGCTTATACTAAAGGAATACATTAAAAAGCAAGAAGGAGATGAGTGGCACTGATAGCCAATGCTAATCATTTTACAAATGATTGTACATGCATTGATGCTCTAAAACAACTGATATACATTTCTCAAAATAGAAGTGAGCAGCATAAAATTGATCAATATCTTTTCAAAATACTGGTAAATTTTTTGTGGGTTATAAGGCAACATTAAATATGTAATTGTTTTCTAATTAAAAATGGGCCACATTTGAGTTTGCTTCAGAGTTAATGAAGTCAAACTATAATGGACATAATTTTACATTTCACTGTTTTTATTTGGAAATTTTTTAAAACATTTACTTCACCCCTAAAAAAATAATGTTCTCTTTTCTTCCATTCAGCATTATTCTTTACTGTAGACAGTAAATTAATGCTAAATCCCTTGTAAAAATGTTATCAAAATCAAATTATAACCCAAAAGAGTACTATTATAATTCCTGAAACATAAATACTCATAAGCATTAGGATCATTTGCTTGACAGACTTTCCATAATTAAAGCCTAGAAGCTTCAGATTATGTTCTCTCTTCCTTTCATAATTTCTCAAATATCTTTTGTTGTATAGTTTGTTTTATTTCCTCAATATCCCTTGCTATAATTGACAAAAACAGCGCAGTCATCACCACTGATGACTTTTTTACTTTTCATTTTTCATTCCATCCCTGATTGCTGTGAGGTTCATTAGGTGACTCCTCAATTATATTTCAGACCTTTGGAGTGGTACTTACTCAGTCAAGTGGATTACAATTATGGCCCTCTTTCTGAGTCAGTGTGGACAATATTTATTGTTATCTTTCATCTCATTTCCTTTAGACAAATTCGATCCATCTCATTTTCCTTTTGATAAGCTCTCTTATTGGCAACAATCTGTCTTGAGGGGGGCAAATAATTTGGAGGACTCTTGAAAGACAGTTTGTACAACAAGAAATAAAATCATATAGACTCATAATCATAAGTAAAAGTAAAAATCCAGTGCATAGCATTTGTCCCCTTACTCTATTAAATCAACAGTCTATGCCAGGAAATGGGTCTGGCCATTTAACTGTTTGCGCCTGACTGATATTATGAAACATCTTAAGTCCTTTAAAATATTTAGGTTATTTTTCACCATTCAAGACTTACTAACATAAGGGTAGTCAAGGGTAGTCATGTTATCTAGTGCACGTGTGTTTTGCAGGACCACTGATGTGAACCTGTCAACCATAACCTGGAGGTCTTGAAGAGCAGGGAGGGTGGTGATAAAGTTCTGTCTCATAGACTTAGATACATTTATAACTGCTCACTCTGGGTCATGTGCTCCTAGGGAATGTAGGATGGTGTGGAAAACCCAGTGTTACAAGGCTTAAGGGTTGAGGGTATTATCCCTCTTTTGTCACTTTCAGTCCTGGTGAACAAAATATTTTAAGTTGGCTCTGGTTGGCATTTAACTTAGAAAATATATGCAATATAGCAGGACCTTGTCCAATTTACAGAGAAGTAACAAAACCATTCATTTATCTGCTGTTTACAAGTCAGATGCAAAATAGCTTAGACAGTGAATAGGAGCAGAATCTATTTACCCACAATAGTGTGCTATAATTTTCTGTCAAATTAAAATTTTATCTCTAAAGTCATCCCTCTTTTTGAATAAAGATAATAACAATAGAAAAATATTCCTGATCATAAAATAAGACTTGTTTCATTGATTTGGCCTAATTATTTACATATGTGCAGCAATAATGGTGAGATATGTATGCATCTGTCTGTATCTATCCATCTATCTATCTATCTATGAGAGAGTTGTAGTTTTACAGAAAAATCATGCAGAAAAAATACCATATAACCCTTTGCACACAGTTTTCCCTGTGATTACATTAACAGAAAATCACTAGTGCAAAGATTAATGATAGAGATGACATATTATTGTAATGCTTTGACTCAGACTTAGTCCCTGAGCTGTCTGTTCATTATGTTTGTATCAACTACTTATGGTAGATTTTTCAGTTCCAGGAGCTAAGAAAAACAAACAAACCATTGAACAAAATACCTTTTACACAAAGTCTTTGCAAGTTAGTTCTATGCTAGCTACTACTTTCCTTCCAAGTTTAGTCCTCCTATGAAGAAGATCACCCCAAGTTGAATATGAAGCACAGGGTTTTATCAGTCTTCCCTAAGTCTGCATCTTTTCCTGGGTTTGTGTTCAATTTCCTTAGGAATTCCCCCCATTTAGGGAAATATGAAAGCACCCTCTACTGCCTGTGACACAGAAGCTCCTCCCCTCCTAGATGCTGTATTGTAGGTGCTAAAGCAAGCAATTCTTTTCTCCAGGACACTTTGACTCAGCTGATTCTTATATTGCTTTAGCTGTCCACAAATCCCTTCCATCTGCAGGTCAAGTTCTGGGAGGGCAAGTTAGAGAAGATTTTACACTTAGTCCTCTCTTCAACATTACCAGGATAGATTAGCACCAATATACAATAACCCCCATATGTGCATAGGAGGTCACTCTGCTCCCTCTGGATCAGGTCCAGATATCCACAATGGTCATGCAGGTTTAAGGGGAAAAAATCAAGGAATTCTTTGCATCTACAAAATAGGATAGTAAACATAAGCAATAATTGAAACAAAACCTGTCATCATTTTGTATCAGTTCATTCAGTTTTAGGTAATTGTGCTGGTTTGAAAGGAAGTATGCCCCCTAGAAAAGCCATGTTTTAATCAAAATATCATTTCATAAAGGTAGAATAATCTCTATTCAATACTGTGTGTTTGAAACTGTAATCAGATCATCTCCCTGGATGATGTGATTTAGTCAAGAGTGGTTATTAAACTGGATTAAGGGATGACATGTCTCCACCCATTTGGGTGGGTCTTGTTTGGCTTATTGGAGTCCTATAAAAGGGGAAATATTTTGGAGAATGAGAGATTCAGAGAGAGCAGAGAAGAACGACATAGCCATGAGAAGCAGAGATCACCAGCCAGCGACCTCTGAAGATGAAGAAGAAAAATGCCTCCCGGAGAGCTTCATGAAACAGGAAGCCAGGAGAAGAAGCTAGCAGATGACTCCATGTTCACCACATGCCCTTCCAGATGAGAAAGAAACCCTGAACTTCATCGGCCTCCTTGAACCAAGGTATCTTTCCCTGGATGCCTTTGATTGGACATTTCTATAGACTTGTTATAATTGGGACATTTTCTCAACCTTAGAACTGTAAATTAGAAACTTATTAAATTCCCTTTTTAAAAAGCCATTCTATTTCTGGTATATTGCATTCTGGCAGCTAGCAAACTAGAACAGTATTTGATCCTTATTTTACTCCACTTTTGTTCTAGCAATTGCAAGATGCTATTGGCTTCACCACTTGAATCTTGGAGATCTTGACTCAACCCAGTGATGTGGCCCCATAGTTATTTAAGCAATGTCATTTGAAAGCTGTGCCCCAGAGTTCCTGGCATAGTCTTTCCCAGGCATCTCTGAAACAGTCTTCTTTGTTGAAGACCTAGCAGTCAGGCTTGTGGCTAACTGTAATTGTTTCAGCGAAACAGCAGAGTAAAAATAACTGGATATGAAAGATTTTAAATGACCATGGCTAACATTACTGTTTTACAAAAGTGAAAGTTCATTAAAAAATGACATATTTGAGAAGGAAATTTGATTGTTTGTGGTATATAACAATTTCAACAAGGAACTGAAATTATGACCAATAATACTAAAATAGGATAACTCATGGACAATGAGTACATGGACAAATATCCAGGAACTTCACATAATTTTTGAAATATTTATATTAATAACATTATGCCTATACAAATTTAACCAGTGGAAGATTATAAAACCTTTTTAAATTTGACAGCACTTCTTATGCAACTTATACCAAATAGACTTGTTTCTAACACCTCTCTTTTTAAAAAGTGAAAGAAAAAAATACTTGTGATTTTCCAGGGGTCCTCTAGAACATGGTAAAGATAGTTTGAGATCAAAAAGACATCCTACAAATAATGGAAGAAAAGACAAGAGTTAAGGGGAGGTTTAGATTTCCTATTTGGTGAGGGTATGTTTATTGCTTATCATTCTCTTGGGAACAATGAAGTTTTCTAAAACTGAGAGTATTGATGGACTGTGGACTTTGGACATTATACATGATGCCTAATGAATGCAGGTAGCTGGAAGATGCAGTGACTGAGAAGTAGATTGGTGAACGATGGTATATACATATGATTGAATATTGTGCTGCTACAAAAAGGAACAAAGTCATTAGGCATGTAACAATGTGAATAAACCTGTAGGACATTTGGTGAGGCAAATAAAAAAGCCAGAAAGGAAAGAACAATTATTGTATGGTCTCCTTTAGAAAATGCTTATAAGAAAGCAGAGCCCTGGATTGTAAGCTCTTACAGCAAACATATTTAATACAGAGTGGAAATTATTATCTCTGGATTTTGAGCATCTGTTTTATATATCTATAACCTGGTATTTAGAGATAAGAGTGAAGCTAATCAGGTCGGAGTTAAGGGAATTCAGAACATAGGTGTAAGGAAGACATTGTCTATATTTTAGAACCACATATACTCTTTGAGACCAAAGGAAGAAAGGTTCATTTTGCCCAGTACCTAAATTTTCTGTAGCACATAATCTAACTCAACCTGTCTGGATAGCTCATTAGAACAATTGAAACACAGGGAGCCCAGAATAAGAATGAGGGCCTTTAATCCCGTATAGCTTAATGTAAGCCTGGATACATCCTAGAATATAATAAGCAGGTTATTAAAAGTATTGGCAAAGTCCCTCAAGGGATGGAAGGAAAAATATGGGACTATTACGCTTTACCATCAGGAAATCCCCTGATACTGTGTCGAACATTCAGGACACCCAAATCAATAGGCCAAGCCCTTGATCTTGAGGCTTGCTCTTGTGAAGCTTATATAGGTAGTGGAGAAGCTTAGCGTACTTATAGATATGCCTAAGAGTAACTTCTGGAGGACCTCTTTTGTTGCTCAGATGTGGTCTCACTCTCTCTAAGCCCAACTCTTCAAGCGAAATCATTGCCTTCCCCACTACATGGACATGACATCCAGGGGCAAAAGTATCCCTGGCAGCATACGAGATGACTCCCAGGGATGAGTTTGGCCCTGGGACTATAGGATTAATAATTCCATCTTGATCATAGAGGGTCAAAGAAGTGTAACTAATAAAGTATCAGTAAGAGGGATTTCAAATAGAATTGAGAAACTACTCTGGAGGTCACTCTTAACACAAGCTTCAGTTAGACATTGCTACCTATCATAACTTACCAAACCCCAAACAAAGCTTTTCCAGCCAATGCTAAAGAGCACGTAGGGCAATATTTAAGATTCTACAAAGGTTCCAGACACTAGAGTAACTTTCTAGAAACCTACAACATCCAGATAGGTCTCTGGACCAGATAAGTCCTGAAACCTAGAGGGCCCAGCCTCTCCAAGAACATGATAGTTTCATCTCTTTACCCCATATTGTTGACAGAATCTTCCAGCATGAAAAAGTTAGAATGGCCAAAGATCAAATACCCTAAAGAATGGGATAGAAAGACAAAAGGTGATGGTAGAGTTAACAGAGAAGGTAAGGTTTAACAAATGAGTATGATTGCTGAATCATTAAATTTATATTTCTTTTAGACTATAGTATCTTAGAGTAGCTAGAAGTAAAAACTTAACATTATGGAATTGTAACCCATACCAAACTCTACAATTTTTCTACAACTAATTGTGGTGCTGTGCTTTGAAACTCATTGGGGTTTTTTTGTATATGTTATTTTTCACAAAAAAAAAGAAAAGAAAAGTCAATTGTGATGAAAAAAATATGTCTTCCTTCTAGCTTCATATATTCTGGAGCAGCTAGAAGAAGAGAGGATGGTATGATAGCCTATGATAAACTTTGGGATCTGTCCTGTAACTACTTTTTTTTTTTTTTTACCAGGGGCAGTCTCCAGGAATTGAACCCAAGTCTCCAGCAACGCAGGTGAAAATTCTGCTGCTGAGCCACCATTGCACCACCCTGTCCTGTAACTACTTTTTAAAGAGTGCTTTGAAAACTGTTGCATATTTTTATTTCTTCGCTTTATGTATATGTTATACAAAACAAAAAGGTTTTTAAAAAATCCTACAGAATTTGATTTTTGAGAAAGAAAATTGCTGAAAGCTGTTAAGATATTTAAACATATGGTTAAATGGGATAGTGGATCATGGTTAAACAATATTTGGCTCCATTTTGGGAAAAATAGATAATAAATGACATTAAAAGTAAAGGAAAGTTAGCATGATAGTAAAAAACAAAAACTTAGCTATATACAAATGAAAAGAAATGCTCTTATATAATAAAAAAAAGTGGTTGTCTCAAAGCAGACAGAAAAAGACACTCACCAAGTTAATGTCCAAACCAAACCGAAAACACCAATAATAAACCTAGGATTTGGATGCAGGAGAAACCTACCCCTATCTAAAATTTCACCTCCCTTCCAAGAAAAATAGATTCCCATTCCTGTTTTATTTTTTTCCATATTATTGTTTGTCTTCTATTACAGTACACAGTTTAGTTTAAGATTTTCATGGTAATGTTTGTAGTTTCTCCACCCACTAGAAAATATCAAACATGAAGATGGGAACTTTTGGCTTTGTTGTTGCTTCTTGTATTCCTATGAGCTAGGAATCAATAAATATTGATCGAATCAACAAATAAACTGTCAATTCTCTGTGTGCATTTGTGAATTTAAGAAGGTCTCACTGAGGAGATAATTAAACAAGGACTTGAAAGGAGACAGAGAACAAGCTACGAAGACATCCGGGGTGGGAAGTGTGGGGTGGAGAAGCAGAAGGAATAATAAACACAAGAACCTAAACCAGTAGCAAACCTGGTAGTTCAAGAATAATCAAGAGAGAGGCAGGAACTGGATGAGTGAGGGATAGAGCTGCAGAAATGAGGTCACAGAGGTAAAGCAGGGCAAACTCTCTCCCTTTTCAAAAGACTACAGTAAGCCAATCAAGACCCACCTTGAATGAGGGGAGTCATATGTTCATCTAGTCAAAAGGTCGCACCCACAAATGGGCATGTCACATTTCCATGGAAACCATCCAATCAAAGTTACTACCACCCTAAACAATAGGTCTGCCCCCACAAGATTGGATTAGGAAAGAAAACATGGTTTTTCTGGGGCATAACAATTTCAAACCAGCACAGAGATCAATCTGTCTGCTGTGTTTTTTTCTATACACTAGCAATGAGCAATCTGAGGAGGAAATCAAGAAAAAAAAATTCCATTTACAGTAGTAACCAAAATAATCAAATACTTAGGAATAAATTCAACTACAAATTCAAAAGACCCTAACACAGAAAACTATAAGAAATTGCTAAGAGAAATTATGGAAGACCTAAATAAGTGTAAGGTCATACCACGTTCATGTGTTGGAAGACTAAATATAATAAAGATATCAATTCTACCTAAATTGATTTATCAGTTCAATGCAATACCAATTAAAATCCCAACAATTTACTTTGCAGAAACAGAAAAATCAATAACCAAATTTATTTAGAAGGGCAGGGTGCCTCAAATAGCTAAAAATATCTTGAGAAAGAAAAATGAAGTGGGAGATCTCTGACTACCTGACTTCAAAGCACATTACAAAGCTACAGTGATGAAAACAGCATGTTAATGGCATAAAGATAGATACACTGACCAAAGGAATTGAATTGAGTATTCAGAAATAGACCCTCTCATCTATGGACAATTGATATGGTAGTCAAGCAACCCAACTGGGCCAGGGCAGCCTCTTTTGTTCTGCAAAAAACTTTGTCAGGAAGTTTAAAAGGCAGTCTATGCAATGGGAGATAATATTTAGAAATCAAATATCAGATAAGGTTTTAATGTCCAGAATATATAAAGAGATTCTACGACAAAATGATAACCCAATTTAAAAAATGGGCAAAAGACATGAACAGACACTTTTCAGAAAAGGAAATATAAATGACTAAGAGGCACATGAAAGGATGCTCAACTTCACTGGCTATTAGGGAAATGCAAATCAAAAAATAAAAAATACATCATCTTACACCCACTAGAATGGCCATTATCAGAAAACAGAAAATGACAAGTGCTGGAGAGGCTGTGGAGAAAGAGACACATTTATTCACTGTTGGTGGGAATGTAAAATGGTGCAACCTCTCTGGAAGGCAGTTTGGAGGTTCCTCAGGAACCTGAGTATAGAATTGCCATATGTCAAAAAATCCCATTATTAGGTATATATTCACAGGAAAAAAGACAATGACACAAATGGGCATGTTCACACTGATGTTTATAGCAGCATTATTTATGATTGCAAAGAGATGGAAACAGCCCAAATGTCCATGGATGGATGAGTGGCTAAACAAGTTGTGGCATATACATATGCTGGAATACAATGTAGCTGTTAGATTGAAGTCAAGAAGAATGTAAGAATGTGAATGAATCTTGAGGACATCATGTTGAGTGAAATTAACCAGAAACACAAAGATAAATACTGTATGGTGTCACTAATGTGAGCTAACATTAATGAGTGAAAGTTGAGAGTTAAAGTTGAGAACACAGGTTATCATGAGATAGAAAGAGGGGAGAGATTGGGCATTTGGTTCTGAAGGAATCCAGGCTGTGCAACAGCATAGATTGCAAAAATTCAGAAATAGATAGCACAATACTATCTGATGGTAGCACAATAATATAAGTACACTGAATGAAGCTGAGTGTGTGGTTGAAGGACAACAGCTGGGGACATGTATGACACCAGAAGGAAAGATAGAGGATAAAGACTGAGACCACACAACTTAGGAATGCCTACCGTGGACAATGATGGTGATTAAATGTACAAATATAAAAATGTTTTTGCATGAGGGAGAACAAATGAAAGTCAACATTTCAAGGTGTTGAAATAGGCTGGTATGCAGGAAAAATACAATCAATGCAAGCTAGGAACTATAGTTAACAGTAACAGTGTAACATGCTTTCACTGAATGTAACAAAGACATCACGCAAAAACTAAGTGTCACTAAGCAGGGCTTATAGGGAAGGGGTATGGATTCTTTTTGGAAGAAAAAGAAATGCCCTCATATAAATTATGGTGGCAAACCCATGGCTATTTACTTTGGTTGGATTGTTAGATGTATAAATAAAACTGTTTAAAAATGAGCAGAGAGAAACAAGTGGTAGACAAAATTTGGAGAAAGAGATGTATCTATCACTGTTGGTAGGAAGCTGAGAGGTGCAGCCCCTCTGGAGGGCAGTGTGGTGGTTCTACAGGAGGCAAGAGGTAGGGTTGCCATATGATCCTGCAACCCCATTGCTAGGTGGAGGAACTGACAGTGGAGACACAAATGGACATTTGCACACTGGTATTTATGGTGGCAGTTTGCTATTTGCAAGAGATAGAGGCAGCCTATGGGTATAATGACTGAGGAATGGAAGGAGGAATGTAGTGTACAAATCCAAAAGACTACCGAGCAGCTGCAAGAAGGAATGAAGTTGTGAGGCATGCAACTAGTTGAAATGAACCTAGTTGAATGAAGTGTCAGAAGCAACAAGACAAATATTAACATGCCTCACTCATATGGACTAAGTATAATATACAAACTCAGACAACTATAGTGGAGAGCATTATTTATCAGGTTTGGGCCTATTGTAAGTGGACCTAGATTGTAAACTCTTATAGCAGTCAAATATATTCAGGAGTTGTAACTGCTTTTTCTAAATTCTGATACTGAGCTATTTGCATATAACTTGAAACTTCAGGTATTTATATGACACCTGAGACTCAGACTTAGAACACTAAAACTATGAAAGTCAGCATTACCACATACAGCAACTGTCAAAAAAGTTGAAAAAGCAATCAGAATTTGACCAGAGATATGAATGAAGTTGATCAGATTAAGATTAAGAAAAATCAGAATTAAAGGTAAAGGATGATTTGCTCCATATTTTAAAACATTAACTTCTGCATGAGACCAAAAGGAGAGATGTTTATTTGGTGCAAAATTTATATTTAGAGTAATGCATTATCTAATTTGACTTGTATGTTCAGTTTATCTGAACAACATAATTACAAGGAATTTTGAATAGGGGATTGTTAGGCATGGGATTGTTAAGGATTCCACATGAGACACCGAGTTAAAGCCTAATAAGTTTATTGTTAGAGAGAAAGCAACAGAGTGAGAGCAAGGGGAGCACAGGTAGGCGGGACTCAGCAAAACCTGCCAGCAAAAGGAAAGGAAAAGTGGCTTCTGCTCCCTTTCTGACAGTTTATGGTTTTAAAGGAAAAATGCACCAAGAGGGGTGGAGGGTGGTGTGGGGCTGCAGGCATCATGGGAGATATCAGGCTGGTACAGATCATGACCTCATGCACATGGCTATCTGGTCTGACCTCTAGCAGGTGGGTCATTGACATGTTCATGCCCATCTGTCTTGCCAACACATCGGGTCCTGTCAGCAAAGCTGCTGAGGGAGAGAAAGCGAAGGGGCCCTTATGCCACAGAATCCATTTTGTATGTCAAGTTTTATTTTCTGATCCCTGACAGGGGATCAGCTACCCTGGTGGAGCGACACCCCTGCTAGCACACTGACCTTGAGTAGGTCCAGCCAGGAGGCGTGGGGCTGAGGGAAGTGGTGGACCCAGTGCCATCTGCCGGCAGGATGCAGTAAGTGCAGGTAGGCTGTACAAGACCTGGAGGGGAGAGCTTGAAGGAGGAGCAGCCTCACTGTCGCTACCTGCTGGGGAGAATGGGTAGGCGCAGGCAAGCTCCTTTGTATTTTCCTCTTTTTAAAATATATTCTTTCTCTTTGATATTCTGCTTTTCCCTCCTCTTTCTATCAGATGCCTTCCTAGCAGTTAGAATTACCTTCATCCAACATTGATTTCTTTATGTGAGTCTCTTGTTCAACAATTTATAATTCATTCTGCTCATACTTTGTCCATTTTCACCCCCACATTCTTATGGTTTCCCACATTACACCCCAAAACAGAACTTTCCTTCTCTGTTAATCAGACCAACTCAAACTTTGCGCACTCCAACCAAACACAGTTTTCAGATCATTTTCATTTTCTTCTTTTTATATCATGTGGATTTTAAAATAAGTTATGAAAGTAATGCATGTTTATAATAGAAGATTTTGAAACCCAGAAAAGTGTAAAACTAAAAAATGAATAGACCACTGGTAATCCCAACAGTAAAGACAACCACTGTTAATCTTTTGGCATATTTCTTTTCCTTGTTACTAGGAATGTATGTGTATATAAATTATGACAAGGTCTTCTGTCCTTTTTTTACTTAAATTTCATTCTGATATTATTAAAATTATTAAAAATTATTTAAATCGTGATATTTAGCAGTTATATGATTTCTAGTTAAATGGAGGGACCAGTCCCTAGCCTGACATCCAACTTATGCAACATGGTAACTATAGGTAGGCTATTTATATCTCTACACTAATTTCTTGGTGCATCTGTTATTATTGATTTGTCCTTTGGTTTTGCTTGGTTGGTATGTCCTTTTTGACTGGTTGATGTGTTAGTTTTAATTATAATTGGTCGGTACTTGTGCCATACCAGTTGTTAAATACTGTGCATATCACCTGTGGGCATACCAGAGTTAACCTTTTCCCAATCACTGCATATTTAGGTTGTATGTAATTCAAGCTATTAAATCTACAAAAAAAAAAATCCTTACACAATAATTCTCTTTTTGTAAATATCTAATAATTTCCTCCAATTAAATTTCTGGAAATTAAGTGTGGTCAAGGTAGATTATTTTAAAGGGTTTTTGATATACATTGCCCTGTAGAAAAATTGGATTCACTTGTGGTATAGTCCTGCCAGAGCACACATGGGTTTCACTGAAACCTGCAAGTCTGAATATTATCATTTTGTAAAGATCTTTGCCAATTGGATAATTGGGGAAAAAGTCATACGTTTTATACATTTTTATTACTAATATAATTGTCCTTTTCATTATTTTTAAAAATTTTATAGATATTTTATATTATTGTATTTTACTCATTTTCTATATTTTATTTCACATATCTTTTATTATTCTATTTCATTTATTTTTATAACTATTATTATTTTCTCTCCCTCTTGTGGGCTCCAGCCTGAGTTCACTACTGGTATGCTCTGGAGTGTCTCCTCTTGATTCTGGCGCCTACTACTGTTGAGGTATATTTTGTTGTGTTTCTTGTTTTCATGTTTCATATTATTGTATTACTTTATTATTATATATCTTTTTTCTTTTCTCGTGTGTGTGTATGTGTGTGTGTGTGTGTGTGTGTGTGCACATAGGCTAGGAATCCACCTTGGGCTCCAGTGTGGTCGTCAGCCATTCTGCCCCTGGAATACTTGTGCACTCTGACCTAACTTATAACAGACCCTTAAGTTAAATTGTATCCCCTACATGAGATCTGCACCCTGATTTAACAGAGAATAATCAACAAAGTGTAAAAGGAAACATTCAGCAAAAATTAAGTAAATACAAAACTTTAGAAGAGTTAAGGAAAACAAGTTGCATAATTACCATATGAAGATAATCAAAAGCCTTGGACACAATGGAAAAAAATCACAAAACACATGAACGGTCAATCAAAATAGTCCAACCAAATGACCAAATCAAAATTTCAGAGGGGACACAGAATATAGAACAACTACTCAAGGATATTTATAAAGAAATAAAAGATATCAGGAAGACGCTAGAGGAGAACAAAGAAGAATTTGGTAGGTTAAATTAAAAAAAATGGCAGATCTCACAGAAATGAAAAATATAGTAGACCAAATAAAAATATACTGGAAACACATGATAACAGATTCAAAGAAGCAGAAGAAAGAATAAGTGAGCTAGAAGATAGAACAATAGAAGTAGAACATATAAAAGAACAAATGGCAAGAAAAGTGGGAAAAATGCAACTGGATCTTAGGGAAATGATGGACAACAAGAGATGCAAAAATGTAAGAATTATTGTGTCCCAGAAGGAGAATAGAAGAGTAAAGGGTTGCAAAAGTTAAATGAAGATATAATCATAGAAAACTTCCCAATCCTTATAAAAGACACGAATATGCACTCTCCACTATGGAAAGAACAACCACACAGAGGATCCACAAGGAAACAGAGAACATAAACAATAAGATAAATGAATTAGATCTAATAGACATGTACATATCATTACATCCCCAAACACCAGGATACACATTCTTCTCTAGTGCATATGGAATGTTCTCCAAAATAGATCATATACTGGGACATAAACTGAGCCTCTATAAACTTAAATAATTTCAGTTATTTAAAGCACTTTAAAATAATTTAAGCACTTTCTCTGATTACAATGGAATAAAGTTGGAAATTAATAATCACCAAAGAACCAGAGCTTTCACAAATATATGGAGATTAAACAAAACACTATTAAATAATCAATGGGTCAAGGAAGAAATTGCTAAAGAAATCAGTAAATATGTGGAGATGAATGATAATGAGAATACAACATATAAAGCTTATGGCATGTGGTAAAGGCAGTTCTGAGAGGGAAATTTATTGCCATAAATTCCTATATTAAAAAACAAAAATGAGTAAAACATATAACTGCTCACCTAGAGAATTTAGAGAAAGAACAGCAAACTAGCCCCAAAGCAAATAAAAAAAGAGAAATAATATATATTAAAACAGAAATAAACAAACTGGAGAACAATAAAACAACAGAAAGAATCAACAAAACTAAAAGTTGGTTCTTTGAGAAAATTAATAAAATTAATGGCCCCCTAACTAGTCTGACAAAGAAGAAAAAAGAGAGGGCACAAATAAATAAAATCAGACATGAGAGGGGATTTGTTATCACAGATCATGAAGAAATTAAAGGAGAATCATAAGAACTAGTATATGCCAACAAACTAGATAACTTACCCGAAATGGACAAATTGCTAGAAACACATGAATTACCTATACTGACTTGAGAAAAAATAGAAGATCTCAACAAACCAATTATAAGTAAAGAGATCTAATCAGTCATCAAAATTCTTTCCACACACACACACACAAAAAAAACCCAACAACAACCCAGGACCTGATGGCTTCCCAAGAGAATTTTAACAAATTTTTCAAAAAGAAGACACCAATCCTGCTCAAACTCTTCCAAAATTTTGAAGAAAAAGGAACATTATGTAATTCATTTTATGAAGCTAGCATCACTCTAATACCAAAATCAGATAAAGAAGATATAAGAAAACTACAGACCAATCTCCCTAATGGGCATAGATGCAAAAATTCTTAACAAACTACTAGTAAATCACATCCAATGCCACATTAAAAGAATTATACAACATGATCAAGTGGGATCATACCAGTAATGCAAGTGTGGTACAACTTAGAAAATCAATCAACATAATAGAGCACATTGACAAACTGAAAGGGAAAAACCACATGATCATATCGACTGATGCTGAAAAAGCATTAGACAAAATCCAACAACCTTTCCTGATAAAAACACTTCAAAAGTTAGTCATCAGAGGAAACCTTCTCAATATCATAAAGGGCATATATGAAAACCCATAGCCAGCATCATACTTAATGGTGAGAAATTGAAAACATTTCAATTTGAGATTGGGGATGAGACAAGGATGCCCATTGTCACCACTATTATTTAACATTGTATTAGAAGTACTAGTTGGAGCAATTAGACAGGGGAAAGAAATAAAAGGCATCCAAATAGGAAAGAAAGAAGTAAAACTTTCTTTATTTGCAGAAAACATGATCCTACACTTAGAAAATCCTGAGACATCTACAGTAAAACTACTTGAGCTAATAAACAAATTCAGCAAAGTGGCAGGATACAAGATTAATGTACAAAAATCTATACCCAAGCAATGACCTATGAGAGGTGACAACTAAGGAAACAATTCCATTCAGAATAATGACCAGAAGAATTAAGTATCTAGGAATAATCCTAACTAGGGATGTCAAGGACTTATACACAAAAAACTACAAAAAATTTTGCTAAAAGAAATAAAAAGTGATTGAAATAGATGGAAAAATGTCTATGGATAGGAAGGTTGAATATTGTTGAGATGTCAATCCTACTCAAACTGATCTACAGATTCAAGGCAATATCAATAAAAATCCCAACAACCTACTTTGAAGACTTGGAAAAACTGGATATCAAATTTATATGAAAGGGAGCAGGGCGATAGTGGCTCAGTGGCAGAGTTCTCACCTGCCATGCTGGAGACCCAGTGCCTACCCATGCAAAATAAAAGTTATATGGAAAGGAGAGGTAAAAATAGCTAAAATGTCCTACAAAGAACAGTGAACTGGAGGTCTATCACTTCCTGATTTTAAAGCTTATTATAAAGTCAGTGGTCAAAACAGCACTGTACTGGAACAAAGATGGAAGGACTGACCAGTGGAATGGAATCAAGAGTGCAGGTTGACACCAAATTTATGGACATTTGATCTTCAATAAGCCCCCAAATCTCCCAAATTGGAGAACTGGATTTCAATAGCCAAAAGAATGAAAGAAGACCCCTACCTTACACCCTATTCAAAAATTAATTCAAAATGGATCAAAGACCTAAATATAAGAGCCAGTACCATAAAACTTCTTGAAACAAATGTAGGGAAACATCTTCAATATCTACTAATAAGAAGTAGCTTCTGAAACTTTACACCTAAAGCATAAGCTGTGAAAGAAAAAACAAAGAAATGGGGATGCCTTAAGATCATGAGCTTCTGTGCCTCAAAGGACTTTGTTTAAAAGGTAAAGAGGCAGCCAACTCAATGGGAGAAAATACTTGGAAACCACATATCGGATAAAGACTTGATATCCTGTGTACATAAAGAAATTATACAGCTCACCAACAAAAGAACAAACAACCCAGTTGTAAAATGGGCAGAGGAAATGAATAAGCACTTTTCTGAAGAGCAAATACAGATGACTTAAAAGTACCTAAAGAACTGCTGGTCTTCATTGGCTATAAGGGAAATGCAAATTAAGATGACAATGAGATTTCACATCACACCTATAAGAATGGCTGCTAGTAAACAAACAGGAAACTATAAATATTGGAGAGGATGTGGAGAAATTGGAACACTTATCCACTCTTGGTGGGAATGTAAAATGGTTCAACCACTGTGTAAATCAGTTTGGCGATTCCTCAGAAAACTAAATACTGAATTGTCATATGACCCAGCAATACCAATACTTGATATATACCCAGAAGAGTTGAAAGCAGTGACACAAACAGACACTTGCACACCAATGTTCATAGCAACACTATTCGCAATTGCCAAAGAGATAGAAACAATCCTGATGCCCATCAATAAACAAGTGGATAAACAAAATGTGATATATACATAAGATAAATGTTATGCAGCATTTGGACAAAATGACATCCTGAAACATATGACAACATGGATGAGCATTGAGGACATATTGCTGAGTGAAATAAGTCAGACACAAGAAGATATAAACTATATGATTCCATTATTACGACTCTGATAAAGCTGCCAATGTTTTGGAGCAGCTGGAAGAAGAAATCTGAGTTGACGGCATGGTAGCCTATGACACACTCTGGGAACTGTTCTGCAGCTGCTTGTTGAAGTGTGCATTGACAATTATTGCTTTTTTCTTTCTTTTATATATATATATACACACACACACACACACATATGTGTATGTGTGAGTGTGTGCTATATTTTACAACTAAAAAACAGTTCAAAAAACTATAGGCAGTTATAGTAATATTAGTGAAAATAAATTCCTGAAAAAAAAAAAAGAATGTCCATATCAGCATTGTTCCTAAGAGCTCCAAACTTAAAATGACCTAAATGTCAATCAGCATAGTATACACAAATGGATTACTCTAACAAAATGAACAGGAACGAAATCCACCTACACAAAACACTACGGAGTGCATATCACAACCCTGTAGGTCAAAAAAGACAGATACAAAATCTTAGATATTTCATGCATGATTCCATGCACATAAAGTTTGACAACAGGCAAAATTAAATTATGGTGCAGAAAGTCAGGATAGCAATAACTTTTTGAAGGGAAGGGTGCCGGAGGGCACAAATTGGCTTCTGAGGTGATGGCATTTTTCTGTTCTTCATCTGAATGCTGGTTATCAGGTATGCTAACTTGGCAATAATTCATCAGTCTGTACATTTATGACATAAATACCTGTTGTGTGTTTTCAAGATTAAATTAAAAACTGTACTTTTAAAATAGTGGCTAACTCATCAGATTGCTGGGAAAATCACTTTATTTAATACACATCAAGTTCTCAGAATGCTACTTAAAATTACTGCTATGTTTCATTTACTACCATATTTATCATTATTCTGCCTTTGTACCCCTTTAGATGTTTTCCTAATAACGAAGGACATGTCTGACTTTCGTAACTTTGAAAAAAATCCAATAAATTAAAAAATAATTTTCAAGAAAATAGAATGATTTATTGAACAATTTTATATTTGTCACAAATGTAACCTTTCAATCATGTGTATTTCTGTCTTCTTAATTGATTGCTTTAATACTAATGTTATTATCTGGATATGCCTTATAATTCAGATAAGTTAAGTCTTAGCTCTTTCAACTATAAGAAAAACTAGTAATAATATATTTCTTATAGAGATTATGGGATTAAATGAAGTTACTATATAAGGGCTCAGTATATTTAGCAAATATTATTACTGTTGTGACTATTATCAATGAGCTATGTTTCTATAGGAAACTTAACTTTAAAAGTACTTGCACAAATCTTTTCTCACTCAATGCTTGTGCCATTCATGTGAGGTGGTTATTATATAAATTTTACAAATAGAGTAATTAAGTCATACTAAGAATGCACAACTGGATACTAGAGTTTTAATGAGAAGCAGATTGTTGGGGGTTGAAGCGTGGTCGCCGCAGAAGACCTATGCAAATGATAATCCGCATTCTGCTGTGTATTAACCTGTTGGCAAATAGGGTACCTTGAAGATATTCTTACTAGTTTAGATGTGGTCAAATTGAATCAGGGTGGATTTTAATTTGAAGGCCTTTTAAAGAGAGAGAAATTAGATGCAATCAGCAGAAACCAAATGTAGAGGCCAAAAAGCAAAAGAATCTGGAAGTCAGAAGAAGCCAGAAGTCAGAGAAAGCCACAGGAAGAGGCCCAGGGCATCGCCTTGGGATGGAGGCAGAGATGCACATTAAAGAGCCACAGGGTTGCAGAAATCCAGGGACAAAACACTGTAGACTCAGGAGGAAACATGCCCTATTGAGACCCAAATGTTGTCCTTCTAGCCTCTGAATCGTGAGACTGTAAATTCCTGTTGTTAAGCCAATTAGTGTATGTCCTGTGTTATAGCAACCCTGTCCTTGGTCAGCAGGCTTGCATCAGACAGCCTGACACAATCAAAAGTCACGATGGAACCCAAAGATGGCTTTATCTCAGTTCTTCATAGTTCTGTTTTCTTCTGTCATATTAACACTATTAAGTTCTATTTTATTTTTTCACAGAAAGACTCCTTTACAGAAGGATTTTCCAGATTTTTTTCATGTTCTGAGGATGTGAGAATATAGTTTAATTTCACTGCTTGTGGGAACAATAGCCCCAAGTTCCTATAGCAATAAATGTGTCCAGCTTTCCTTTGTTCACACGTAGTTTGAAAGACACAGGAAAATTTGTGAAGTAAGTGAACTTTTTCTGTCTTTCTCTTCACTCTTTTTTAAAGCTGGTCGGTTTCTTGGTGATACCCTAACTTTTGCCTTCATGATCAAAATGGAATGTTTTACTTTTCCCAAGGACATGTGCATTCTTCATGAATGTTAGTTTTCTAATAGTGAAATTTTAGTCATTTGGCCCCTGAGCATGTGTGACTGCTACGTGGAGTTATTTATTTATGCCACGAAGTTAAGCCCTTTACTTATCTTTAGGAATTGAACCTTGCTTTTCAAATTCTTACTGTGAAATTTTAGTTAGTGCAAGCCAAGTAATAATACCTAGTTCTTTTTCTTTGAGCCTGTTTTTGCTTAGAGAGGTTTACTCATTTTAGGTAGCAAATTACTAATCTCAACCAATAGATCTTCTCTATTCATAATCAAAGAGAAAGAGAATTATTATTTAGTAACAACTTGTGCTTCTAGAATGATGTACTACTGTAGAATCTGGTATGTTTTTCTAGGTAAGGAGTAAATTTATTAATCAATAAAATTAAATAAGATAATCTAATGTGTCTAGTTTTTTTCTTTCTATGGAATTGTGTATTGTTTGACTGAATTTACAAAATAAGTTCCATGGCTTTGGCTTGTGACTCAAACAAAGTATTTAGCTTTTAAACTTGTACTTTAAGAACTTTTGACTTCATCCCATATCAACCCCCAGGCATTAATTTAAAATTTAGTCATTGTCCAGACTGAACTTGTTGATGCTTGAATGAAGAGGTGGAATTACTGCTCTTAACTGTGCCCTGGCATCCTACTTGCCTTAGGCAGCTGCCTCCCTCTAGAGAACTGGAATATTTCAAACATAGTTTTCATCTACTGTCACAATTATAATTGGGGGCAGGTGCAGAACCCAAGGGTAGCAACTTCTTAAGGACCATAATTCTTTTCTGAAGATAGTGAAGTTAATGAAGCAGTTAAAAGTTTTCATTAATAGCACTGGAAGTCACAGGCCCTGGGGAAAGTATCATCTCTTACATAAGTTTCAGCTCAGTACTAAAATAAATTCTAAGAAGAGGTTTATTCCTAATCACAATCTTGCAGTTGCTAAAAGTTTGAGCTGTTTGCTCAAGTTTGTCACTGCTCACATTGTGCTTGTGAGTCTGTTTTCCTAGTTCTAATCTATGCCTTTACAAAGCCTCTTGGATGTGTAAGCTCTGCTTTTTTTAGGAGAGCATCTAATGGTTCAGCTCTACCTCTCACATGAACCTTTAAATCAAAACCTAATGATGGCATGCCCTGTTCCTTCCAGACCCATGTCCATAGATTAAGCTGAGATGTCCTTGCCTATAGCAGCACACAGAGCTACACATTGCCCATTTAGGGTATGACCACTAAAGCCACTGCATGAGGTGGTAGGAATGTCATTCATACTGATAGGTTGGTAGGAAATAAACGTTCCTCAGTGAAGCACATTTTGTTACATATCAAATCCAGTCCATTTAGAAATTTGGAAGGGGGTTCTTTTTATGGCCATTGGCATGTCCAATCTTCATTACACCCTCCATATCCATAAAGATTTCCAGAATGGTGCTCCTTTTCTCTTTCAGTCTTCTAAAGCATATTTTCTAGACCATATTGCCATTCCATTGGCTACTTCCCAGGAAGCAGTGAAAATCCATGCCATAATACCATTATGTCTGGTTGCTCTATGTATTAGTTAGGGTTCTCTAGAGAAACAGAATCAACAGGGAACACTTGCAAATATAAAATTTATAAAAGTGTCTCACGTGACCATAGAAAGGCAGAGTCCAAAATCCATAGGGCAGGCTGTGAAGCCAACGACTCCAATGGATGGTCTGGATGAACTCACAGGAGAGGCTCACCAGCAGAAGCAGGAATGGGGCCTGTCTCCTCTGAGTCCTCCTTAAAAGGCTTCCCATGATTAGATTTAGCATCACTAATTGTAGAAGACACTCCCCTTTGGCTGATTACAAATGGAATCAGCTGTGGATGCAGCTGACGTGATCATGGCCTAATCCTATGAAATGTCCTCATTGCAACAGACAGCCCAGCACTTGCCCAACCAGATAAACAGGTACCACAACCTGGCCAAGTTGACACATATCCCTAACCATGACATTCTACGTACTCAATTTGGTCCATTTAACAGATTTATCTTTGGCCTTTTCCTTTAACGTGTGATCACCAACTGATCACAGAGCTGCTGCTTTCCAGATTGAGTATTGTTCATTCATGCTTAAACTACCTGTGGTAAACCATGCTGCTTGTGTGTCATCACCTGATAACTGATCCTAGGGAGGGGCCCATTCATCTGTGGGTTTTAGCTACCTCCTAAGTGGGACCTAATGTAGAGATCAAAAGCATGAGGCTGCCTATTCCTATGCAGTGGGTACCTCATCACATTCTCTTAACCATATCCATGTCATTCAATAAAGGAATTAGCCCATGCTTTTCATCTCTCATTGTAATGATGATTAGACATAAACCATAAGCAAGGACATGATGCATCCTACAATAATGTCTTTCAGTACTAAAAGCAGTTTCAACTAAAATTTAGTAACCAGCTAGCAATTTCCTTTTGAGTGGTGTGTACCTTGAATTGGATCAGGTATGCTTTGTAGTTCTAAATTCCACAAGCTGTGACTAAGTAGGAATAACATCCTTTTGTCAGAAGCTGCCTGCTGCAGACACTACAAAATCATTTGAGTATGGGGCTCCTAAGGCCCCAGAGGCTCTACTATGGCATTTTCAGTCTCCAGTAATGCCTGATCTTGCTGAAAACTCCATTCAAATTCAGCTTTTTTCTTGATAAATTTATGAATAGGTGTATGTAATTTCTTTAGCACCCAGACAACCCAAACAATCTTTGTGCCACTTGCTTTGATTTTGGAGCTGGCAGAGACCATTGTTTATTTTTGGTTGTCTGAGGGATGTATCTAGCTCCACATGTCATTGTGATGCTTAGGAATTTTACCATTTTCCTTGGGCCTTTTACTTTAGTTGAGTTAATCAGCCATCCACTTGAGGTCATATGATTAACAGGCACTTATAACCCAACCTTAGCTTGAGTTCTCAACATTATACCATCAATGTCATAAGTGATAGTACTTTCTCACTGAATCAGATCTATGTCTCTTCTCACCAGGTGTGGTATAAGCAAGAGAATTTTCATAACTTCATAGAAACATAATGAATGCATATTAGAGTCCATCCTATATGAATGCATATTGACTTTGTTTTTCTTCCTAGATAGAAATGAAAAATAAGACTTCAGCAACATTTCTCACAGAACATCATTCCCTCTTAGCTTTGTGGAACCATAATTGCTGATACTGTATCAGGCTGATGTCATTGGAAGGATCACTTAATTCAGACCCCTATAATATACACTTAATCTCCAGGATTCATTTGCTTGTCTTACAAGCCACAGTAGATAACAAGTAAGGAATATGTAGGCATTTATGTACTAGCATATAACTGATCCCCAATTAAAGCTGGGATTCCTTCTTTTTAACTAACCACTTGAGTGAATTTAAGTTGATTCTAAAGGTTCCCTTTCAGCAAGACCAACTAAAACAGGATAAAGAACAGATTTGCACATTCCTTTTCCAGTAGTTTGAGTGAGAGAAGTGTCCTCCATTCAGACACCAGGCTCATTCCTCAGATACACTCGGGTAGGGGCGAGGCAGAAACATACATTATGTGCATTCATAAATTCCTAATTTCAGTCACAGTTTCAGCTGCCTCCATTCTAGAATTGCATCACCTCATCCCCTGATTTAATCATTTTGTCCTCTTTCTTCAATGGCTCATTTAGGTATGAAAGTACAATAAGCACCAGTATCTGGCATCCCAATAAAGTTCTTTACCAGACCTTTTTAGCTATAACCATGCAAATAGTTTTGGTGTCCAGTGCCTAGAGACTGTGCTCCCAAACCCCATTACTCAGAGTCATGTTCTTCTTTTTACCTTTGAATTGTTATAATTTATATTGGCCCTGAAGACATTGTAGATCTCTTATTTGTATAATGATCGTGTTTTACAAATCAACATTAGGATAAATTGAGCAAATCTGTTTTCTGTTCATTTTTTCATTATTAATTTTTCATTTCTCTTTGCTAGGTCTCTATTGACATATCTTCAAGCCTACTGATACTTTCCTCAATCATGCCCAGTTTACTGATGAACCTGTCAAAAGCATTTTTCATTTCCATAATTCAGTTTTTTATTTCCAGCATTTCCTTTTGATTTTTCTTACACTTTAAATATCTCTGCATTCATTACTCATCTATTCTTGTATGTTTTCTACACTTTCACAAAAGTCCTTAGCATATGATTCATATATATTTTTTTTAATTCCCAGCCTGACAGTTAAAAAATTCTGTCACCCCAGAGAACCTCTTTAGTTATTCCAATGTGGCTTCTCTCTCTAAACCAACTCAATAGATAAACACACTGCTCCCCCACCTATTTGGGACATGACTCCCAGTGTGTAAATCTTTCTGGCAATGTGGGACAGAACTCCTGGGATGAGCCAGGAACTGGTATCAAAGGATTAAGAAAATACCATAACAATACCATACCATAAGCCAAATGGATTGGCTTAACAACAAGAATTTATTGACTCATTGTTTCATAGATTTGAAGTCTTGCTTCTTCCCAGTGTTGGTATCTTCTGGCTGCCTGAGAAACTTGGGGTTCCTTAACTTTTCCATCACATGGCAATGCACATGGCAGCAGCTTCTCCTCTCTATTCTGTGTTACACTGACATCCAGCTTCTGGCTGCTCCCTGTGGTTTCTTTGCCTGTGTCCAGTTTCTCTTGTTTAAAAGGACTTTAGCCATATTGAATTACAGCACACCTTCATTCAATTTGGGCTCACCTAACTCATAACATCTTCATTTGAAGTGGGTTCACACACACAGGAACAGGTTTGGGACCTGATCATGCCTTTTGTGAGGGGCATGGTTTTGTCCCCAGCACCAATAAATCTTTATTAAATAATACCTTTGCTCTCTGCCCACAGGGGTTTCTTATCTGTGGCCTATCTGGATTGATTTTCATAGCTACATCCAGTAAGCTCCAGGGTCAGAATTGAATGGGTGAAGAACATGGCAGAAATTTCCTTTTTCATAATTTTCAAAGACTTATAACATTGGCTGAACTTCCTATATCAAAGAGAGAGAAAGAGAAGAGTCCCTAGCACAAAGGGCATTGAGAAATGCCTGTTATGTGGCATTGCACATACTTTTGTATAGGGTCCTTCATATTAGCATGGATGGTGGTGGTATAAGACAGATTCCTTGATGCTCTACCATTATTTAATGGAACAAAGAGGGAAAATCCATTCTTAAGAGTGTGAGTGTAAGGCCACAAGTCGAGTTCTTCATTTTGCCTTACTAACATTTATAGAAGGTTATTTATGAGCTGATCAGATGTATAAGAATTTAGGTTCTTTTTAACAAAATCAGGGAAATGCAAATTTTCTCCCAGTTCCAAGAGCCTAATTCAGAAAGTTATAATTTTCTCATGAGGATCCCTCTGGTTCTCCTTGCTTTATTGAAGCTTATTTCAATTGACGCCTTTTAAAGCATCAATAAAATTCAGCAACTATTTTTGTTTTCATTGGCTTCTAAAACAAATACATGCAATGGGTAGACTTAAACCACAGGAGCTAATTGACTGGCAAATTTTAGGCTAGAAGCCAAAATCCAGGCATCAGCAAGGCTATATTTTCTCCACAAAGACTAAGATAGGTGTAATGGGGCTGGCTAACTGCAATGCTTGTTCCCTGGAGTTTGCATCACATAGCCATGCACAGAAAGAGGTCGTATCCTTCTCCTTCAGGTTCCACTGACTTCCAGCTTCTTCTGCCTCCATGTGGCTTTCTCCTCTAATTCATCCAGTAATTAAGGATTAATGTCCAGCCACATTCACTTGGGCCACAACTTAACTAAAAATAATACCTTCAAAAGATCCTCTTTATAATGGTTCACACCAACAAGAATGGATTAAGGTTGAGAACATGTTTTTCTCTGCTGGAATATATTTCAATCTACCACCATTTTCTTATAGTCTTATTGGATCAAGAAACATTTCTAGTGTTCTGGTGGTAAAGAATATCAATGCTTAGAGCCCTAACTTTAAAAGTTCATAGTGTTTAGGCATTTAGACATTGACTTTGCTTCCAACACATGTCTTAAAATAAAGTCAGACATATTATTATGTCACACAGACTTTTCATTTAAAGCTGATTATATTTCTTGCTATGCATATTGAAGTAAGGACCATTCACATCCCATTACTATAGTCTGTCTAGTGATCTTGCTCCTCCTTCTCCCTGCCTTGAAGTTAGATTTCCTAAAGGAAAATATAAGAAAGCAAGATGGAGAATGAGTGGCACTGATAGCCAATATCACTAAGTTTTGATAAATGATTGTACACGAGTCATTGTCCCTAAAAACAACTGGTTCATAACACTTTTTCAAAAGAGAGGTGAACAATATAAAAATGGTCAATATCGCTTCAATATTTTTGGTAAAATTTTCATGGGTTATAAACCCATATTGAACATGTAATTGTTTTTCTAAGTAAAAATGAGACGTATTTGAGTGTGATTCAGAGTAAATGAAGACAAACCATAATGGATAAATGTAAAATTATATTTCACTGTTTTTACTTTAAAATTTCTTCAGAATGTCTATCAATAAAAAATGTAATGTTCTCTTTTCTTCTGTTCAGCATTATTCTTAACTATAAATGGTAAAATAATGCTAAACCCCTTGTAAAATTATCAAAATCAAATTATAACTTAAAAAGAAATATTTACTATAATTCCTGAAAAATATATACTCAAATATTAGGTTCATTTATTTGTTAGGTTTTCCATAATTAAAGCCTAGATGCTTCACATTATGTTCTCTCTTCCTTCAATACTTAATCAAATATCTTTTGTCATATAGTTTGTTTACTTCCCTGAAAATCATTCTCTAAATTCATAGCTCTTTCACTCTTAAATGCATCTCTTCTTTTCTGTGTGTTTTTATGCATTCAATGTATAATAGATGATTCCTACCTCATGAAGGAAAGTATGTATTATTAAATGCTATAGTCTAATGGACACAAAAAGATACACTTAATTCAGACTTTAAATATAATTCTGTTCAAGAAACATTTATTTTATCATGTATAAGGTGAATGGCTTGATGGAATATAATAAATAAAATTGTTCCTCTTTCAGATATGGATCAGTGTGTCAAATGTCCTGAAGACCAATATCCTAATAAGCAGAGAGGTCAATGCCTCCTGAAAATTATGACTTTTTTGTATCGTGAAGATTCTCTAGGAGTTATTCTTATCTCTATGGCCATTAGTTTCTCTGTCCTCACTGCTCTGATTTTAGGACAATTTATTCTATTTCAAGACATGCCCACCATCAGAGGAAATAACTGAATTCTCAGTTATGTCCTCCTCATGTCCTTAATGTTATGCTTCCTCTCCCCTTTGATATTTATTGGTCAGCCTAACCCAGTCACCTGTATCTTGAGACATTCTCTGGGGTTACATTTTCTGTGGCTGTTTCTGCTGTTTTAGTGAAGACCTTTGTGGTAGTCAGATTCAGTTGTCAACTCAGCCAGGTGAACGTGCCTAGTTCTGCTGCTGTGGGCATGAGCCAATGGTATGTGAATGTCATTTGTTGCTCATTACATCTGCAGTTGGCTAAGAGGTGTGCCTGCTGTAATGAATGATGTTTGATTTAATTGGCTGGTGCTTAAATGAGAGAGCTCAATGTAGCACAGCCCAAGCAGCTCAGCATCCCTCATCTCAGCACTCACAGCTCAGCCCAGGCCTTTGGAGATGCAGAAAGAAGTCACCCCAGGGAAAGTTGTTGGAACCCAGGGGCCTGGAGAGAAGGCCACCAAAGATCACCCTGTGCCTTCCCATGTAAGAAAATCTCAGTTGCAAGTTAGCTGCCTTTCCTCTGAAGAACTAATGAAATAAATCCCCTTTTATTAAAAGCCAATCCATCTCTGGTGTGTTGCATTCTAGCAGCTAGCAACATAGAACAAGCTTGATTATAGTTGTGGCTTTTAAATCCATCAAACCAGGAAACACATTACATATGTGGAAGGTGTCCCAGTTCTCAAATGCTATAATCTATATTGTCTCCATCATTCAAGCATGTATCTGTGCATTCTGGTTGGGAACCTCTCCCCCTTTCCCTGACGTGGAACACAATCTGAGTTTCGACAAATCATCCTCAGTGTAATGAGGGATCCACCCCTGCTATGCCAGTTTGAAAGGATTTATGTACCCTAGGAAAGCCATGTTTTAATCCTAAACAATCTTGTGGGAACAACCATTTCTTCTAATCCTTATTCGGTACTATAGGTTGGAAACTTGATTAGGTTATGGTCACAGAGATGTGATTCAATCAATTGTGGGTAGTAAGCTTGATTAGATGGAGATATGTCTACATCCATTCTATTTGGGTCTTGATTAGTTTACTGGAATCCTATAAAAGAAGTATTTTGGAAAAAGCTTCAGAATGACACAGAGCCACAAAGCAGAGAGAAAGAGTCCACCAGTCTGTGACTTCTGGAGACGAAGAAGGAAAATGCTTCCCGGGGAGCTTCATGAAGCAAGAGGCCTGGAGAGAAAGCCAGTAGACACTGCCATGTTCACCATGTGTCCTTCCAGCTGAGAGAGAAGCACTGAATGTCATCGGCCTTCTTGGACCAAGGTATCTTTCCCTGGATGCCTTAGATTGGACAGTTCGATAGACTTGTCTTAATTGAGGCGTTTTTCTTAGCCTTAGAATTGTAAATTAGCAACTTCTTAAATTCCCCTTTTTAAAAGCCATTCCATTTCTGGTATATTACATTCCAGCATCTAGCAAACCAGAACACCTGCCTTCTACTATGTAGTGGGTTATTTGGATTTTCTGGTATTACTGAGCTTGAGAACTGCTTTTCTGGCCAAACACTTTCAATGAAGCAAAAATGATCACCTTCAGCATGCTGGTTTTCTTCAGTGTGTGGATTTCTTTCATACCTACCTACCTGAGCACCAAAGGCAAAGCCATATGTGGCTTTGGAAACCTTTTCTGTCTTTTCCAGTGCTGACTTATTGGTTTGTATATTTCTTCTAAAATGCTATGTGATTCTATTGAGATCAAATAGGAATTCAAGAAAAAAAAATACTTGGACAAATTCCTTCCCAAAGGCAAAGGATTTATAAGATGAGCAATAATATGGAAATAAAGACTCAAGATGAGGCATGAAATAAATGCATTTCATTAAACCAATGACAATTGCCCTTTAATCAACTGGCACCATTAGCATTGGGAGCAGCAAGTCATAATGGAAAAAGCTCTGTATTCTGATAGAAAAATGTTCAAATTCATCACCCCTCTGGGCTGAATATGACTTTCATTTTGTTCACTTATCATTACCTTGTGTCACAATTTTCTCATCTCTAACACGTAATAGATTAGTAAGTCACAAAGGGTTAGAGTAAGGATTGAATGAAATCATGTATGTGAAAACATAGAAAATATAGTGGAGACTCAAAAATATGGTTTCTTTTTCTCCATTTTACTCTGGCTGTTATTTGCTTCATATTTAAATAAAAATTAAACTTTGCTGAATTATAGGTTCAGGTAACAGAAAGCTAGTGATATCTAATTCTCCCTCATTAAACTACTCCTAAAGACAAAATATATAAAAATTTGAACTCTGGACAACACAACTTGTATTCTGTAGCCTTCCCTAAGCTCTGATAAAATTCATGGATTGATACTTAGGTGAAGTCTTGAAGGAAGTTAACTGAGTAACTTGAAAGGGAAGTGCTTTGTTACTGAGCATGTCCATCACATAGGTAGAGAAATGACTCACCAAGAGAGAGGATCCCACTTTTATTGAGAGAGTATTGTTTTCTAATCTACCTCTCCCCACTGCTGATACCTGATATCACCTACCATTTGTTTTCCAGCAGTGAAATGTGTCAGGGATCTAAGTGAGGTTAAAAGGATAAGGCTTAAATCCAGAAGTGTAAGATAGCAGAATTTAAAGGACCTGGGACATATGTGGAGTGATTCTCCCTGGGAGGTGTAGTTTTTCAGTATTAGTTTTTTCTGGACAAAGAAATCTCTATGTACAGACCATTTCTGATCATCCAGTAATAAAACCCTCCTATAAGCATAAAAATGGGAGAAGTCCAAGCAGAAGAGCGAAGGCGTGTGCTGGGATCCCCTCTGTTAGCCTGTCTTCAGTGACCAGCTCCTGCTTTGAAGGCAAGCTCCTCAGACTTCATTTCTGGAGTGCAGTTGGAGCCTCCCACGTGCTAATGTGGAAGCCACGGCCAAAATAGCAGAGGCACTGGAAATTAATGATATTTAGAAATTACTACCTCAGGTAAATGTTCTTTTGGAGCAGGAGTTACATGTCATTTGAAGTTCTGTAGCTTAAGAGCAATTGTGTTTGCTCATAATTCTAGACATGGTACAACTGTAAGACTAAGGAACACTGAATTAAAGATGTTCTCAGTCAAGCTAAATTTTGGGTTGTCACCTATCATTTTTCTGTCCCTAGTTGGACAGATTTCCCTAAACTTAGTATGTAGCTAACCTCTTTGATTATGTTGGATTGACTTGCTTCCATTTGGCCATAAAATTGACTGAGAAGGAAACAGGTATTCCCATGGAATATATTCTTTTATGGTTTGTTCGTTTTTTTATTTTTTTATTTGGGGAGGTTGTTTTGTTATTGTTGTTGTTCTGGAAAATGTCTCTTGATATGAATAAACTGGATTATGTTCACATTTTATCAGTTGATGAGAATGGAAAAGACTGGGTTATAGAAATTATTGGAAAGTTTCTACAACTATGTTATTCATTCATTCATGGGAACTTACCATGTAAAAAGGGGAAGGAAGCTTGGTTTTAAAAACACTGGAAAAATATCAGTTTATGTATGCTGATATAAGATCATGCTTCCAGAACAAATCTTTCTGTGTTGGAATTATATATCATTGCACTGGATATTGACACAATGAAATGTATTAATTGACAGAAGGTATAGTGTCTTCAGAAACATTCCCAATTCAACTTAAATTTGAATTGGCATGAGTTAACCAAGTATTTATGTGAATATTCATCAAATATGTCTCAAGGGGGGGAAAGAATCACCCCGGGGAAAGCTGTGGGAACCCAGAAGCCTGGAGAGAAGGCCAGCGAGCTCAACCTGTGCCTTCCCAAGTAAGAGAGAACCTCAGATGAAAGTTAGCTGTCTTTCCTCTAAAGAACTATATGTTTTTAACTAAATAAATCACCTTTTATTAAAAACCAGTCCATCTCTGGTGTGTTGCATTCTGGCAGACTATAACACATCTTTGCTTTGTTTTAAAAATAGTTTTCTATCCCCTAATAACGTTATCTTATTTCATCTGTTTTTTTTTAATTAATTAAAAAAAATTAACTAACACAACATTAAGAAATCATTCCATTCTACATATGCAATCAGTAATTCTTAATATCATCACATAGATGTATGATCATCATTTCTTAGTACATTTGCATCGATTTAGAAAAAAGAAATAGTAAGACAACAGAAAAAAAATAAAATGATAATATAGAGAAAAAATAAAAATAAAAAATACAAAAAATATATATAAAAAACAAACAAACAAACAAACTATAGCTCAGATGCAGCTTCATTCAGTGTTTTAACATAATTACATTACAATTAGGTAGTATTGTGCTGTCCATTTTTGAGTTTTTGTATCTAGTCCTGTTGCACAGTCTGTATCCCTTCAGCTCCAATTACCATTATCTTACCCTGTTTCTAACTCCTGATGGTCTCTGTTACCAATAACATATTCCAAGTTTATTCTCTAATGTCGTTCACATCAGTGGACCATACAGTATTTGTCCTTTAGTTTTTGGCTAGACTCACTCAGCATAATGTTCTCTAGGTCCATCCATGTTATTACATGCTTCATAAGTTTATTCTGTCTTAAAGCTGCATAATATTCCATCATATGTATATACCACAGTTTGTTTAGCCACTCGTCTGTTGATGGACATTTTGGCTGTTTCCATCTCTTTGCAATTGTAAATAATGCTGCTATAAACATTGGTGTGCAAATGTCCGTTTGTGTCTTTGCCCTTAAGTCCTTTGAGTAGATACCTAGCAATGGTATTGCTGGGTTGTATGGCAATTCTATATTCAGTTTTTTGAGGAACCGCCAAACCGCTTTCCACAGTGGTTGCACCATTTGTCATTCCCACCAACAGTGGATAAGTGTGCCTCTTTCTCCGCATCCTCTCAGCACTTGTCATTTTTTGTTTTGTTGATAATGGCCATTCTGGTGGGTGTGAGATGATATCTCATTGTGGTTTTTATTTGCATTTCTCTAATGGCCAGGGACATTGAGCATCTCTTCATGTGCCTTTTGGCCATTTGTATTTCCTCTTCTGAGAGGTGTCTGTTCAAGTCTTTTTCCCAATTTGTAATTGGGTTGGCTGTCTTTTTGTTGTTGAGTTTTTTGTTTTTTCAATTTTATTTAAATGTATTATTCTCTGTAGGTCTTTCTCTGTGATTTGCTATATTTCCTAAGTTTGTTTTAAGGATCTATATGTGTACTTCACTACATAGCAATGTAGCTATAGTTTATTTCTTCTCATTGGTTCAGAGTCTATCTTGCTATGTGGGAATATATCAATAACTAGTAAATTCACCTCCCAAGAGATGTTTGGCCTATTTACTTTTTTTTTTCCTTTTGCCAAGAGAACTTCATTCTTGTACACATGTTGCATGTATGCACATTTTCTCTAGAAGTATACTTATTGGGTCATAGACATTCTTTTATCATGGAATCCCAAATTATTTTCCCAATTAATGATAAGTATTTGAACTTTCAGAAAATGTCAACAAATAATTTGCATTCCTTTGTGAGGCAGTTTCCATTTCTCCACAACTTTGCAAGCACTTAGTCATTGTGAGACTTAATTTTGACACCCTGAGACCATGAAGACTTGCTTTTAATATACAATTGCCTGATTAATAGTGAGATTGCCATTTTTACTTTTTAAAATATTCTTAATTTCACAATGATATGACTAATTATGGACATCTTTTTTCATCTTGCTTAGGATCATCTGGTCTTCTAAATATGTACATTGTTAACTTTTACAATTTTAGTAAAATCCTTTGACATCATTTCATTGAATATTTTATCTTCCCTAGTTTCTATCTTGTCCTTACCACTCAGAATAGAAAAACATAAGAACTGTCAGGATGCTTTGCTGTTATAAGCATGGGTTATCTAAATAGCAGTATTACCAAAATAAGGATATAGACAGAAAAAAACAAGAACTTTTCACTATAGATTTGTGAACAGTGTATACACTGATGATAAAAAAAAGTATAAATTTTGGAAAATCTTACACCATTTTAACCATTCAAGTTTGAGCAGAAATTAAACTTTGATAAATAGAACAAGGTGTAAATTGCAATGCTAATCTTATTCTTTGACACAATTCTACAATAAAGATTTTGATAAACACTGCCTTACCTGCCGGTACATTACTTTTGTGGGATAAGCTTCAAAATATAAAATCAGCTAAAATGATGGGTGTGCAGTATTTAATTTTCAAACAAGAATTATAAATTTATGTCCTACTGAAAGAAACCAAACCACTGCATTATCAAAGCTGCAAGTTTGTTGAGGAAGAAGTTTTGAAAGAGAGATCTCCTACCAGGAATCTGAAGTAAGAATCTCAATAGCGATCTGGTCACAGTTGCTTATTAAGGCATTTAGCAAATTTCCAAGTCTGGCTGACTGACTAAATTTCTTTATTACATGATGGGGGGGCAGGTAAAGGGAGGTTTTAGCAGAGCAAGGAAGGATAAACACTGATTAGCATTGTATGTTTGTTCACTCTGATAAACACGTGGTTTATCACCAGGTGTTGTTTAACTGTAATTCTATATCAACATTCCTTTTTTTTTCCTTCAGAAAGCCTCTGTGGTTAATTGCTTTTGTCTTCTGGAAAATCCTTTGCTTGACAGGGGTTGTTCCCAGCAACACTCAATGCCAGTGGCCATTTTATTTTATGTGGGAGTCCACCCCTTTTGCTTATTTTCCTCATGATTTTATTGGAAACATGACAAAGACAGTGGTGGTCCAGTCACCACCACTGATTTCTTTTCCTGTGGTGTGGTCCAGTAGGCACAGCCTTTGTTTTGTCCCTTTTTTCAGGTTTGTTTCCTTTCTTGGTTGCAGTGAAGTTCATTGGGTAGCTGTTTAATTACATTTAAGATCTTTGGAGAGGGATTATTTACTTTGTTGAGTGGATTAAAGTTATGGTCCTCTTTCTGTGCCAATGTATACAATTTCTATTTTTACTTTTAGTCTCCTTCCACTAGAGACAGTTCCACTGCCTTTTATTTTCCTTTTGATAAGCTCTTTCAAGGGCAACAATCTGTCTTGAGGGTAACAAAGAATTTGGATGGAATCTTGAAACACTATTTGTACAATAAATAAATCATATAGACTGATAATTACAATTAAAAGCAAAATTCCAAAGTGTACTAGTTGTCCCATATTCCATTAAGTCAACAACATAGATAAGGAATAGTTCTGTCCATTTAACTTTCTGAGCCTGACTGATATTATAAAACATCTTAACTAGGTCCTTTAAAATATTTAGATTATTTATCACCATGTCATTAACAGAAGAGCAGCATTGTTCATGGGTAGTCAGGATATCTAGAGAAAGTTTATTTTTCAAGACCACTGATGCTAAACTGTTAGTGTCAGGCTGTAGGTCTTGAAGAGCAGTGAGGGTGGTTTTAAGCTCTATCTCATAGCCTCAGATACATTTGTGACTGCTCTCCCCAGGTCATATGTTTTTAGGGATGGTACGATGGTATGGACACCCCAGTATTATGGAAGCTTCAGGGTTTGGGGTATTATTCCTCTTTTGTTGACCTGAAGCCTGATGAATAAAAGATTTTACCTTGGCTCTGGCTGGCACTTAACATAGACAACATATGCAATTTACAGAGAGGTAACAAAACCATGCAGTTACAAAGGGGATGGAAAGTAGCTCGGACAATGATTAAGAACAGCACAGAAGTGTGCCATAGTTTTCTGTCTAAAGAAAAATGTCTTTCTTTTTGAATAAAGATAATCTTAATAAAAATATTCCTGATCATTTAAAAAAGGCTGGTTTCATTAGATTTGGCTGAATTATTTCCATATGTGCAGCAAGAATAGTGAGATATGCATGTATTTAGGTATCTATGCATTTATCTACAGAGAGAGAGAGAGAAGTTATAGTTTTACAGAAAAATCATGCATAAAATAAATACCATATATCACCTTACACAGTTTTCCTTATTATTACAGAATAATCACTAATGAAAAGACTTGATAATAGAGATTACATACTATTTTAATGTGTTAACTCAGATTTAGTCCCTGAGCTCTCTATTCCTTAACTTTGAATGAGATAGATGTGACAGAGATTTCCTTTAGTTCCAGGAGCTGACAAAAACAACCAACCCATTGAACAAAACACCTTTCCAAAAAGTCATTGCAAATTGCTTCTATGTTGACCAGTACTTGCTTTCTAAGTTTAGCCTTCCCAGAAAGAAGATCACCCCAAGGTGAAGATGAAGCACCAGGTTCTATCAGTTTTGCCAGAGTCTACATCTTGTCCTTGGCTTGTGCTCACTTGCTGTCTGAGGGATTCCCCCATTTACAGAAATCTAAAAGTGCCCCCTACTACCTATGACATGGAGTCTCCTCCCCTTCTAGAGGCTGCATTGTAGGTGTTAAGTCAGCAATACTTTGCCCCAGGCCACTTTGACTTAATTGTTTCTTATACTGCTTTAGCTGTCCACAAGCTCCTTCTGTCTGCAGGGCAAGTTCTAGGAGGGCAAGTCAGAGAAGAATTTCAGCTGGTCCCCTCATTCATGCTGCCAGGATAGATTACCACCAACATGCAATAACACCAGCATGTGCATAGGAGTTTATTCTGCTCCCTCTGGATCTGGGCCGAGTCATCCACAAAGATTTTGCAGGGCTAAGGGAAAAAATTCAGGGATTCCTTGCATCTACAAAATAGAACATTAAACATCACCAATAATCTAAACAAAACCTGTAATCATTTTATATCACTCAGTCCTAGGAAATTAATCCTTGTTCTGCTCCATGTGTATTAGGAATCTCAAGAACTCATTGGCTTCTCCCCTAGAATCTTGAGAATCTTGGCTCAATTCAATGGTGTAGTCTCAAAGCACCCTGCATAGTTCTTTCCATGCATCTCTGAAAGCTGATTGCTACAGCAAAAATAACTGTAGATGACAAAACACAGAATGGTCATGGTTCACATTACTGTTTTACAAAGTGAAAGTTCTGATGAATATTCACTAAAAATAATGTAACTGTGAAAGAAATTTGATAGTTTCTGTGACACATAATATTTTTAAAGAAGAACTGAAATTATTACCAATAATATGATGCAAGGATAGCTTATGGACAGTGAGGACACGGACAAGAATCCAGGAACTCCATATAATTTTTGAAATATTTATATTCATATCATCATACCCATACAGATTTAACCAATGGAAGACTAGAAAATCTGTTTTTCAATTTGACAACACTTTCCATGCTACTCATAATATATCAAATAAAGCTATTTCTAACATCTCTTTTTAAAAGATGAAAGAACAAATCCTTTGTGATTTCCCAGGGGCCCTCTGAAACTGGCCGAAGATAATTTCAGATCAAAAAGACATCCTAGCCCAGCCTCTCTGGAACATCAGATACTTCTATCTCCCTACCCCATATTAGTGACAGACCCTTCCCATATGAGAAATTTAGAATGACCATAGCCCAAATATCTCTAAAGAGAGGATGGAAAGATCAAAGGTGATTGTGGAGTTATACAGAGAAGATAAGATTTAACAAATGACTATGGATGCTGAATCATTAAATTGATATCTCTTTTTAGTCTCCAGTATTTTAGAGCAGCTAGAAGTAAAAGCCTAAAATTGTGAAATTTTACATGGACTATGTTCTACAATCAATTGTGGTGTTCTGCTTTGAAAGTTATAGCTTTTGTGTATATATGCTATTTTTCACAAAAAAAAGAAGGAAAAAAGTCAATTGTAATAATAAAAAAATATTTAAGCCCTCTAGCTTCCTATATTCTGGAGCAGCTAGAAAGAAAAATAGGAGAAAATCGTATGGTAGCCTATGACAAACTCTGGGATCTGTCCTGTAACTACTTGTTGAAGAGTGCTTTGAAAGCTGTTGTTCTTTTATTTCTTTGCTTTGTATATATGTTATACTATACACTAAAAAAGTTTTTAAAAAAGACATCCTGTAGAATTTTATTTTGAGAAAGAAAATTGTCAAAAGTTGTTCAGTTGTTGGAACACAAGGCTACATAAGATCATGGGACATTGTTAAACATTACTTGGTTCCTTTTTTAGCCAAAGTTGTAATAAAATACTTTAAAAGTAAAGAGATGGTAGCATGATCATGAAATGAAAACTTAGTTCTATGACAGTGAGAAGGTATGTTCTTATACACAGTGAAGGATGATAAGGTGAGTATAAAGCACAGGAGATTATTCTCATAAGATATAGAATCTTTGTCATCTGGGCAGATTACTCAGAAGGTTAAGAAAAATCTTTTATGGAAACATTTGGCAGCAGTGTTTTTTCCCAGGAGAGGAAGAAAGAGATTTAAACAGAGAAACCCATGCTCACACAGGTTTCAAAAATGAAAATTATACAGAAGCACTGCAAGCAGAAAAGTAGAAGTCTTAAGATGTGCCGGAATCTCCTTACCCCCCCCATACAGACAGCAAAAAGGCCCTCACCAACCTAACACCAAGGCAAAGCCTAAAGCACCAATAATGGAAGAAAAGAGCTGAAAGCACACAGAGTGGAGCTAGAATCTGAATGCAGGAGAAACTTACCCCTACTGCTCTGGGGTGGTGAGAATGAAGTAGATGCTGACCCAGTGGGCCCTATGGGTACTACACTGGGTCACTCTCCATCTGCAGGGGTTTGGGGTGTTCTCTGGACCCCACTTCTGATGCCAAAACTTTCAAAATAAACAAAGTCACCAGTCTAATCAGAGCTGAAGGTGTTCCAGAAGGGATATCTCAAACACATGGAGCTTGAGTGAGACTCCCAGTGGACATCTGGTCTCAGCTGCTTATAAAGACATTTAACAAATTTCCCGGTGGGATGTTACAATGAATACCTCACATTAAAATTCCGTATTACATTTGGAGGGGAGGTATAAAATATTGTATATTTTAAATTTTCCAATATGGTAGAATAATTTTATTAATAGCTTTATTTAAACTTTTCTCTTTAAATTAGAAAACTTTATTTTCATGTATTTATTAGAAATTTATATTTATATTTTTGAGAGCTTTGTGTATTTAATTCTAAGAACTTTTCATATAATAGCTATTATTAGCTTTATAGCATATTAGCACCAAAGAAAAGATATTTTTATATTACTTTTACAGTATTTTTTTCATTTTCTCTCCAAATCATTCCCTCCAATTTGGCTTGGAAAGAAGATCAAGTCTTCACATCTCTCACCATATATATATTTTTTTCTTTTTTCTTTTTTTTTTATGGACAGGCACCAGGAATCGAACCTGGGTCTCTGGCATAGCAGGTGAGAACTCTGCCTGCTGAGCCACCATGGCCTGCCTTCACCATAGTTTTATTTTAGTTGTGATTTCTATGGATCAACATTTGAAAGAAAACCTTAAAAGCAAGGCATTCTAATCATAAACAAGCGCAAAACCACATTTGAGGGGCAACCATATACTTTAGAACGTTAGAAGGGACTTTTCATTCCTCCTGAGAATGGCATGTGGCAATTATCCCCACATGTTACAGGGAGGGAGAGGTAGAGACCAGTCCCCAGTCCACTGGTCAAAGCAAAGGGATTGTGAGCTGGTTCTTACACACTTAAGTACACACACACGTGCAGAGCTGAGAGTTTATTTACTGATTCAATAAAGATTTATGGATTTCTAAGTCCAGAAATAACAAAGAAGACAAATGAAATATGATCTATGTTTTCAAGTGGGTGGAGAAACACTAAACAGCACCATAAAAAACTTTTAAGTAAACTGTGTAGTCTGTTGGAAGACAATCAATAATATGAAAAAATGTAAAACCAGAATGGAGAAAGGAAATTTTTCTTTGAGGGGAGGTGAAATTTTAGATCAAGCAGTCAAGGAAGGCCTTCCTAAGGAGAGCATCAGGCAAGGACTGGAAAGGAGTGAGAGCCAGCAATGAACATGCCTGGGTGGGGGCGGGGAGCTGCAGAAGGAATAACAAATGCAAAGACCTAAATGAGGAGCAAACCTGGCAGTTTGATAATAATCAAGAATAAGAGGCAGGAACTGAATGAATGAGGGGCAGAGCTGAAGCAAATGAGGTCACAGAGTTAAAGGAGGGAGCTTTGTAACTATTGTCAGGACATTAACAGGTCTGCTTTGATAGGCAGGGAGATGTAGGTTTTGCAAAAGGCAGTGTTAAAATGGCTTAAAGTCTTAACATGATCAATCTGGCTGCTGCATTGAAAACAAGAGAAATCATTTAGACTGGTCAGGTTTCAGGCCTCTACACCATTTTTGTGTGTGGCAATTATCAAAGTTCTGATCAAATATCAAGTCTATTCTCTATGGGCTTCACCCACTGAGGTACTTATTTTCAGTGAATATTGAGCATTTGTTTCAGTTTGAGACTCTACTCTCCCAGGGCTCCACTCTTCCACCTTCAGTTGCTAACTAATGTTTGGCATGATGTGGATCCAGTTTTCTTCTATTCTCATTCCTTAATCTAATTAAAGTAGGGCCTTAGAAGATGGTATTATGGTAGGTTTAGCAAATAGAATATTGGATGACCAATTCAATTTGTATTTCAGATAAAAAATGAATTTCAAATTGTTTGAGGCTGTCATGCATTTCTATTGGTTAAGTTAGGTAACTTTATGTGATGGGAGCATATATGCTTTTGTTCTCAATAGTTTTAGTCTAAATAGTTTAATTTAGAGAAATTAAAAAAAACATTGAAATAATTTCTTGAACCTCCCCCCCGTTGAATACCCCAACAAATCCTGTTATGGCAACACTGATCTCCCTTGCTATAAATTATGCCGCTTCCACATCTGAACTTCAGTACTGCATGTAGTAAGGCACTATCTCCATACTCCTTGTTGTCTTGGCTACTTGAGCCTTTCTGCCCAGATGAACTCTGCTGTGGTTTTTCTGGAAAGGAATGTGTGTAATAGGATCCCTAAGACCAAGTATTACTGGGTAGCTGCACCTTAAGCGCAGAGGTCTCCTTTCTCACAGGGTTGCCAAAGTCACAGATGTGCCTGGCTCCATTTTCCCTTCGACTGTTTTATTGTTTGGCTGTATTTTCTATATGCTTAAGAAAACAGAGGGAAAGGAATCAAAATCTCATGGGTCAAAGTAATCCTTAACTTTGGTTCAATATTTTCAACCCCACATATTTTGAGTCCAATAAATTATTCACTGGTTCAATAAATAAATATCCGATGACTACCATGTGCCAGGAAATGCTTTCAGAACTATGAATGCTATTTAATTGAACAAAATAGATAAAGGGAATGATGAAAAAAGGATACATATTAGCAATACTAGTAAAACTTTTTCCTATTAATTATTGTCTTGAGTTTTCTCTTGTGGAGTAATGCTGCCCTCATGTGGCCATTGATTGCTACCAACTCATTTGTTTTCAAATTCTCCTGGAATTAAAGGCTCTACTTATGAAATATTTGCATGTTGACACTAAATTAAATTGTAAAAGTCACATAAAGTTATCCACACTCCTAATTTTTATTGCCATTTATCACTGTGACTGGCTATATTTGCCCCAAAAGGCCCTCCACCTTCTTGCCAGCTATGAAACTTCTACATTTGCCTATAGTCATGAAAATGATCATTTTTTTCACATTCATGAGATGATGTTGGACCACTACTGTACACCACATCACAAAATTAATTCCAAATGAATCACAGACATAAACGTAAGAGTTAAAGTTACAAAACTATTAGATGAAAACATAGGAATAAATCTTAATCTTTGTCACCTTGAGTTATGCAATGGTTTCTCAGTTAAAACAGCAAAAGTATAAGTAACCAAAGAATAGATTAAATGTGCTATATACAAACTGAAACATCTTTGCTTCAAATGATACAATTGAGAAAATAAAAAGACAATTAACAGAATGGAATAAAATATTTCCAAGTCATATACCTTATAAAGGACTCTTATCTAGAAAATATAAATGTCTTTCAGTTCAATCATAGAATGACAAATAAAGAAATTAAAAATGGGTAAAGGATGTCATTAAATATTTCTCCAAACAAGGTATCCAAATAACCAATAACACAGGAGAAAAGCCTCAACGTCATTAATTATTAGGGAAGGGTCTGATAAGAAACCACTTTGCTCCCAATAGGATGGCTATAATTTAAAAAAAAAAAACAGAAAATGGCAACTGTAGTCAAGGTTGTGGAGAAATAAAAATCTAACACTTTGCTGATAGGAATGTAAAATAGTACAGCCACTTTGGTAATTCTTCAAAATATTAAATGTATAATTATCATAGACCCAGAAATACTAGTCCTACTTCTATACCTATGAGAACTGTAAACATATGCCCAAAAAAATCTTAAACATGAATATTTATGCTAACATTATTCATAATAGCTAAAAATTGGAGAAATCTGCAAGTCTGTCACCTTATGTTTTAGGTTGCTAATGCTGCTGGAATGCAATATATCAGAAATGGTTGGATTTTATGAAGAGGATTTATTAAGTTTACAGTTCTAAGACCATAAAAATGTCCAAATTAAGGCATCCAGAGAAAGATACCTTGACTCAATAAAGGCTGGTGGCATCTGGAAAGCTCTGTCAACTGGTACAGCACATGGCTGGTGTCTGCTGTTCCTTTGGCTTCTGGTTTCAAACATCTTCCCTGAGGGCATTTTCTTTCTGTATCTCCAAATGTCGCTGTCTGTGTCAGCTCTCACTCTTTCCCCATGAGCTTTCTTAGAGACTTCACTAAACTAATTAATACCCACCTTGAATGGGCAGAGTCACATCTCCTATCTATTCAAAAGATCATACCCACAATTGGGTATGTCACATCTCCATGGAAACAACCCAATCAAAGTTTCCACCCTATAAGATTGAATCAGGATTAGAGGAACATGACTTTTCTGGGGTACATAACAATTTCAAACCAGCACATTCCACTTTCTGGACTCAAAAAGATATGTTCTTTCCATATACAAAATACCTTCTATTCCCTTACAATATCACAAAAGTGTTAAACCATTTCTATAACAATACAAGTACTATACCAAGTTAAAAACAGTACAAAATCTCATCACAGTCAGTTACAAGCATGGTCTGTTCTAAGACAAAAATTTTCCTCTGGCTGTGAGCCTTTAAAACTTAGAACAAGTTTTCTTCTGCCAAGATACAAAAGGAGGGACAGTCATGGGATATATGTTCCTATTGTCATAGGGAAAAATCAAAAGGGAGACAGGGGTCACCAGACCCAAACAGTTCCAAAAACCTACAAGGAAAATTCTGTTAGGTTTCAAAGTCTGAGAATTATTTACAGAAGGATGCTTCATCCTCTGGGTTTCAGAAGTAGCAATCCCATCCTCTCTAAGGGCTTACACAGCAGTCTTGTTCTCTCCAAATGTAGCAAGAAAGTTCCTGGCAGCAAGCAGGCCACTCCCCCCCATAACTCAGCTTTTGCAACCTTCCTAGTTCTGGCTACAGTGTGAGCCAATCACCTCCCTTGATTGCAACCAATTGCCACACTAGAAAGATACTACCAGGCATTATGACTATAAACACCTTGATCAGCCCCTGAGAAGGGCTCAGACTTTCAGAGGCTACTCAGCTGAGCCTTATGGCCATAGACTAATAAAACCTACTTCCTGAAACTTCAGAGCCTCAATCCCAGTTCGTTCTGATTCTGCATAATTTTCCTGGAGGCTTGCAGCCTCACACGCTCCAGTCCTGTTTCTGCATAATGTTCCTGGAGGCTGTTTCAGAGCCGCATTCTTGGTTTCATGCTGCAGTTTGCAGGGCTCATCCAGTATCAAGAGGCTGGTGACATTCTCAACTCCCTTGCCTGCAGCAGCAACATCACCTGGACTGGAGACTTGATGGAATCCAGTACCGGCAATGGGGCTTTTCCTTGGACTCCTGACCTCCCCAGACAGGGCACTCATTGCTCCCAGAGCAGCAACAGATCCAGGACAGTTTCAGGAACCAGGTACCAGGGAGCACTGCCCCTGACTGGTAAGCATCCAAGTGCATTTAGTATCAGCCCACATGTAAAAGGCTAGGGGAGCCTGAGTGGAAGGGGAGCCTGATCACCTCCCAAGACTATCCGAATACCAGTCTCTATCCGCAGGACCAAGGGAAATGGAAGTCTTCAGGTTTGGTTTTGGGAAGAGCAGTGCAGGGGGTGTTGGAGTATGAGTGTGCAACTGTGTGAGTGAGAGGAAGCCCTGGGCCATAGGAGCTGTGTTCCAGGCTGCAACTGAGTTCAGACCCTGTGATTCCTGTGACCATGCTAAGGGTCAGGCCAGACTGAATGAAGTGACTGTCTGTCTGAAACCCTCTGTTGTAGGATTAGTAACCCCCTCCCTAACTGCTGGCTCTGACGATATGAGAGGTGAGGTCAGTAAGACATCATTACAGTGCATGATGTCCAACTCTCAGAAAGCTTTTACTGATGGCAGGGGAGTCAAGCTGACCCCAGCTGACTTAAGAACTTGTGTGAATTAGAATAGACCACCTTTGGGGTAGACTGGCTGTCTGAAGAAACTTTTGAGTTAGAAAAGGTGAAGGTAATTTATAGTGTAGTGTCAGGGATGCCTGGACACCCAGATCAGTTTCTCTACATCACCACCTGACTGGAGGTCACAAAGAAGAAACCAGGGTGGATAAAGAGTTCCTTGCCCAAGTGGTGGATGAGCCCACAAAAAACCGAAGGGCAAGCCCTGCAAGCCAGACCACCCCCAGGATGGAACCAGTGTGCCTACTGGGAGGCAGAAGGGCATTGGAAGAGGTGCCCCAACAAATCTGCCCCCCCAGCACACAGGAGAAGGCAGGACACCAGCTCCAGACCTCACCCTGATCGTGCCGCCATGGCCCTGGTGATGAGCTTTCTAACTAGGACAGAACAGGTTCCATTTTTCTAGCTCCCAGGAACCCATGGTTGAGGTAAAAATGGGGGTCCAAGCACTGGATTTTGTGGTAAATACCAGTGCTGAACATTTGGTAGTAAATCAGCCCCTGGAGAGCTCAGCCATTGTTAGGGTGAACAGTAGACATGGTCAGCACTGCCAGCGTGGTATGAAAAAAACTGTTCCTGAAGACCAGAGAATGCAGTATTGGGACCGCTCAGTGTCGCACCAGTTCCTGTATATGCCGGAATGCCTGGTGCCACTACTGGGGAGAGCCCTCCTCAGGAAGCTGCCTGCCCAGATTACTTTTAGGTCCAGAGGAGAAGCCTCCTTAGGGATTGATGGTCCCAGAAGATCCTGCTCCTAACCACACCAGCGGGCAAAGAGTGGCAGCCACAGGAGGAGGCCAAGGTGGGAGGGAGGTCTGCCCTAGCCTGCCATTTCCAGACATTCCAAGTGTCTGGGCTGAGCACACCCCCCAGAGCTCAGTCAAACAGTTCCCCCAGTGGTAACTGCCCTGAAGTCCATGGCACACCCTGTGGCAGTGAGACAGTACCCGACCCTTCAGAAGGCCCTCCAGGGGATCCAAGGTCATTTGGTGAGGCTAGAATCTCACCAGATTATCCAGCCCTGCAACTCCCCATGGAACACCCTACTGCTACCCGTGAAGAAAGCTCGAACAAGGGAATTTTATTCCATCCAAGACCTGCAAGCAGTCAATGCAGCCACGGAAACCATTCACCCCGTGGTTCCCAACCCGTATACCCTCCTCAGCCTGGTCCCAGGGAAAACCAAATGGTTCTCATGCTTGGACTTAAAGGATGCCTTCTTCTGCATCCAGGTAGCCCTAGTCAGCCAGGAAATATTTGCCTTCAGATGGGAAAGGCCCTCCGTGGGAAACAGAAAACAGTATACCTGAACTTGTTGCCTCAAGGGTTCAAAAACTCCCCCACTATTTTGGGGCAAGCTCTAGGGAAGGACCTGCAATCATTCCCAACCAAAAATTACAACTGCACTGTCCTACAATGTGTAGATGACCTCCTGCTTCCAGCCAAATCCCTCAGTGACTGCGAACAAGGAACTGAGCCTCTTCTCCATCACCTGGACCAGGCGGGGTACTACATGTTCCAGAAGAAGACCCAAATCTGCCAGCAGCAAGTCAAATATCTGGGTTTTTACCTATAGCAAGGCACCCAGAACCTGGGTCCGGAGCACAAATAAGTACTTTCTGGCATCCCCACACCAACTTCCAGGAAACTGGTCAGGGAGTTTCTAGGAACAACTGGGTTCTGCAGAGTCTGGAGACCCCACAAAAGACATGCTCAGATACTGACCTGCTTTCCAGTGAGGGAGAACTCATATGTAAAGGGGAGGCTTTGAGGATATTTTTAGTTAAGGTATGGCCAAATTGAATCAGGGCAGCTCTTAATCTGAAGGCCTTATAAAGAGAGGAAAATGGGACTCAGTCAGCAGAAGGCAGATATAGAAGCAAAAACAAAAGAAGCCAAAAGTCAGAAGAAGCCAGAAGCCATAGGAGGAGGTCAAGGACATCACCTTGTGATGGAGACAGAAACGCACATTAGGGAGCCACAATAATCCCACGACAGTGACATCAGAACGTTACAGACTCCAGGAGAGAGCTTGGCCTATCGAGACCCTGATGTTGGTCTTTAGCCTCCAACTGTGAGTTAATTTCTGTTGTTAAGCCAATCAGTGTGTGGCGTCTCATAGCAATCCTGGTCACTGAGTATCAGGATTCCTTGGTTAGCATGTTTCCATCAGATAGTTTGACATATTCCAAAGTCATGGTTGAATACAAAGCGGTTTTATCTCATTTCTTTGTTTTTCTATTTTCCCTCTGTCTTGGTAATACTGAAAACTTCTGAACTTTTTTAATGGAAAGACTCCTTTATAGAAGGATATGTGAGAATATAGTTTAATTTCACTTGTTGGAATAATATCCCCAAATTCCCATAACAGTAGAGGAGTACAGCTTTCCTTTGTCCACTGATAGTTTCAAAGACTCAGGGCAATTTGTAAAATTTTCCTTTTTTCTCACCTTCTAGTCTCTCTTCACTCTTTTAAAGATGATCAGTTTCTTGGTGATGCTCTGACTTTCCCCTTCATAATAGAAATGATTTTAATTTAGCCAAGCATATTAGCTATTGTCATGAAAGTTAGTTTTCCAATAGTGAAATTTTACTCATTTGGCCTCTGAGAAGGAATGAATGTTAACGTGAAATTCCTCACTGATATCACTAAGATATGCATTTTCCTAGTTGTCAGGAATTCTTCCTTGCTTTTCAGATTGTGTACTGGAGTGATGAAATTTTAGATAGTGTGAGTCAACTAATAATACTTAATATATAAACAGCTTTCTCATTGGGCCTGTTTTTGCCTAGAATGTTTTTATTAATTTTAAGTAGAAAATTACTAATTTCAATCAATAAGTTTACCCTATTCTTGTTCAAAGAGAAAGACAATTATTTTTGTATCAGTTTGTGCTTTCAGAACAGTTCTAATAAAATGGTATCTGGAATATTTTTTGTTTGGAGTAAATTTATCAATCAATAAAGTTGAATCCTTTAGTCTATTAAAAGTTTGCCTAGTTTTCCCTTCCAATGGGATAGACCACTCTTTGAATTTACTAAAAAAGTCTGTCTTTGCTTTGCTGATTCAAACAAAGTTTTTTCCCTTAAATTGTTACTTCACCCCATATCAACTCCCAGGCTGTTCTAGTTTGCTAGCTGCCAGAATGCATCACACCAGAGATGGATTGGCTTTTAATAAAAGGGGATTTATTTTGTTGGTTCTTCAGAGGAAAGGCAGCTAACTTTCCACTGAGGTTCTTTCTTACGTGGAAGGCACAAGATGGTCTCTGCTGGTCTTCTCTCCAGGCCCCTGGGTTCCAACAACTTTCCCCGGAGTGACTTCTTTCTGCATCTCCAAAGGCCTGGGCTGAGCTGCAAGTGCTGAGATGAGGAATGCCGAGCTGCTTAGGCTGTGCTACGTTGTGTTCTCCCATTTAAGCCCAAGTCAATTAAGTCAAACGTCACTCATTGCAGCAGACACGCCTCCTAGCCGACTGCAGATGTAATTAGCAACAGATGAGATTCACCTACCATTGGCTCATGTCCACAGGAAAAGAACTAGGTGCCTTCACCTGGCCAAGTTGACAACTGAATCTAACTACCACACAGGCAATAATTTGAACTTTAGGCTGGCCCAGACAGAACTTGTTGACAATGGAAGAAAGAGATTGGAATTCCTGCTCTAAACTGTCCCTTGGCCTCCTACCTGTGAAAGGCAGCTGGCTCCCTGTAGAAATTTGAAATATTCCATAGTCACATCCTCTGTCACAATTCTAGTGGGATGCAGGTGCAGAACCCAAAGTAGTAAATTCCTAATAACTGTTATTATTAATTCAACATTTGATACCATGGTTCTACATATACTAGGTCCTTGTTAACTATTGACATTGCCTTGATAATTTCTCCACAGAGTAAATCAATTTGAAATCATAGTCTACTAAAGAGAAGATAAACTGGGCATTGGGAAATTGAAAATCTATAATTTTATTAAGTGAGTTTCTGTAAATGCCAGGAATTTTATTGCCAAATGAAAATTTGTGGCTTAATTTTTATTAGCTATATTCCCCAAATAATTCTTCTTTTCACTGAGATTATATAACCCTTAAATTACTAAAGGCAAAGTGGAGCATCTTTACTCAACTATACACTTCACTGCCCTCTTCCTCAACTCCGTTACTTTCTTCCTCAGTTAACATTTGTAATAATGAAAACAGTGTCCAAATGAGGTTCCTGACACATGAAAGGACAATTCCAGGATAGTGGTCAGGTGGACTTTCAAATAAAACAATCACTAAAAATCCTTAAACTTCTGAGAATACAAAATTCCCAAGAGTTTTTATAAGATTCAAAAATTCATTTTCAATTAAATGTTTTTCCTTTTGGAATCCAGATCCCAGGTGCAGAGTTGGAGGGCAGTCACCCCTATGGAGATCCACACTGAGTCTGTGTGAATGGGAAGTGAATTGAAGGTTGAACAGGTGCAGAGCAAACACCTGCCTGTAAGCAAAGGATTATTTATGTACAAGCACTTTTGCAGCAAGACTGAGCAACTGCTTTATAAACTGGCCTCACATTAATTTTGGAGGCACTTGTTCTGAGCCCATTCTGAACAAGTATCTAAGAATTGTGTCATTTATGCCAAGAATTTCCAATAGAGTATATTTCTGAGATTTCAATTACTTTAATATTTATCAATGTGAATATGAAATTACTTGTTTTTCCTCTGCTGTTTGTTCTGTTCTCTGTATAATAGCCTCTTGGAAAAGTGTACATAGTATAAACTGTGAAAATTAAGTACGTAAACTGTAAGTAATAAAATTGTGATGAATTATATGCAACATACTGCTATTTGCAATTAAAGTTCAGTCTCCAGAATATCCTCATGATATATTTACTTGGGATGTTTGATCTATATTATTTGTATATCCAATCATAAATGAATATGGTATCAGGATATTGAGACAAATGTGAACAAAATGGCACCTTGGACACTTGACCTTTTCATTTTGGGAACATTTGTCACCCCAAAGTACAATGTCTTCACTGCTGTGTATACTGTTGTCCATGCACTTCATGAGGAATTCACACTGACAATGGAAGGAGACATTGGACAGAACTACATATTTGGCTGCACATTTGCAACAGGTAGCAAAAACACATTCTTTTATTTTCCTTGGCCAGTGGGTAACAATTGTCCACTCTATTTCTGGATTCATGTTGTTTTTTTTTTATCATTATCCTCAAATTAGAGAAGGAAAAAATTGTTTTTAACAAAGGGATTTTTTAACATCATTTTCAGAAACTTTCTTATGCCCACCTTCATAATGTAATAGTCTCATTTTAAAATTATCCATTATATTTGAGAAAATATATCAGAATAAAAACAAATTTTAAAATAATACTAACAGCCTTTGTTACACAGCTTTGAAAATTCATTTCATTTTCATTTCTTGTTTTATTATTTTGGAAATAATTAATATTTAAAACAAATAATTTTTCCAAGCTTTCTCGTGAATTTTTAGAAGGGACTATTGAGTGTATTTGGATCCAAAAGTGACATTTTACAGCTTTTTGTTAAAGGGGATTTAGAAAGAATATGAAGCTTCTTTAAATACAACTGGACTAAATGGCAAAAAATGGACTAAGTTGAAGTCATATAAATTTCAGTAAGTTCTTTCCATTAGATATGTTTAGCTCTAGATCTGTAGCTCTTTATATGGAAATAGAATGAAATCATGGTGATAATACATTCATTTCATTTCCTCTAATTTTTGTCTTTAAGATAATTTAAACACAGTTTCATAAAATATAAAAGGGCTCATTCTCAATTACTTCTGAGGTATATTCAAGGAAATTTATCCTCTCACTATGACAATGAAAGATTAATGGAAAAGTTACAATTGATTGCACAGTGTTTAAAGATTTTTCCTTTGTTTAGTACATTCTTAATTATTTAAATATTCCATTTTCTTTGCCTTTCGCAATTTTAAATTGGGTAATGCATTCCAAATTATCCTGTTTATATTACTGAACATATATCATCTACATTCTAGTTACCTTGCCAATAAATGGTCATTGCACTCTATCAAGTTTCGCTTCTGAGACAGAACTAATTTCAATAACAGTTTCTCACAGATTCTTCTGGAGATAATTCACATTTATGTAGAAATGAGCAAACATGGATACGCACATGTTTATTTTCTTTTTAAAATTAAAAAAATAGTAACATTTTATACTGTGTTATAATTATTGTCCACTTCAGCACATAAAGAGCTTTCTCATTTGTTTTCATTGTGGCATGGTATTTCATTATAGGGAGCTACAATAATTTGCTCAATCGATCATTCATTGATTTGACAACTAATGTGCACCTTTTCATATGTTAATTTTCCAATTTGGTATCCATTTTATGAAGTGGTTCCCAAGCATTCTGTCCATTTTTCTATTTATCATGTACCTTTTTTCATTTATTAATTTATGGAATTTTTTACATAATCTGACATATAAATTTAAAATTTCTTCTCCTACTCTGTGGGAAGGCTTTCTTATCACCTTCTTAAACACCTGTTCTATAGTAACACATTTTTAACTTCAATATATCCCTATTTATTCTTTTTTTTTTTTTTGGTATGTGCTTTTTTAAGTCCTGTTTGTGAAATCTTTGCCAAATTCATGGTAGTGGAGCTTTTTCCAGCTTTCTTCTAAATGTTTTGTTGTTTTATAATTCACATTTTGATGAACAATACATTTAAGATTGATTTTTGCATACGATATTAAGTAGGAGATGAAAATAATTTTTCTGCTAAATAAATAAAAGTAACTACAGTTTACTTTGAAAAATATACTCTTACTAGTGCTTTGTCTAAAGTATCATCTTTAGTCATAAATTGACTGTGTATATATCACTCTGTTTCTAAACTCTTCCTTATGCCCCAATAGTAAGTTTTTCTACACTTAAAAAAATTTACCTATAACTTTATAATAAGATCTGAGTATCTGGCAATATAGTTATCTGGTTTTGTTCTTCTTGTTCGAGATCGACTTTTTTTCTTAATCTTTTGTATTTACATATGAATGTTATAATTACTCAATTCTAAAAAAAAGTCCTGCTGGAATTTTTATTGGAATTACATTGAATTTATAGATTAATTTGGTCCAAATTAACATTTGTAAAACTTGACTCCTTCAATTGATGATCATGATATATCTCTCTGTTTAAGACTTAAATTCTCACAATAATTTTTTTCTAGTTCTCTTGCAATGTTTTCATTTATTTATTACAAACATGCAATGTTTTTGATGTACCTGTAAGAGGAGTATTATCTAAGTATTGCCTTTGATTCAGTTCTAAGTGATGAATAGTATTCTGTTAGTATTTTTATATTTATCTGTTTATATCTTTAAGCTTGCTGGGTTTTTATGTTTTTGTTTTATCAGCTATTAAGGGAGGCATGTGATAATCTTCCATTTTGATTGTGGATTTATTCATTTCTCCTTTAAGTTTTGACAATGTTTGCTTTATATACATATATTTGGGGAAAGCAATATGAACATATTTTCATTTTTTAAAGATAAGCTGGAGAGAAACCTTTTGATTGTATTGGGTACTGTATTAATAAGCTCTTGAGAGGAGAAAAAGAAAAAAAATGGTTGTACTACTTGCAGATACCTGAAGGAGATGGTTGTGTATTGAGCTACAATGATGAGACATGAAATAGAGAAAAAAAAGGATGGATTCCAGATGTATTCAGGAGAAAAAGTTATAGGACTTTGGGGTATGGGAATGAGAATAAAGGAAAAATTGAGGATGATGCTCCAGTACAAATTCTCTGAAGATGAGGAAGATGTGCATTCTGCCTGAAAACTTTTCCAAGCTCTTCGCGTTCATAGGAATTTTCTCTTGTATAAATTCCCTTAAGATGACCAATCTGGCTGTAGACTTTGCTAAGTTCTTTACATTCATAATGTTTCTCTCCTGTGTGAATTCTCATGTAGTGTAAGGGATTTTAGATGGCAGAAATCATTCCCCAAAATATTAATTTCATAGGATTTCTTGCCATTATAACACCTTTGCTAACCAATAAGGGATCCTCACTGCCTGGAGGCTTTCAGGGATTCACATGGTCTTTTGCCATTGTGGAATTGCTGATGTTGAACAAGATATAAGCCATCACTAAAGACCTTCCCACATTCAGGGCAGTGCAATGGTGGCTCAGTGGCAGAATTCTCGCCTGCCATGCCAGAGATGTGGGTATGATTCCCAGAGCCTGCCCATGCCAAAAAAAAACAAAAAAAAAGAAGAAGAAGAACACCTTCCCACGTTCAATACATCCATAAAGCTACTCACTATATGTACTCTCTAGTATAGAACAAGATGTGCAATCTACCTGAAGGCCTTACCACATTCCTTACATCATAAGGTTTCTCTCCAGTGTGTACTTTTTGGCACTTTGCATTATGTACATTCTGGCTGAAAGTTTTTCTGCATTCCTTACATTCACAGGCTTTCTCACCAGTGTGAAGTATCTGATGTTGAGCAAGGTGCACACTCTGCCAGAAAGCTTTCCCACAGTCCTTTATAGGGCTTCTCCCCAATATGAAGTCTTTGATGTAGAGTAAGTGAGCTACAATAGCTAAAGGCTTTCTCACAAATATTGCATTCCTCAAGCGGGCCATGGTGGCTCAGCAAGTAAGAATACTTGCCTGCCATGCCCGAGGACCCAGGTTCGATTCCTGGTGCCTGCCCATGTAAAAAATATATATATATTGCATTCCTAAGGTTGCTTCACTGTATGAATTCTCTAACATATAGTCAGGAATGAGCCATAGCTAAAGGCCTTCCCACACAGGCTATATTTGCAAGGTCCCTCTTCATTATGAATTCTCATAATCTAAATAAGTCACGTATGTGATCAGTGAAAGCCTTCCCACAATCAGTACAATGGAAAGGTTTCTCTCCAGTATCTCTGATGATCTCCAAAACCTCCAATGATGTAGAAGAGAAGCATTCTACCTGAAAGTTTACTCTCAGTCAATTCATTCTAGGGATTTCTCCAGTGCGAATTCTCTGATGTTGAGCAAGGTGTACAGGCTGGCTGAAAGCTTTATGACATTGCTTACATTAATAAGGTTTTTCCTCCAATATGAGCTGTCTGATATTTAATAAGATGACCACTCAGTTTTCCCATATTTAATACATTCATAGGACTTCTCTCTGGTATCAATTCTTTGATGAAGAGCAACGGTTGAGATTTAGCTGAAAGTTTCCTCACTGACATTAACAAAATTTTTTTTCTCCATAGACTTGTTTCTCTTTTTTTTAATAACTGAATTTTTAAATTGCACAGTCTCTCTTCTATGGGAACAACCAGCTCCCTCTCACAAAGGTCTTCACATCTCCAGTTATTCTAATGTAGAGCATTCAAGGCCACGGCTTGTAAGTCTTTCCATTAGCACTCTGAGGTTAATGCTTCTCCATAAATATCCAGCTTTGGTGATAATTCTTTGATCACCCACATGATAATTCTTTGATCACCCACACATACTTTAATCCTGGGCACAGGCTTTTGTGATCTCTCTTTTGCTTCCAGTGCTCTTTCCTTTGCTCTAATAAGGAGCTCACATCTGCTTTAGAAGTGAAAAGACCCAGTGAGACCAGGTTCCTGAAATTCTCCAGCATCAGCTTCTGCACACACTCCTCTGGGCAAAGTTCAGGCTTCCCCACTCATCTTGGGAGAAATCTCTGGCCTCTTGCATGAAAGTCCCTATACCCTGATGAGCATGATTTCAATCTTCACAATTGTTTCTAAGGAATCTTAGTCTTCTTGAGATGTTAAGATGCGTGCCTCAAATACGGCTTTAAGATGCTCAATTCCTGTCAAGCTCCACTACTTCCTAGCTTCTCATTTGGAGAAGGACTATCCATGAGAAAATAGAACTCAGGTGATTGTTGAGGGGATTGCATAAGAGCAACACAGAGGAGACTTGGAGTCAGCCTATACTGGATCTGTATCCTTCCTCTTCTACTCACTAGCCACGTTTATCCTCTCTGTGTTTCAGTATCCTCATTGTCCTCTCAAGTACTAAACCATAGTGATCTATGGAAGGCCTCTGACTGGTGACAAAAAAGAGCTAAATGCTGAGCTCCTCTATGAAGAGCAGCAGATAAAGGGTTATTCTTTCACTCGGTGGTACCTAATGAGAATGTTATATCTTCTGGGTCCTTGGAGATCCCCAAAACCATTGCACTCAGGCCCCATAGTCTCCACTCTTCATTATCCCAAGAACAGACATCTCCTGAGCTCTGCCCCCGCAGGTAGCATAGGCAAGAAATGCTTTAGCCAAAGAGACTTGGCCCGGGCTCCTTCCCAGGACTTTAAAGCTGTGGCCTACCTTTGGATCTTGGTGTTTGGGGATGCGCATTTAGGTGTAACAGAGTGTTTCTTCTGGGACAGTTTCCAGCTTCTCAGACACTGAGGACATTTCAGTCTTTTCAATAACATGTCTCCCACAGGTGCCAGGATGTGCACGCATGTGCAGAGACTCACTAAGGCACAGATGCCTCATACATCCTCCAGCACTTCACCCCACACCCACCAATCACACCCCCTCCTCCATTCACACATAGGCATATTCAGGGTCACTGGCTCACTGCCCTCAGGTGTGGATCGAAGTCCTGACCTGCTCACCACCCACACAGCCTCGGACCCCACCTGGGCTTTCCCCTCAGAACCTGATTGGAAATACCAATTTGTATATTTTATAGCTATGCTGTTCTATAGATTTTAAAGTGATATCTTTCTGTTCAAATGCATCTTTTATAAAACTGTCCCTCTTTTATGTGGTGATACTTCTGGCTATAAATTATTTTTTGCCTGATAGTGTAGGTCCATCAGCTTTCTTTTGGCTAGTGATTTTATGGAGACTTTCCACCTTCCATACTTCTACTTTCAATATTTCTGTGTCCTTATATTTAAACTTATCTCTTATAAGCCAATATATAGTTGGATTCTGTATGTTTGTCCTGTTAATATTAGTTTTTATTTGTACTATTGATCTATTTGCTTTTAATGTAATTATTGATGAAACAGAGTTGAAATCAATTGCCTGATTACTTGCTTGACCCACTTGTTCATGTTCTCTAATTCCTTCTCACTTTATCCTTTTGATTTCATCAAAATTTTTATTTTCATGTTTTCCCACTTCTTTCATATGAATTATTTTACTATTTTTACTTGTTAGTCTAGGGTGGCATGATGCAGTCTTGACTTGCTACATCATTTCAGTTAATGTTCTAAGAAGTCAGTATTTAAGCATGTATTTTTTTCTTTCTCACAGTCCTTATCTTACACAGTGTTTACATTTCCTTCTTTCTTTCTGGTATCATTCTCTGTCTTTGGCAAGAACTCCCTTTAATATACCAGATTTTTTTCTGTTTTTTTTAAATTGTGGGAATCTATATGCAGCATAATCATTCCCATCTCAACCTCCCAAGCATAGCATTCAATAGGATTAATCATATTCATAATATTGTGGGGCTCTTATCACCTTCTATTAGTAAAACTTTCCTATCTCCTCAAAAAAGACCCTACTTTCATTTTCCTCTGGTGTCTCAGGTTTGTTCCTCCTTATTAATGCTTGCTAATGCTTTAATCTCATCTTTTGCCTGAACTATTGCCTCCTATTTCTTTGTATATTTTATAAACATTTGTTGAAACTTGGTGTTCTAGGTTGCAAGCTGCTGGAATGCAATATACCATAACTGGAATGGTTTTTTAAAAGGGGAATTTATTAAGTTGCACGCTTACAGTTCTAAGGCTGTGAAAATGCCCCAAACTAAAGCAAGTGTATAGAAATGTCCAGTCTAAGGCATCCAGGGAAAGATAACCTTGGTTCAAAAAGGCCGATGATGGTCAGAGTTTCTCTCTCAACTGGAAAGGCAAGTGGTGAACATGGTGATGTCTGCTAGCTTGCTCTCCAGGCTTCTTGTTTCATGAAGCTTCCCCCAGGGAGTTTTTCTTCTTCATTTCCAAAGGTCTCTGGCTGTGAGTGCTGTCTCACTTTTTCCAAAATGTTTCCTCTTTTGAAGGATTCCAGTAAACTAATCAAGATCCACCTGTAATAGGTAGAGTCACATCTCCCTCTAATCAAAGGTTAATACCCACAATTAAGTGAGTCACATTTTCATGAATATATCCAATCAAGTTTACAACCTACAGTGCTTAATAGGGACTAAAAGAAGGGGCTGCCTCCACAAGATTGATAAGGATTAAAACACGCCTTTTCTAGGGTACATAATCCCTTCAAACCAGCACACTTGGATATTTTGATAATATAACATATAATAGCTATGTTTAGGCCCTGGAGCAAGTATTCCTTAACCTTGTAAACAACTAGTATCCTGACAAAGCTTTCCTTGAATGCTAGAAGCCAGCAAAAAAGAAAGGAAAGTGAGAAGACACCTTTTCTTATCTTTGCAAATTCACCTGGGAAAGTGCTGTCTCGGGGCTTATCCATACGATGAATTTAGACAGTACCTCCAGACCAAAGGCTAGTGGCCTCCGGGATCCTTTTTGCACATTTTTTTTGTCTTGCACAAGGGCCGGTAGCCCTCAGAATTCCCATGTTGCTCTTTCCTAGGAAAGTTTCTTCCTGGTCTCCTACACTGCACTGAACCTCCCACAGGCAGTATTCCTTTGCCCCAGGCAGCACGACCTGACTGCTTTCCCACAGATTCTGTTTTAGCCTGTCATTATGATGGATTACATTAATTGAGTTTTGAAAGTTGAGCCAACCTTGCATACCTGGAATAATTCTCACTTGTTTGTGGTGAATAATCCTTTACATACATTGTCAAATTTGGTTTGCTTATATTTTCTTGATGATTTGGGGGTGTATGTTCATGAGACAAATCTAAATTTTCCTTTTCTGTAATGTCTTTATTTTGTTATGGTGTCAGGGTAATTCTATCCTCATAGAGTGAAGTAAGATGTGTTCTCTGTGCTTTTCATTTCAGAAGAGATTGTAGAGAATTGCTGCCATTTCTTCCTTAAATGTTTGGTGGAATCCACTAATGAAGCCCATCTGGTGTTTTCCTTTTGGGAAGACTATTGATTCTCATTTTATTTTTCTAATATATTTGAGCTTATTCAGATTATCTATTTCTCCTTGTATGTCTTTTGGAAATGGAATTGATCCATTTATAGTACATCAAATTTGGTAGTTGTTAGTGTTGTTTTTTATATTCCTTTGTTACTCTTTAATGTCCATGGGACCAGTAGTGAAATTCCCTTATTTTCTGATATTAGTAAAATTGTTCTCCTTTATTCTTGGTGCTCCTCCTTAGAAGTTAATGAATTTTATCCATCTTTTCAAAAAACAAGTCATGGCTTTATTGATTTTCTCTATTGTTTTATGTTTCAATTTCATTGATTTCTGCTCTGAAATTTATTATTTCTTATTGCTTGTTGCTTTCAGTTTATAGTGTTCTTATTTCTATGCTTTACTAAATTTAAAGCTTATTGATTTTAGATCTTCTAATATATAAATTCAATGGTATAATTTTCCTTCTAAGCACCAATTACACTGTCTCCAATAATTTTTATAAGTTGTATTTTCATTTTATTTTTTTCCATAAAATCTTAAAATTTTCTCTTGAGACTTCTTTGCCCATGAGTTATATATATGTAAATTTATATATGTAAGTGAGTTACATATATAAATTTACATATATATGTGAATGTTTTGTTTCATTTAATCCCCACTATTTGGGGACTTTCAAGCTCTCTCTCTGTTACTTATGTCTACCTTAATTCCATTCTGATGTGTTTGTATGATTGTTTTTTTTTGCATGGGCAGGCACTGGGAATTGAACCCAGGTCTCTGGCAGGGCAGAAGAGAACTCTGCCTGCTGAGCCACTGTGGCCCACCCTGTATGATTTTTTATTTGATTTCAATTTTTGCAAAATTCATTGTTTTTTGGGCTCCAGAATACTGTCTATTTTAGTATGTTCCCTGTGAGCTTGAGAACAATAACTATTCTGCTGTTTTTTGACTGAAGAACTCTATAAATTCTATTCTATGATTGTCAATTGGATCCAGTTGACTGATGACGCTGCTCAGTTCAAAAATATTCTTATTGATTTTCTGCCAGCTGAATCTATATATTATAGATAGAATGTGTTTATGTCTCCAACTACAACAGTGTACGTGTCTACTTCTCTTTGCAGTTCTGTCTATTTTTGCTGCTGCACTGTGATGTTTTGTTGTTAGATACATATACATTAAGGATTGTTATGACTTCTTGGAGAATTGACATCATTATCACTGTTTGATGCCCCTTTTATCACTGATAATTTGCCTTGTTTTGAACTCTGTTTTACCTGAAATTTACATACCTGTCCTTTGATTTGTGATGGTGTCATATGTCTTTATCTACCCCTTTAATTTTGTGAAGTATCACATATATACATAAAAAAGAGAGAAAAAGAAATAATTTTCAAAGTAACTTTAACAAATAGTTATAGACCAGGTTTCAAAATTTTTGATAAGTTAACATTTCACTATTGCAGTTTTTTTTTTCTGGCTGCTCCAAAACACTGGAGGCTAAAAGAAATAGCAGTATAGTGATTCAGCAGCCATATTCATTTGTTAAATCTAATTTTATAATTCCTCCTCTTCCTTTGATCCTTCTCCCAATCTAGAGATCTTTGAGGACTGCCCATTCTAACTCTGATGTTAAGAAGAAGCATCAACAGTAAAGAATTGGGGAATGTAATTCTCAAAGAGGCTAGTCTCTCTGTGTTTCAAGATTTATCTGGCCTAAGAACCCTCTGGAGGTTATAAGTGTCAAGAAAGTAAAAGTGCATGCAACTTTTATAGAGTCGCAGTTAGAGCCCTAGGTGTTCTGAAAAGTTAACAGGAATGATGGCTGGGCATTGGTGAACCAAGACAATTAGCAATATCTAGATGAAGTTTGCATAGAAGTAGCCTTCAGAATAGCTTCTCCACTCTATTTGAACTCTCAGCCACTGATGCCTTATTTTGTTACACTTTTTTTTTTTTACCTCTTTTGGTTAAGGTGTTGTTGATACCCTGGTGCCAGGGTCATACTCATCCCTGGTCAGGGAGGTTTTCACCCCTGAATGTCATGTCCCACATCAGGGGGAGGGCACTGATTTTCCACCCAGAGTTGAGCTTAGAGAAAGAGAGGTAATCTATCACCGTGGTGTTAGACAGCAAATGGTTAGGTACATTTTTTTAATTCACTTAGTCAGCCTATCTTTTGAAAGATGTATTTAGAATATTCACATTTCAGGTGACTATTGGTATAATTGTATAAATATCTACCATATTTGTAACTTTTTAAATTCTTTACTGTTGTCCTTTTTTCCTTTCTTTACCTACTACTCTTTTTCTGCTCTTTGGTTTTACATGAGAATTTTATACGATGCAATTTTCTTCCTTCTCTTTGCATATCAATTATATTTCTTTTTGTTTTTGTATGCTGCATGATTGGGGTCATATTTCATTCTTTTTCCATGTGAGTATGGCAGTACTGCAACACAATTTGTTGGTTTTTTTTGGGGGGGGGCAGGGAATGCAAAGGCTGGGAATCGAACCTGGGTCTCTCATATATTTCTTTTATAAACTTTTTTGCAGGGTGCCCTATACTTTTCAACATGTGTAACAACCATAATCTAAGTCCACTTTCAAATTACCTTGTACTACTCGTTACTATTATTTCAAATGAATTTCTATGAAATCAATTAAGAATAAGTGAAATAAAAGGCTCAGGTTACTTTATTTTGTTCCTCCTCTAATGCTTTTCTTTCTTTAATGTGGATCTGAGTTTTGAATCTGTATTATTTTCCTTCTCTCTGAACAAGTTCCTGTAGCAAGGCAAATCTACTGGCAACAAATTTCCTCAGTTTTTGTTTATCTGATTTAGTCTTAATTTCTCCTTCACTTTTTTTTCACATGAACAGGCACCAGGGATCGAACCCAGATCTCCAGCATGGCAGGCGAGAACTCTGCCACTGAGTCACTGTGGCCCGCCCTCTCCTTCGTTTTTAAAACACGATTTTGTTGATACAGAATTCTAGAGTGGTGATTTTTCTCTCAACAGTTTAATATTTCACCCCATTTGCATGCTTGCTTCATGTTTGCAATGAGAAACTCAATGTAATTCTTATCCTTTTTCCTCTGTAGATTAGATGTGTTTCCCTCTCTTCTTTCAAGATTATCTTTATCTTGGAGTTCTGCAATTTGAATATGATATCCATAAGGGTTTTTTCCCCTTATGTTCATTTCTCGCTCTTCTCTCCATCTGGCATACCCATTACACATGTTACAACTTGTGCAATTGTTGGGCAATTCTCTGACATTCTATTCCTTTTATTTCATTATTATTTTTATCATTTCTACTTAGGAAAATTCTGTGAAAAATCTTCAAGCATACTCATTCTTCACTCAGCCATGTCCAGTACTATGGATGAGCCTATCAAAGGCATGTTTCATTTCTGTTATGCAGTTTTTTATTTCTCATGTGTCATTTTTTTCTTAGACTTTAAATATCTCTACCTACATTACTCATCTGTTCTGTTTTCCACCATTTCACAAAAGCTGTTAGATATTAATCATACTTTATTTTAAATTCCCAGACTGACATAAAATATGTCATATCTAAATCTGGTTCTATTGTTACTTTGTCTCTTCAAACTGTTTCTTATTTCATAATGCATGTTTGCCAATATTTTTTCTTTCTTATAGAACCTATGGGTTTACAAAACAATTATGCATAAAATATAAGATTCCATATACCACCATATTATTAACAACTTTCATTGGTGTGAAATATTTGTTACAATTGATGATAGCATATTTTAATACTTATACTGTTAGCTATAGTCCATGCTTTCACTTAGTGCTCACAGTTTGTGTAGTGTAACTCATGGGTATGTTTATTAATTTTTATTCTGTTACCATATATACAATCTAACATTTCAGCTTTTAGCCACATTCAGATATTTATTGCAGGGCTGTTAATTATGTTCACAATATTATGCTACCATCACCAGCATCCATTACCAAAACATTTGCATCATTCCAATTAGGATCCCTGTACTTTTTGTTGTTGTTGTATGCTGTATAGGGGTGTGTGTGTGGCACATTTCATTCTTTTTCCATGTGAGTATCCCCTTATTGCAGTACTCCTTTCTGAATTTTTGTTTAGTTTGTTTTTCATTTGTTTGTTTACTTGTTTGTTTGGGAAGTGAGTGGACCAGGAATCATTCCGGGGTCTTCCACATGGCAGGGGAGAATTCTACCACCGAGCTACCTTTGCACCCCCACGAACCCTGTAAATTTTAAGTCTTAACTTCCCATTCCCTATCCCCATGTAATCCCCTGGTAGCCCATATTATAGATTTTGACTCGTTGAGTAAGCTTATTCATTTTTATGGCTGAATAATATTTCATCATATGTACAAACCACATTTTATTTAAGCATTCAACAGTTGAAAGACATTGAAACTGTTACATATCCCAAAAAAGCATGTTCTTCTAATCCAACCTTGTGGGTGCAGGCCTATTGCAGGTGGGACCTTTTGATTAAGTTGCTTCCATGGAGATGTGACCCCTCCCATTCAAGATGGGTCTTAATCCACTTGCTGGAGTCCTTCAAAAGAGCTGAGAGAGTTCAGAGAAGCTAGGTAAGATAATGTCCCAGGAGAATCCTGAAAGACATATGGAGCTGAAAGAGTCATTTTGAAACCAACCCAGGAGAGAAGGACAGATGTCATAATGTGCCTTCCCATGTGACAGAGGAACCCGATGCCATCAGCCTTTCTTCAGTGAAGGTATCCTCTTACTGATGCCTTAGTTTGGACATTTTTGTGGCCTTAGAACTGTAAATTTGTAATCTAATAGATCCCCTTTGAAAAAGCCGATCCATTTCTGGTATATTGCATTCCAGCAGCTTTAGCAAACTGAAAAGTGTTGCTTCCATCTTTTAGCAATCATGAATAATGCTACTGTGAGCTCTGGTGTGCAAATATCAGTTCAAGCCCCTGCTTCAATTCTTTGGGGTATATACCAAGTAGTGGAATTGTCTGGTCATGCAGTAGTTCTATACTTAGTTTTCTGAGGAATTGCCAAACTGTGTTCCGCAAGAGATGCACCATTTTACACGTCCATCAGCAATGAATGAGTGTTCCTATTTCTCTGCATCCTCTACAACAACTGCTATTTTCCATTTTTTAATAGCACCCATTCTCCTGGGTGTGAAATGGATCTCATTTTGGTTTTGATCTGCACTTCCCTCGTGGCTAATAATGTTGAGCATCTTTTCATGTGCTTTCTGAATGCCTGTATATCTTCCTTGGAGAGTTTATTCAAGTCTTTTATCCATTTTTTAAGTTGGGTTGTTCATCTTTTTGTTGTTAGGCTTTAGGACTTCTTTATATATTCTGGATATTATACCGTTTTCAGATATATAATTTCCAAATATGCCCTCCTACTTTGTAGGTTGTTCTGTAACTTATATGATAAAGTCCTTTGAAGAGCAAAGTTTTTAATTTTAAGGAGGTACCATTTATCTATTTTTTATTTTATTGCTTCTGCCTTGGTTGCAAAGTATAATAGAAACCATTGCCTAAATTAAGGTCTCAAAGAGGCTTCCCTACCGAAGTTGTTTCTAGGAGTTTGATAGTTCTGGCTTTTATATTTAGGACTTTAATCCATTTTGAGTTGCTTGTTGTATAAGATGTGAGATAGAGATCCTCCTTTTATTATTTTTTGCAAATGGAAATCCAGTTTTCCTAGCATCCTTTGTTGAAGAGACCATTCTTTCTCAAATTTAGTGGTCTTTGCCACCTTGTCAAAAGCAGTTGGTTATAAATGTGAGAATTGATTTCTGACCTCTCAGTTCTTTTCCACTTGTCTAAATGTTTGTTCTTGTGCCAATTCCATACAGTTATGATTACCGTGGTTTTCTAATGAGTTTTTTAAATTGGGAAATGTGAGTACTCCAACTTTATTCTTTTTTTCAAGATGGCTTTAGCTAATTGGGGCCCCTTACCCTTCCATATAAATTTGTTGATTGACTTTTCCATTTCCTCAAAGAAGATTGTTGGAATTTTGATTAGGATTGCACTGAATCTATAAATAACTTTAAATAGAAATGGCATCTTAGTGATATTTAGTCTTCCAATCTATGAACACAAACTCATTTTTTGTCCTTAATTTCTTTTAGCAATGTTTTGCAGTTTTCTGTAAAAGTTTGTCAATTTTATTGATCTTCTCCAAAAACCAACTTTTGATTCTGTTGTATCTCTCTATTTCTTTTATGTTCTCTCTTTTATATTTTATTTATCTCCACTCTAATCATTGTTATTTACTTCCTTATGCTTGCTTTGGATTTAGTTTGCTTTTTTTTCTAATTCTTACATTTTGGGGTGGGTCTCTGATTTGAAGTCTTTCTTCTTTTTTAGTGTACGCATTTGGAGCTAGAAATGTCCTTCTCAGCACTACCTGTACTACACCCCATATATTGTTAGTTGCATTTTCATTATTCATTTGCCTCAAGATATTTCCTAGTTTCACCTGTGATTTCCTGTTTAACCGTTAGTTGTTTAAAATTATGTCAATTTCACATATTTGTGCTTTTACCATTTATACTTCCCATTGATTTCTAGCTTCATTCCATGGTTGTTGTGGAATATTCATTGTGTAATTGCAGTATTTTTTAATTTTGACACTTGTTTTAACATGGTCTATCCTGGAGAATGATCCGTGTGCTCTCAGAAGAATATGTGTTCTTTTTTTGTTGGTTGAAGTGTTCTATAAATATTTGTTTGGTCTAGTTGGCTGAGAATATCATTTGAGTCTTGTATTTCCTTCTTGATCATCTGACCAGATGTTCTGCCTACTATTGAGAGTGGTATTTTTAAAGTCTCTTACTATTCACTTAGAAGCTTTAATTTCTTCTTCATGTCTGTGACTATTTCTTCATGTGTTTCGGGTCTCTGTTGTTAGTTGCATATATATTTATAATTATATCTTCCTTGTGAATTTTCCCCTTTATTTGTATATAAAGATCATCTTTATCCCTCATAACTGTTTTTGACTTAAAGTCTATTTTATCTGATATTAGCATAGCCACCCCAGCTCTATTTTGGTTACTACTTGCATGATATATTTTTCCTTTCCTTTCACTTTCAACCAACTGCATCTTTGAGTTTAAGGTGAGTTTCCTGTAGACAGCATATAGTCAGGTGTTTTAGATTGCTAGTGCTGCTAGAATGCACTACACCAGAGATAGACTGGCTTTTATAAAGTTACAAATTTATTTAGTTACAAATTCACTGTTCTTCAGATGAAAGGCAACTGGCTTTCCTCTGGCTTTCTCAGCCACATGGGAAGGCACACAATGATGTCTGCCAGCCTGCTCTCCCAGCTTCTGGGTTCAAATTGCTTCCCCTGGGGTGATTCCTTTCTGCATCTACAGGCATCTGGTGAGCCAGCTCTGAGTGGTGAGCTGACTTCACTACTGAGCTCTCCTCTGACCTCTTTCTTTTAAGCCTCCAGCTAATTAAATGTCACTCATTGCAGAAGGCACTCCCGCAGCTGTAATCAGCCATAGATGAATTTCACATGCTGATGATTTAAGTTCATAGCAACAGACCAACTGGGCATTATCACCTGACCAAGTTAACACCTGAACCTAACTATTACATTGGGTCATGGTTTTTTGTCCTTTCTAGGAAACTCTGCCTTTTGAGTGGGGAATTTAACCCACTGACATTTAAAGCCACTACTAATAATTCAGGACTTTGTTCTTCCATTTTGCTATTTAATCTCTGCATGTCATATACTTTTTTCACCCCTCCATTTTTTCCATTAATGCCTACTTTTATAATTATTTGATTTTATGGTTTTATACCATATTGAGTCCCTTCTGTTTTTTATCTTGATATACTTTTCATATATTTTCCTTGTGGTTACCATGGGGTTAAAATTTGAATCCTAAATATAAGACAATAACAATACAATACAATACTGGCATTCATAATTACCCAAATGGTTATCTTTACCAGAGGTTTTTATTTCTTTATGCTGATTTGAACCACTGTCTAGTGTCCTTTACTTCAGACTGAAGAATTCCCTTTAGCTTTGCTTATAGAACAGACTGAGAGTTGATGAATTCCCTTAGCTTTTGTTTATCTAGGAATGTCTTAATATCTCACTCATTTTTGAAAGAAAGTCTTGCCAGATATGAATTTCTTGGTTGGCAGTTATTTTCTTTGAGCATTTTAAGTATTTCAACCCACTACCTCCTAACCTCCATGGTTTCTGATGAAACACTAGCCCTCAATCTAATTGGGGTGCCTTATCCATAACAGGTTGCTTTTCTCTTTTGGGTTTCAGAACTCTCCTTGTTCATTGCATTCAATAATGTGATCAATATATGCTGGGTGTATTTTTCTTTATGTTTATCCTGTTTGATGTTTTCTGTTCTTCCTGGATGTGCATATTCACATCTTTTGTTAAGTTTAGGGAGTTCCCTTTCATTATTTCTTTGATTATTCCTTTTGCCCCTTTCTTTCTTCTCCATCTGGAACTCCTATAACACATTTACTGGTACACTTGATGGTCTCCCAGATATGTCCCAGGCTATTTCACTTATTATTCTTTTCTCTTTCTGCTCCTCAGCTTGATTCATTTCAAGTCTTTTTTCTTTGTGTTCACTGATTCTTCTGACAGCTTCAATCTACTCTTATTTTATTTATTTATTTGCATTTGAAATAAAATATAATCATTGTAAATCCTGTTTGTATGGTAAATTTCATAAACCAATTTAAAATTAAGGCACACAAGGAAAAAATCTACAGATATCAGAGTTTCTTGAATTCTAAATACTAAACATTAATTAAATATCATTTGAATAGCTATCAAAACCATGTACATTCTCAAAATGTCAAGTAGAAAATTATTAGAAACATCAGCTTTGATATAGTAATGACCCATGTTCCTGAGCAGTTTCAAGTTTTTTATTTCAGGAAAATATAAAGATATAAATGTTTTTACAACTAACATATGAAAATCTTATCTCTTATGAGGATATAACATTTAAAATATATTTTATCTAATATTACTATAGCAACTGTGCTGGTTTGAAAGGAAGTATGCCCTAGAAAGCCATGTTTTAATCAAAATCCCATTTCATAAAGGTAGAATAATCACTGTTCAATACTGTATGTTTGAAACTGTAATCAGATCATCTCCTTGGATGATGTGATTTAGTCAACAGTGGTTGTTAAACTGGATTAGGTGACAACATGTCTCCACTTATTTGGGTGGGTCTTGATTGGTTTATTGGAGTCCTATAAAAAAGGAAATGTTTGGAGAAAGGGAGATTCAGTAGAGAGCTGAGAATGCTGCAGTACCACATAGCAGAGAGTCCACCAGCCAGCGACCTTTGGAGATGAAGAAGGAAAATGCCTTTTGGGGAGCTTCATGAAACCAGAAGCCAGGAGAGAAAGTTAGCAGATGATGCCATGTTCACCATGTGCCCGTCCAGCTGAGAGAGGAGCCCTGACTATATTTGCCATGTGCCCTTCCACTTGAGAGAGAAACCCTGAACTTCATTGGCCTTGCTGAACCAAGGTATCTTTCTCTGGATGCCTTTGACTAGACATTTCTATAGGCTTGTTTTAATTGGGCATTTTCTCAGCCTTAGAACTGTAGACTAGCAACTCATTTAATTCCCCTTTTTAAAAGCCATTCTGCTTCTGGTGTATTGTATTCCAGCAGCTAGCAAACTAGAACAGCAGCTAGTCTGCTTGCATCCTTGGGTCTTAGATAAGTCTCTTATGAGCAGCATAAAGACAGATCATATTATTTGATCCATTCTGTCAATCTGTGCCTTTTTAGTTCATTAACATTCAAAATTTTTACTGTAAAAGCAGTTAGTGGGTCTAGAATCTTGTCCTATAGTTTTTCTTTGTGAGATCTCTATATTACTTTCCCTTTCTCACTTTCTAATCCCTTAAATTACACTTGCTAATACTCTTCAATTCTGTACTCTCCTCCAGACCTCCCTCTGTAGTCTTTTTTCAGTCGACAGAATTCCCTTTAATATTTCTTGCAGGACAGGTCTCTTATTGGCAAATTCTCACAGCTGTTTATTTGTGAAGATTTTAATCTTTCCTTCGATTTTGTAGGACAACTTGGCAGGATAAAGTGTTCTTGGCTGGAAGTCTTTCTCATTCAGAATCTTAAATATATCATACCATTGCCTTCTCACCTTCATTGTGTTTGTTGAGTAGTCTCAGTCTTGTATAGTTCCCCTTATATATAATAACTCTGTTTTCTCTTGCTGCCTTCATGACTTTTGGCTTCTCTTCAAGATTTGACATTCTGATAAGTATATGTCTTAGAGTAAGCCTATTTAGATTTATTCCATTTGAGACTGTTTTAGCTTGTTTGATTTGAGCAATTTATGTCTTTCATAATGATTGAGAAGTTTTCCCTTATTATATCTTTACCTAGCCTTCCTGTCCTTTTACTCTTCTCTCCTTCTGGGATACCAATAATTCTAACATATATATTGTTGTCTCTCTTTCCCTGAAATCAAATTCAATATTTTCCATCTTTCTTGCCATTTGTTATTTTGAACATTCAAGCTCATTTGTCATATCTTCTAATTTGCTTATTCTTTCTTCTGTCTCTTGAAATCTACTGTTGTGAGTCTCTAATATATTTTTAATTTTGCCTACAGTGTCTTTCGTCTCTGTGATATCTTATGTTTTTCTATTTATATTTTCAGATTCTTCTTTATGCTCCTCTAGCATCTTCTTGCAATCCTTTATTTCATTATGAATAGCTTTAATTAGTTGTTCCAAATTCTGAGTCCCTTCAGATGATTTAATTTGGTCATTTGGCTAAGCCATATTTGCCTGGTCCTTCATATGCTTTATGCTCTTCTATTGTGGATGGGGCATTTTAATGTCTTAATAATGTTATTTTGCAGGTTTATTTCCTTCCCACATCTCAAATTTTGTTTCTACTTGTATTAGTTTTGAAGGTGTCCTTTTGAATTTGGTTTGCAGTCTCTCCCCATGAGACCAAGACCCTAATCTCAAGAGGGATGTTGGAATTCTAGTTAGGGCTTTGTTTGAGAACTAGGAAGGTAGGCACTTTGTCTGGCTGGAGTTTACTCTTCTCCCCAGGAGATGGCGCTCCTGAGCCTTCTCATCCCCTCAGGCCCGCCAGACTCCAATCATAGGTCCAGCCAAATCAAGTGAAAACCTCATGGGACTCCAGCCAGGGCCACTAACCCCAACATGCACCAAAGTCCACCAACCCTGGGGCTGCAGATGAGTGGTAGACACCCCAGTGGAGACATCTCTTGTGTGACCAGTGGATCTAGTGGCCCCCAGACTCCCCCGGGATGATGCCAAGTTGTGGGACTGGGTATTTTGGCTTCACCTGCCCAGTCCAGAAATGTCTGGAGGCCAGTCACAGTGCTCAGCTCAGCCAGCTTCCTCAGCCTCACCTGTCCACTGCAGTCTTCATGCCTCAGTGGGAGAACGAGAGTGACACCAGGATCCAAACAGTTCTCTTTCACTGGTTAGATGTTGAACTGCACTCTTCATGTCTCCCCCTCCTCTTCAAGGGCCCTCCCCAGTCCTTGCCAAAATGTAAAAATAAAAAATAAAGCAGGCACCTACAGTAGCACATCACAAAAGGAGGAAGTAGGCACTTTACCTTGACTAAGAGTCTGTGCACAGGAAAAGCACGTCTGTTATTTTCCAAGTTCACCACAGATACTCCTAGCTACAAAGCCAAAGGGAAAATCTGCTCAAGCCAGCTGAGAGGTTAGGTGGAGTCATGACTGAGCACATCCACCCTATTCTCTTTCTCCCAATTTCTCTGTTTTTTCACCCAAAGTCTCCCTGTACAGGGTAGAAGATCCTCCAAGATCACTTGCACCCTGAAGCCACTGTCTGGACATTTTTCTATCACGTCTCTCATTGTTTCACAGGGCCAGAGTGACCTCAGCTTGTCCTACTCCACCATCTAGTCTTGAAACCTTCCTGGGCATTTTCATTTCAGTTATGTTGGTCTTTACCACCAGTATTTCACTTTTATCTCTTTTTAAAATTTCTATCTCTCTACTAAGATTCTCATATTACTCGTTCCTTGTTTTCTTAAAACCCTTCAGTTATTTCTCTGTATTTCCCTTCATCTTGTTGAAGACTTCAAAGATCTTTTTATAAAAGACTTTGTTCAGTATGTCCACTTTCTCATCTTCTTCATTCGTGTTTTCTGGATTTTTAGCCTCTCCCTTTGGATGGGTCACCAATTCTCTTTCTTTGTTTTGTACTCTTTTGTTGCTCATTGTACATTTTTTTACATTCACTATATTTAATAAAAATACACCAACCATTTCAAATGACAGGAATAAATAGTAAATTTCAAAAAGGAGGAGCAAAACAGTGGTAATGATTATGAAAGTAGAGCCAACACTTATTGAATGTCCAGAAGGACAGTGCTGGGAAGATGCTGATAACCTGTGCTCTGCCCCCACCATTGGCCATCAGGCAACAGCACCATTTGGGCATTTCTCCTGGTTGTGTTACCTCTGAGACTGTTTCTCTGACTCTCCTGAGATTACATGAGTGACCTAAAATAGCCTAGAAAATTCCTTTTCTGCTTAAACTAAACAAGGTAGTTTTTACAACTAATAATTGTTATTTGTCCTGCTTTCTGTTGTTCTTCTCCTGCCTTGCTTTCTTTATGAATGAATGAGTTCTTAATACCTGGTCCTTTTTACTGACTTTGAAACTATACCCTCTATTTCTAGTGCTTTGGAGGTTACTTCTAGATGTGTGTTAACAAAGTCTAAGGTTAGTCAAGAGCTCTAGTGCCCTTTAAAAACCACACAAGACCTTAGAACTTTTTATCATTGCCCCCCTCCAGTTTTCAGTAGTTTTGCCCTCCAGTACTTTACTTTTATCTTGACTTTGTTTTAACCATTTTCATTGTAAAATATAGCATACATACAAAGCAAAGAAAGAAAAAGGAATAATTTTCAAAGCACACTTCAACAAACAGCTAGAGAACAGATCCCAGAGTTTGTCATGGGCTACCATTCCATAATCTCAGATTTTTTCCCTCTAACTGCACCAAAGCACTAGAGGCTAGAGTGAATTTTAATATAATGATTCAGCAGCCATACTCATTTGTTAAATCCCATTTTTCTGTTATACCTCCTCCTTCTCCTTTAATCCCTCTCACACTCTTTAAGGATCCTTGAGGAATGCCCATTCTGATTCTTTCATGCTGAGAAGCAGAGTCCACACTGAAGAACAGAGGCATCCAATCAATTGGTAATCCTGGAGAGACTGGTGCTTCTGGGTTTCAGGTTTTATCTGACTAGAAACCCTCTGAGAATTACATGTTCCAAGAAAATAAACCTAATGCATGAAACCTTTACAGAGTCTCAGTTCAAGCCCCAGATGCTCTTAAGAGACAACAGGAGTAATGTTGCTTGGGGTTAAGCAAACTATGACCATTAGCACTATCTAACTGCCTATTAACTATTGGCCAAAGCATGCATTTTTAGTTTTCACCCTATATCCCTCTACCTTTGACTTCTGTCCACTATCAAATCTTTGGATATTTTGTGTGAGAACTTATTTATAATTATAAAGTTGATCATTGGGACACATGGCACTATATATCCCCTTTCAGTCATTTCATCTTCAGTATGGCAAGGTACTTATAAACCCACTGATTAGTTATTGCCACTTCTATCGGTTCCTTTGCATTTAGATTCAAAGTAAGTTGTTGGGATTTTGATTCGCTTTGGATTGAATCTGCAGATCAGTTTGGGTAGGGTAGACATCTTGATGACATTCAACCTTCTTATCCATAAGCATGGAATGTCTTTCCATCTATTCAGTTTATTTTTATTTCTTTTAGCAGTTTTTTTCTTGAAATTTTCTGTGAATAAGTCATTGACATCCCTGGTTAGTCTTTTTTCTTAGATACCTGATTCTTCTGGTTGCTATTTTGAATGGATTGTTTTCTTTTATTGTCACCTCAAATAGGTCATTGCTTGTGTATAGAAACATTACTGATTTTTGTACATTAATCTTGTATCCCACCACTTTGTTGAGTCTGTTTATTAGCTCAAGTAGCTTTGCCATGGATTCGTCAGGATTTTCTAAGTATAGGATAGGATCATGTCATCTGCAAAAATGAAAGTTTTACTTCTTTTCCTATTTGGATGCTTTTTATTTCTTTCTCCTGTCTAATCACTCCATTAGGACTTCTACTACAATGTTGAATAGTAATGATGACAATGGGCATCCTTTTCTCATTCCCAATCTTAGGGGGGGATGCTTTCAATTTCTCACCATTAAGTATGATGCTGGCTATGGGTTTTTCATATATGCCCGTGGTACTTAGATTCAGATGTCAACTTGGCTAGGTGAAGGTGCCTTTCCTCTGAAGAACTATACATTAACTAAGTAAATCCTCTTTTATTAAAAGCCAATCCATCTCTGGTGTGTTGCATTCTGGTAGCTAGAAAACTAGAATGATGCCCTTTATGATATGGAGGAAGTTTCCTTTAATTCCTAGCTTTTGAAATGTTTCATCAGGAAAGGATACTAGATTTTGTTGAATGCTTTTTCAGCATCAATCTACATGATCATGTAATTTTTTCCTTTTGATTTGTTAATGTGCTGTGTTATGATGATTGATTTTCTTATGTTGAGCCACCCTTGCATTCTTGGTATGAATCCCACTTTGTCATGACGTGTAATTCTTTTAACGTGGTGTTGAATTCAATTTGCTACTATTTTGTTAAGAATTTTTGCATCTATGCTCATTAGGGAGATTGGTCTGTAGTTTCCCGTTCTTGTAGGGTCTTCATCAGACTTGGTAGTGGAGTGATGTTAGCATCGTAAAAAGAGTTAGATAGCATTCCCTTTTCCTCAACCTTTTGGAAGAGTTTGATCAGGCTTGGCACAAGCTCTTTTTGGAATGTTTGATAGAATTCTCCTGTGAAGCTGTCTGGTCCTGAGCTTTTACTTTGTGGGAAGATTTTTAATGACTGATTGAATCTCTTCCCTTGGTTTGTTGAGATTTTCTACTTCTTCTTAAGTCAGTATAGGTAATTCATGTGTTTCTAGGAATTTGTCCATTTCATCTAAATTGTCTCATTTGTTGACATATAGTTCTTCATAATATTCGCTTATGATCTTTTAAATTTCTTCATGATTTGTGGTAGCACCCCCATTTCTGATTTTATTTGCATCTTCTCCCTTTTTTGCATTGTTAGTCTAGCTATGGTTCCATCAATTTTATTGATTTTTTCAAAGAATCAATGTTTACTTTTGTTGATTCCTTCTATTGTTTTATTGTTCTCCAGTTTGTTTGTTTCTGCTTTAATCTTTATTATTTTTCTTCCTTTATTTGTTTTGGAGTTAGTTTGCTGTTCTTTCTCTAAATTCTCCAGGTAGGCAGTTAAATCCTCAGGTTTTGCTTATTCTTATTTCTTAATTAAGGCATTTAAGGCAATAAATCTCCCTCTCGGCACTGCCTTTGCCACACCCTATAAGTTTTGATACATTGTATTCTCATTATCATTCATCTTCAGATATTTACCAATTTCTTTAGCAACTTCTTTCTTTTTTTAATTTATCTATTAATTAAAAGAAATAAAGAAGCAAAATAAAACAACATACATAATCAGTAATTCACAATATCATCACTTAGTTGCATATTCATCACTTCTGAGAACATTTGCATTAATTCAGAAAAAGAAATAAAACGAACACAGGAAAGAAAAAAAAATACATTGTATTCTCATTATCATTCATCTGCAGATATTTACCAATTTCTTTAGCAACTTCTTTCTTGACCCACCGACTATTTAAGAGTGTGTTTTTTAATCTCCATGTATTTGTGAAAGCTCTGGTTCTTCGGTGATTATTAATTTCCAACTTTATTTCATTGTGATCAGTGAAAGTGCTTTGGATAATTTCAATCTTATTAAATATATAAAGATTCAGACAGTACATTTTAAATTTTTGACTCTGGGATTTATTCCCCAGCATGTCTATTTCTTGGTTTTGTAAACAACTGGTTATAAGGCCAAAATTTTCTTGAGCTTTCACCCTCCCATCAGGAATCTCCGCCCAAGGTAAAAGCAGTGTTCCATGTTTTCCCTGTCTTTCAGGGTCTGTGTCTTGTCCTGGGATTTTGCTTGTTGTTTATTGTGGAATTGTTCTGTTTACAAGAGTTTGGTTGTCCATTTTGTTTCCCAGGAGACAAACCTCCCTCTCCCACATGTTTGAAGCTAAAAAATGCTCAAAGTGGTCTGCCTCTGTGGTTTCTTACACTCCCTTCATTGTTTTTAGCTGCTTTTTACTGGAAGGCAGATTCCAGGAGTAGGGTCACATTAGAAAGGACTTTCTCAACTCAGTCATTCCTATCTGAAACAGGGTTGGAGTCCCACACAGGAGGTAAAAACTGGCTCCAACATGCTCTGGGGAAGGTGTCAGGAGAGGTTCAAGAGCTTTTTCCATAGCTCCCCACAGCTGAGCTTTCTTAGCCTGTCCAGAAAATGTAGCCCTACAACTAAATGTGCCCCAATGCCCTGAGGAAGCATAGTCTTCTTTACCCTGGCCTTTGCCCAGGGTGGGTTAAAATAGTGGTACCCCTTTGCTGGGTCCATGATCAGTGATCAGCTTGCCCACCTGTTGTCTAGGAGAAAAGGAATTTTAGCCTTTCTGTCACCAATGAGACAATGAGGGGCTGGACCCCATGGCAACCTGTAATGAGAGTTGGGAATGGGCACCAGTACCTGCTGTACAGAGAAAGCAGTTTACAGTTCTTTGCCATAATTTCTCAACCTTTTACTCCTGCTCTTCCCTGTATGCTTACAGTGTATTTCTGGCTTCTGGAGTTTCAAAATAATTGTTTCAGATGTGTCCTGCCTATTTAAGAGTTGTTTGTAGAAGGACTAAGTCCTGAAGCTCCCTACTCTTACTCTCACACTGTTTTTTTCTTGCCCTTTATTACAATGTATATTTCTGTGAAAGCCAGACATGGTATCAGCTCATAGAAACTGAGGTAAATATGCCTTTAGTGTTATGGCTCTATGTTGACCTGTCTAAGAGTTTGCCTGTCCTTACTGTTCGTGGTAGCTATAGGTGTATAAGGCTTAAATTTCCTCCACTCTCCTTGTTTTTGGCTTCATTGTTGTTTTGCATTTTCCCAGAAACCACTTCTGAAATGGAATCTGAATCTTGCTCATTTTTTCAGTTGTAATTCTTTGTTATTATATAGAAGCCTGTGGATGTGGTGTTAAGGCATGGGGAGAGGAAGGTTTATGTAATAATAAGCTAGATTTCTGTCTTTTAGTGGACTGTGCCCCAGGGCTCTGACCTTCACAAATTCTCTGTCACCTTTTCACCATTTTAGGCTAGACAGGAAGGCTAGAGAGGATTAGAATTGGGTATTTCCTGAGATTGACTAGATTCTGGTCAAATGATTTCCCTGGAGGTCAGTTGGAGAACAGAATGTTCTGCACATAGTTTGAAATGGTTACTTTCCCTTGGGCATATTTAAAATATTCATTTTCCCCACCTGTCCTCTAGTTCACTAATCGTTTCTTCTTCCTCTTCAAATCTGCTGTTGTAAGTTTCCATTGTGTTTTAAATCTCTTCTATTGTGTCTTTCATTCCCATAAATTCTGCCATCTGTTTTTTCAAGCTTTTGAGTTCTTCTTTATGTCTTCCTTTTATCCTTCATCTCTTTTGCCATACAGACTTTTTTCTCACAACATCATTTTCTAAATTCTTATCCTTTCACTGATCAACTATCTCTTTCTGAATGTATTATGAACTCAAATATATAATGGATAATTCCTAACTCATGAAATAGGGTCTTTTTTTTCAATGCAATGGTCTAATGGATGTAATTGGGTACATTTCGTTCAAAATTAAACTATGGGTCTTTTCAGAATATATTTGCTTAACACCCATATCAGAGGAATGACTGATGGAATGTAATAAATAAAATTGTACCCCTTTTGTATATGGATCAATGCATCAAGTGTCTTCAAGACCAATGTCTTAATAAGCAGAGAGATTGATGCCTCTCCAAAACTATAATTTTTGTCTCATGAAGATTCCCTGAGAATTGCTCTGGTCTCTATGGCCATGAGTTTCTCTGTCCTCACTGCTCTGATTTTAGGGGTGTTTATTTGATATCAAGACACACCCATTGTTAGAGCGAAATCTAAGTGACCTCCTCCTTATCATCTTAATGTTGTGTTTCCTCTCTTTCTTGACATTTATTGGTCAGCCTAACCCAGTCACCTGTATCCTGAGACAAACATTCTTTGGAGTGATATTTTCTGTGGCTGTTTCTGCTGTTTAGCAAAGACCTTCATTGTGGTTATGACCTTCAAGCCATCAAACCAGAAAATACATTATATATGTGGATGGTCACCTAATTTGCAAAGTCTATGGTTTAGAGTGGCTCCCTCATTCAGGTGTGTCTCTGTGCATTCTGGCTAGGAACCTCTCCCCTTTACCCCGAGATGGACACACAATCTGAGTTTGGCCAAATCATCCTTCTGTGTAATGAAGGATCCACTACTGCCTTTTACTGTGTCCTGGGTTACTTGGGCTTTCTGGTATTACTGAGTTTCACAATTGCTTTTCCAGCCAGAAGGTGCCAGACAGTTTCAATGAGGCAAAATCAATCACATTCAGCATGCTGGTTTTCTGCAGTATGTGGATTTCTTTCATACCCACCTATCTGCACACAAAAGGCAAGGCCATGGTGGCTTTAGAAACCTTCTCAATCTTGGCTTCCAGTGTTGACTTCTTGGGTTGTATATTTCTTTCCAAATGCTATATGATTCTATTAAGATCAGATTGGAATTTAAGAAAAATATTTTTGAAAAATATTTCAAAAAAAATATTTAGACAAGATCCTTCCCAAAGGCAAAGGATTTAAGATTCAAACTGGCATCACTGATAGCATGACATAGCACTAATAAATACATTTCAATAAAATGATGACCATTGTTCTTTAATCAGGTGGTACCATTATCATTGGAGACAGCAAGTGATGGTGGAAAAAGCTCTGTTATCAGATAGAAAAAATGTTCAAATTCAGCACCTCTGTTGGCTGACTCTGACTTCCATTGCAGTCAATTAACATCTCCTTGACATACAATATTCTCATCTCTAACAGCATGTAATAGACTAACAAGTCATAAAGGGTTAGCATAAGAATTAATGAAATCATTTATGTGAAAACATGTTTATTTTTGTTAGCCTTAATCTGGTTTTCATTTATCTCATGAGGTGTAATTTATTCAGAAAGACTCTAGTGGTAGGAAGCTACTGATAACTGATTTCCCCTCATTAAACTACTCATAAAGACAACATGATATAAAAATTTGAACTCTGGTCTGTGTAAATCACATTCTGCAGTGAGAAACTTGACTTACCGAGAGACAGTGAGAGAGGATCCCACCCTTATTGGGCAAGTGTCACTTTCTATTATAGACAGATCTTTCAAACACTTTGTCTTCTACCTCTCTCCACTACTGATACCTGATATTACCTACAATTTTTCCAGCAATGAAATGTATCAGAAGTTATGTGGATAGAAGTATGAGGCCTAAATCCAGGAATGTAAGAGAACAGTTGGGATTTAAGGACCTGGAACATTTGTGGAATAATTCTCCCTAGAAGATGTGGTTTTCAGCTATTTCTTTCTGGGCAAAGAAATTCCTATGTACAGACTATTTCTGATAATCCAGTAACAAAACCCTCACATAAACATATAAAGGCAGAAGCAAAGGACAGGCAAAGACATGTGCTGGGCTTACCCTCTGTTAGCCTATCTTCAGTGGTCAGCTCCTCGCTTGAAGGCAAGATCCTCAGGCTTTCATTACTGGAAATACAAGTTGGAATCTGCTATGGGGCTCAGATTCACCACTGAGCAGCAGACATGGCCAAACTAATAGAAACTAGTGGAAATAAATGATGCTCAGAAATTACTACTTCAGGTAACTGTTCTTATGGAACTGATGTTATATTTCATTCAAAGTTCTGTAGCTTAAGAGGAATTGTGTTTGCACATAATAATGGATCTGTACAACTGTAAGACCATGGAAAACTGAATTAAAGATACTCTTACCTACCCTATATCAATTTTCATTTTTCATCTATTATTTTCTCTCCTAAACTGGATAGATCTCTACCTAAAATTAACATGTACTAAATCACTTTGATTATGCTACTTCAGTTGCTTCTATTTGGTCATAAAATTAGCAGATGACAAAACAGATATTCCCTTGGCAAGTCTCCAATATGAATAACCTGTACTATGTTCAGTTTACCATCTGAACATAAAACAGTTTATTCATATCAGAATAATATTCTGACATTCTATTCAGAATAAAGATTTGGCTATAGAAATTGTATTGGAAAGTTTCTACAATTATATTATTCATTCATTCACAGGAATTTGATACTTAAGTGTGGAATGAAGCTTAGTTGAAAAAAACTGTAACTATCAGGTTAGGTATGCTGATTAAGATCATGTTTCCAAAGCAATTCTTTTTTTGTTATGGTTGTATATCATTGCGTTGAATATCTAAGCCCTGAAATGTATTTAATTAGTGGAAGGAATAGTGTCTTCAGAACATTTCCAAATACATGGCAGAAATTTTACCATCTGGCAGGAGCTTATTTAAATATTTAAGTGAGTATTTATCAAATATATGTTTCAAATTAAACATTCAGAATTTGGAATGAATTGTAATGGAGTGTATTGTGTGGCAATTTATGCTTAGTTAATGCACAATAACCCAACATCAAGCAATCCTTTTAAAAGTATCTAAATATATTGTGAAATACAAATAAAGTGCAAATATTGTCAATGTACTGTTTAAAGAATTTTAATTTTATAAACACCTATTTATGATCACAATGCTTAGAAAAAACCTTATATATATGAAGATCCCTGTGTACCTTTTTCCAGTCACATTCTGCCCACCTGCAGTCCTCCAGAGAAAAGGGCTATTCTAAATTTTGTGTTAATCATTTCCTTGTTTTGTTTTAAAAAAATAGTTTTCATTCCCAAATATTATCTTGTACAGTTTCACCTGTTTTTCAATTTTATATAAATGTATTATTCTATATGTCTTCTTCTGTGAGTTGCTCTATTTCCTAAGCCTGTTTTAGGATTTATACATGTAGTTGCATATAATATAACTGTATTTTATTCTTTTTTGACTCCTGTATATTCTATCTCACTATGTAAGAATATATCGATAACTAGTGAATTCTCCTTGTGACAGATATTTGGGATATTTTCATTTTTTTCTTATTGCCAACTATTTGTCTTCCATGCTTGTACATATGCTACGTATGTGCACAATTTGTTTAAAAGTATAATCACTGTGTCATAGGGCATTCCTTTACCAGAGAATCCCAAATTATTTCCCAACTAGTTATAAAAATTTGAAATTTCAGCAGCTACATGTAAGATTTCCATTACTCCACATCTATTCCAACTTTAGTCATTGTCAGACTTTTAATTTTGTCACTTTGAGATTACGAAATCTTTCTTTTAATATACAATTGTGTAAAAAATATTTTTAAAGAATTAAGGAGCAAAATATCCCTAGATATTGGGATAAGAATCAAGGAAGAAGGAGGAGTTGTAACAGAGAAGATGGGCTTTAACAAATGAGTATGACTATTGAATCATTATATTGATATTTCTTTTTGGTCTTCAGTATCTTAGAACAACTAGAGGGAAAAATCTGAAATTGTGGAACCGTAACCCACACCATACTTTGAAATTCATTTTTTAATTACTGTTTTTTTTTTTTTGCATGAGCAGGCATGGGAATCAAACCCAGGTCTCCAGCAAGGCAGGCAAGAATTCTGCCACTGAGCCACTGTCGCACTGCCCTCTTTAACTACTTTTTAAAGTGTACTTTGAGTTTATTGCTTTTTGGAATATATGGTATGTTTCACAATAAAAATGTTTAAAAAATATATACAATTTTGTGATTAATAATGCGATTACCATTTTTCTTCTTTGTTTCTTTGAAATTCTGCAATTTCACAATGATATGATTACATATGAACCTCTCTTTTTATCCTGCTTAAGATTATATTGTCTCCCTGAGTTTGTAGATTGTTAAGTTTTATATTTAAGGAAAAGTCTATGAGGTTGTTTCTTTTTTTTTTTTTTTTTTTTTTTTTTAAAGAGAGAGGGAGGAAGGGAAGGAAAGACAGAGAGAAGGAAGGAAGGATAGAAGGAAGGAAAGGAAACATCTTTAAACATTTTCTTGTTTTATTGTATTTTGTTTGTTTGTTTGTTTTTTACATGGGCTGGGGCCGGGAATCGAACCGAGGTCCTCCGGCATGGCAGGCAAGCACTTTGCCCGCTGAGCCACCGCGGCCCGCCGAGGTTGTTTCTTTTAATTTTTATCTTCCTTAATGTCCATCTCTTCTCCTTTGAAACATATATTAGATGGTATCATTCTATTCTCAATGTCTCTGAAACTCTACTTTGTATATTTTCCATCTAGAGGGGAAAAAATCATATGATTATCTCCATGAATGCTGAAGCAACCCTTGAGAAAATTCAATTTTCATTCCTAATAAGGTCACTCAGTAAAATATAAACTGGTCAATTGTAAAGCCAGTGTCCTACTTAATAGGAAGACACTAGAGAAATCCCAAAAAGGTCAATAATAAGGCACTCCTTCCAAATACTATTTACCACTATATTAGAAGTATAGACCAGTGAAACTTTAAAAAAAGAATTATAGGCATAACTATTGGAAAAGAAGATATAGTACCATCTCTATTGGCAGTTAATATGATAAAATATTTGAAAAATCTAAGGGGATCAATGATAAAGCTAAAGCAAAAAACTAAGAGTTTAGTAAAGTAAAACAGAAAATTTACACACAAAATCAATGGCCTATGTGTAAGTAAACAATAACCAGATAGAAGTTATAAAGGTGGAGAAAACATTTAAAATTTCAACTAATAAGATACACTTCTAGGAATAAGCATGACAAGATAAATGACAAATCAATAGGATACTAACTTTAGCACACTTCTGAAAATAGACATTGCCCAAAAGGAAAGCTATCCCTTGGTCATGGATGTCAATGCTTCTCAAGTTAATGTAGAAATGTAACACAATCTGAATACAAATAGCATAAGTTTTTTTTCTTTTTAAGCAAAAATTCATATTGCAAAAAACATGCTAAAATACTTATGAACACCCTGAAAGAAATATAGCAACAGAGGGGAATTAATCCCTCCAGATATTAAAGCGCATTACAAACCCTCTGTATTTAAAATACGTGGTTCTGGCACACCAATGGAATAAAAAAAATCAGAAGTGAATTTAAGTTCATAAAAAATACAAAAGTGACATCTCAAAGTGGATTTGAAATAAATAAAATTGGGACAACTAGAAAAATAATAAGACTGCATCCATATATAAAAAAAACATGAACACCAAATGGATGGAAATTGAAGAGTAAACTTAAAAACATACAAGTACAGGAAGAAAACGTAGGTGAATTTTTATACAACCTATACTGAGAACTCAACGATGACTATAAGCCAAAATCCATATACTACCTACATTAAAAAGTAAAAATGCTATATGCAATGGCAAAAGACAAATTAGAAAAATGGAAAGAAATACATTCAAAATATGACATAGATAAAGGACTAATTAAGAGAGAACTCTTAAGAATAAAGAATAAAAAAAATGATACCCAAATGGCAATGATATACTTTGTCCCTAGCTAGTGGCTCTCTTGAACCATTTCTCACTAAAATGAACTAGAGGTTCTTGGAGAAATGAACAATTCCTAGTCTGATTCAGGGAATTTACAAGGTGGGTCTTGTCCATCTTTTTTTTCTGCCAGAGAGCAAAGTAATGTTCAAAGACACGGAAAATCAAAAAAAGACATGGGAACTAACTTGTAGGGAGTCCTAAAGAACAAATTTGGGAGAATTCATGCATTAAATAATGTCAATAAATAAAATAAGAATCTATAAATAAATAAACAGAATCTATAAGGCCACAATGGCATTCAAAATATAGGGAAAAGGGAGAAGATGGTGAAGCCCTACATTATTGAGGAATGCCAGCTCATCAATACCCTAGGGATGACATAATTAAATAGTGTTTTTGCAACAATCTTCAAGTTTAGATATTGATTGAGGCAGGGATCATCAGTGGATTTTGAAATTATTGGAATAAAGTTTATTGGACAATTATCCATATGAATATATTGGTAAGAACATTTCAGGCTGAGAGAATGAGAGGTTACTTCAGGCAGGAGCAGGGAGGATATGAATAATAACAACGAGACCAGAGACAAAAAGGCAAGCGAGAGAAAGGACAGGTGTAGGAGACAGCGTAGTGAGGTGGCCAGATCATGTGGACACGTGAAGGCCAATGGCTTTTTGTCAGAGTGAAATGAATTCCAGGTTTTGAACAAAGCAATGGCATAATCTGACTTATAGTTTTAAAAATGCCACATTTTGAAAAATACCACTCAGAATAGAAAACAAGACAGATCTGTCAGGATGCAATTGATGTTATAAGCATGGGCTATCTAAATAGCAGCACCAGGGAGAGTCTTACAAAGTGGGAGCATATACACACTGATTATTATGGTATATGTGTCCACTCTGATAAGCTATTTCTACTAGGTGCAAACTGGTTTATCACCACATGTTGTTTAACTGCAATTCTATAGGGCACATTTCATTTTCTCAGAAAGTCTCTGAGGTCAATTGCTTTTGTCTACTTGAAAATCCTTTCTTGAAAGGGGGTTCTTCCTAGCCATGTCCAGTGCCTGTGGCCATTTATTTTACTTAGCAGTCCCCCACTTTTGATCTTTTTCTGATGACATCACTGGGAACTTAACCAAACAGTCCAGGCACCACCACTGATTTCTTTATTTGTTGGATGGTCAAATAGAAAATTTTCAACAATTATCACAGCTGTAATTAAATATTTTATTTTTAAGTAATACTTATTCCACTTTCTAGAGTATATGAGTGCAAGGATGACATATATTCACTCCTGTATTTCCACATTAATCACATTGCCTTATTTGTAATTTTTCTCATTTAATGTTGAAATTATAAAGTCATGCATCAATTATATAAATATTCTAGTGGAAGGGTATTGTGCAGTGCTTGTGAAAACTGACCAGGCAACAACTCCATTCAACCAATTTACCATGTCGATTTTCTAAGAGCTTCACTCCATTGAAATACTTACTGGGTTTATTTTTTAACACTTTTTATTCAGAAATGTAATAAACACAAAAAAGCAATAAATTTCAAAATACATTTTAACAAGTAGTTATCAACAGATTTCAAAGTTTGGTATGGGTTACAATTCTACAATTTCAGGTTTTTCCTTCTAGCTATTCCAAAACACTGCAGACTAAGATGAAATATCAATATAATAATTCAGTAGTCATACTCATTTGCTAAATCTTAAATTCTATTATAATTCCTTCTTCTCCTTCAATTCTTCTTCCAATCTTTAGGGATATTTGAGTTATGCCCATTCCAACATTTTCATGTTGAAAAGGGGTGTCAACCATATGGGGTAGGGGGATAGTACTGGATGATGTTCGTGGAGAGGCTGGTACCTCTAGATTTCAGGATTTATCTGGCCTGGGAACTATCTGAAGGTTTTAGTTTCTGAAAAGTAAACATAGTGCGTGCAATTTTTTAGGATCTCAGATAAAGCCCTAGGTGTGCTTCAGGGGTTAATAAAAATGATGTTGGTTGGGGTTTGGCAAACTATGAGAATCAGCAATAACTAGCTCAAGCTTGCATAAGAGTAGCTTCCCGAATAGCCTCTTGACACTATTCGAACTCTCTTAGCCACTGATACCTTATTCAGTTACATTTCTTTTCCCCCTTTTGGTCAAGAAGCCATTGTCAATCACAGTGTCAGGGTCAGGTTTATCCCTGGGAGTCATGTCACACATCGCCAAGGAGATTCACATCCCTGGACATTTTGTTCCATGTAGGAGGGAGGGTCATGATTTTACTTGCGGAGTATGGCTTAGGTAAAGAGAGAGGCCACCTCTGACCAACAAAAGAGGTTCTCTGTAAACAATTCTTAACCATATCATAGGTATGCTTAGTTTCTCTGCTACAGAAATAAGTTTCATAAGAACAAACTTCAAGATCTAGAGTATGGCCTATTAACTTAGGAGTTCCTAGGGTTTGAGAGTGTATTAGGCATTTCCCAGATGAGAAAGTTTAATAGTTTCATATTTTTTCTCCAGTCCCTCAAGGAACTCTGCCAATACTTTTTGCTCATCTGCCCAACTTACTCTGGGGATGTATCCTGGTGTTACATTAAGCTATATAGAATTACTAACCCTCATTCCCTTTCTGGGCTCCATGTGTTTGGGTTGTATAAATGAACTATCCTGACAGATTGAGCTAGGTTGTGTGATACAGAAATTTTAGGTTTTGGACAAAATAAAGCTTTCTTCCTTTGGTCTCATACAGTAGGTGAAGTTCTAAAATACAGACACTGTCATTCTCTACCTTGTATTCAATTTACCTTGGTCCAAACCAGATCAGCTTTGTTCTTACCTCTAATTGAAGCCTGATCTCCTTTTCGGTCTCTTTAATACTTGTTGCATAAAGCAATGTTGACTTTCATAGCTGCAAAACTGCAACACTGAGTTTTAGGTGTCACACAAGTGTCCAAAGTTCCAGTTACACACATAGCACAGCATCTCAGAATCTAGAAATAATACATAAAGCTCAGGAAAAAATATAATTCTTTTAATATGTCCTTGGATTAGATTTGCAAGTATTTTATTGAGAATTTTTGTATATAGATTCACTAGGGAGATTGGCCTGTAGTTGTCCTTTTTTGTAGCATCTTTATCTGGTTTTGATATTAGAGTAATGTTAGCTTCATAAAATGAATTAGGTAGTGTTCCTTTTTCCTAAATTTTGAGGAAGAGTATGAGCAGGATTGGTGTTAGTTCTTTTTGGAATATTTGACAAAATTCCCCTGTGAAGCCATGTGGCCCTGGGCTTTTCTTTGTAGGAAGATTTTTGATGACTAATTGAATCTCTTTACCTGTGATTGGTTTGCTGAGAGCTTCTATTTCTTCTCAAATCAGGGTAGGTTGTTTGTATGCTTCTAGGAATTTGTCCATTTCATCTAAATTGTCTAGTTTGTTGGTGTTCAGTTATTCATAGTATCGTCATATGATTTTTTTTCATTTCCTCAGGGTCCATGGTAATGACTTCCCTCTCATTTTTTATTTTCTTTATTGGCATTATATCTCTTTTTTTCTTTGTCACCCTAGTCAGGGTTACATTGATTTTATTGATTTTTTTCCAAAAAAACTTTTAGTTTTATTGATTCTTTCTTTTGTTTTTTGTTGTTGTTAATCCAATTCATTTATTTCTGCTTTAATCTTCATTATTTTTCTTCTTCTATTTACTTTGGGGTTAGTTTGCTGTCTTTTCTATAGTTCCTCCAGGTGAGCAGTTAAATCTTTGATTTTTGCTCTTTCTTCATTTTTAATATAGGCATTTACAGCAATAAATTTCCCTTTCAGCATTACCTTTGCCACCCCCGGTAAGTTCTGATATGTTGTATTCTCATTTTCATCTGTCTCCAGATATTTACTGATTTCTCTTGCAATTTATTCTTTGATGCACTAATTGTTTAAGAGTGTATTGTTTAGTCTCCATATGTTTGTGAAAGTTCTAGTTCTTTGGTGGTTTATTGATTTAAAGCTTCATTCCATTGTAGCAGAGAAAGTGCTTTGGATAATTTCAGTCTGTTTAAATTGATAAAGAGCTGTTTGGTGCCCCAGCATATGGTCTATCCTGGAGAATGTTCCATGAGTGCTAGAGAAGAATGTATATCCTGGTGCTTGGCAGTGTGATGATCTGTATATGTCTATCAGGTCTAATTCATTTGTCACAATATTTAGATTTTCTATATCCTTATTGATCCTTTGGTCATTCTATTTATAAAAGAGAGGTGTATTGAAGTCTCACTATTGACTTCCGGAGAAGGTGGCAGCTTAGTAAGACGCACGGATCTTAGTTTCTCCTCCAGGACAGCTACTAGGGGAGTAGAAACGATACAGAACAGCTCCCAAAGCCATGACAGAGATAAAAAAGACAGTGTACCCCCATCCTGGAATGGCTGGCTGGCTGAGAGAACCCGCTCTGGTGAGATCACCGAGGGGCGCGGGCTTCACCGGGTGGGGCGGCAAGAGGCCAGAGTTACTCCCTTCCCCCTCCCCGGGCCGGCTGGGAGAATTGGATCGGAAATTCCCAGGCCACGGAGAACCGCGACAGGGGGGGGCCCTTCCAAACCCGTGACTCTCCGGGAACGTGCACTCTCCCGGGTGGGCTGCTGCGGCTGGCGCCCTCCCGCCAAGCTTGGCGCCCCAGGCCGACTATGAAATTTGGACGGGTGCTTTCCCGGGCTGCGGCGGCCAGCGACCCTCCCCGCGTTCGGACCCCGGGCCGGCTGGCACTCTTCCAAGCCGCTTCGGCTAGCGAAACTCCCGGACGGCGAGAGTTTTCCAAAGTTAAAGGACCCACAGCACCTTTTACTGGTGGGACCCGCAGACAAACGTGTGCCATGAGCGCCACCTACTGGGCAGGATAAGAAAAACAGAACCCAGAGATTTCACAGAAAAATCTTACAACCTTGTTGGGTCCGACACCCAGGGAAATCTGACTAAATGCCCAGACGCCAGCAGCAGAAGATAACTGTCCACACTCAGAAGCTTGAGAATATGGCCCAGTCAAAGGAACAAACCAATAGTTCAAATGAGATACAAGAGCTGAGACAACTAATGCTGAATATACGAACAGAAATGGAAAACCTCTTCAAAAATGAAATCGATAAATTGAGGGAGGACATGAAGAGGACATGGGCTGAACATAAAGAAGAAATAGAAAAACTGAAAAAACAAATCACAGAACTTATGGAAGTGAAGGATAAAGTAGAAAAGATGGAAAAAACAATGGATATCTACAATGATAAATTTAAAGAGACAGAAGATAGAATTAGTGATTTGGAGGATGGAACATCTGAATTCCAAAAAGAAACAGAAACTATCGGGAAAAGAATGGAAAAATTTGAACAGGGTATCAGGGAACTCAAGGACAATATGAACCGCACAAATATATGTGTTGTCGGTGTCCCAGAAGGAGAAGAGAAGGGAAAAGGAGGAGAAAAACTAATGGAAGAAATTATCACTGAAAATTTCCCAACTCTTATGAAAGACCTAAAATTACAGATCCAAGAAGTGCAGCGCACCCCAAAGAGATTAGACCCAAATAGGTGTTCTCCAAGACACATACTAGTTAGAATGCCAGAGGTCAAAGAGAAAGAGAGGATCTTGAAAGCAGCAAGAGAAAAACAGTCCATCACATACAAGGGAAACCCAATAAGACTATGTGTAGATTTCTCAGCAGAAACCATGGAAGCTAGAAGACAGTGGGATGATATATTTAAATTACTAAAAGAGAAAAACTGCCAACCAAGACTCCTATATCCAGCAAAATTATCCTTCAAAAATGAGGGAGAAATTAAAACATTCTCAGACAAAAAGTCACTGAGAGAATTTGTGACCAAGAGACCAGCTCTGCAAGAAATACTAAACGGAGCACTAGAGTCAGATACAAAAAGACAGAAGAGAGAGGTATGGAGAAGAGTGTAGAAAGAAGGAAAATCAGATATGATATATATAATACAAAAGGCAAAAAGTTAGAGGAAAATATTATCCAAACAGTAATAACACTAAATGTCAATGGACTGAATTCCCCAATCAAAAGACATAGACTGGCAGAATGGATTAAAAAAACAGGATCCTTCTATATGCTGTCTACAGGAAACACATCTTAGACCCAAAGATAAACATAGGTTGAAAGTTAAAGGTTGGGAAAAGATATTTCATGCAAATAACAACCAGAAAAGAGCAGGAGTGGCTACACTAATATCCAACAAATTAGACTTCAAATGCAAAGCAGTTAAAAGAGACAAAGAAGGACACTATATACTAATAAAAGGAACAATTAAACAAGAAGACATAACAATCATAAATATTTATGCACCAAACCAGAATGCCCCAAAAAATGTGAGCAATACACTGCAAACACTGAAAAGGGAAATAGACTCATATACCATAATAGTTGGAGACTTCAATTCACCACTCTCATCAATGGACAGAACATCTAGACAGAGGATCAATAAAGAAATATAGAATCTGAATATTACTATAAATGAGCTAGACTTAACAGACATTTATAGGACATTACATCCCACAACAGCAGGATACACCTTTTTCTCAAGTGCTCATGGATCATTCTCAAAGATAGACCATATGCTGGGTCACAAAGTAAGTCTCAACAAATTTAAAAAGATTGAAATCATACACAACACTTTCTCGGATCATAAAGGAATGAAGTTGGAAATCAATAATAGGGGGAGTGCCAGAAAATTCACAAATACGTGGAGGCTCAACAACACACTCCTAAACAACGAGTGGGTCAAAGAAATTGCTAGAGAAATTAGCAAATACCTCGAAGCGAATGAAAATGAAAACACAACATATCAAAACTTATGGGACGCAGCAAAGGCAGTGCTAAGAGGGAAATTTATTGCCCTAAATGCCTATATCAGAAAAGAAGAAAAGGCAAAAATTCAGAAATTAACTATCCATTTGGAAGAACGGGAGAAAGAACAGCAAACTAATCCCAAAGCAAGCAAAAGGAAAGAAATAACAAAGATTAGAGCAGAAATAAATGAAATTGAAAGCATGAAAACAATAGAGAAAATCAATAAGACCAGAAGTTGGTTCTATGAGAAAATCAATAAGATTGATGGGCCCTTAGCAAGATTGACAAAAAGAAGAAGAGAGAGGATGCAAATAAATAAGATCAGAAATGGAAGAGGAGACATAACTACTGACCTCACAGAAATAAAGGAGGTAATAACAGGATACTATGAACAACTTTACGCTAATAAATACAACAATTTAGAGGAAATGGACGGGTTCCTGGAAAGACATGGACAACCAACTTTGACTCAAGAAGACATAGATGACCTCAACAAACTAATCACAAGTAAAGAAATTGAATAAGTCATTCAAAAGCTTCCTAAAAAGAAAAGTCCAGGACCAGACGGCTTCACATTTGAATTCTATCAAACATTCCAGAAAGAATTAATACCAACTCTCCTCAAACTCTTCAAAAAAATTGAAGCAGAGGAAAAACTACCTAATTCATTCTATGAAGCCAACATCACCCTCATGCCAAAACCAGGCAAAGATATTACAAAAAAAGAAAACTACAGGCCAATCTCTCTAATGAATATAGATGCAAAAATCCTCATAAAATTCTAGCAAATCGTATCCAACAACACATTAAAAGAATTATACATCATGACCAACTAGGATTCATCCCAGGTATACAAGGATGGTTCAACATAAGAAAATCAATTAATGTAATACACCACATCAACAAATCAAAGCAGAAAAATCACATGATCATCTCAATTGATGCAGAGAAGGCATTTGACAAGATTCAACATCCTTTCCTGTTGAAAATACTTCAAAAGATAGGAATACAAGGGAACTTCCTTAAAATGATAGAGGGAATATATGAAAAACCCACAGCTAATATCATCCTCAATGGGGAAAAATGGAAAACTTTCCCCCTAAGATCAGGAACAAGACAAGGATGTCCACTATCACCACTATTATTCAACATTGTGTTGGAGGTTCTAGCCAGAGCAATTAGACAAGAAAAAGAAATACAAGGCATCAAAATAGGAAAGGAAGAAGTAAAACTATCACTGTTTGCAGACGATATGATACTATACGTCGAAAACCCGGAAAAATCCACAACAAAACTACTAGAGCTAATAAATGAGTACAGCAAAGTAGCAGGTTACAAGATCAACATTCAAAAATCTGTAGCATTTATATACACTAGCAATGAACAAGCTGAGGGGGAAATCAAGAAACGAATCCCATTTACAATTGCAACTAAAAGAATAAAATACCTAGGAATAAATTTAACTAAAGAGACAAAAACCTATATAAAGAAAACTACAAAAAACTGCTAAAAGAAATCACAGAAGACCTAAATAGATGGAAGGGCATGCCGTGTTCATGGATTGGAAGTCTAAATATAGTTAAGATGTCAATCCTACCTAAATTGATTTACAGATTCAATGCAATACCAATCAAAATACCAACAACTGGGCGGGCCGCGGTGGCTCAGCGGGCAAAGTGCTTGCCTGCTATGCCGGAGGACCTCGGTTCGATTTCCGGCCCCAACCCATGTAACAAAAACGGAGAAACAGAATACAATAAAACAAGAAAATGTTTAAAGATGTTTCCCTTTCTTCCTTCCTTCCTTCCTTCTATCCTTCCTTCCTTCTCTCTGTCTTTCCTTAACAAAAAAAAAAAAAAAAAAAAAAAATACCAACAACTTATTTTTCAGAAATAGAAAAACCAATAAGCAAATTTATCTGGAAGTGCAGGGTGCCCCGAATTGCTAAAAACATCTTGAGGAAAAAAAACAAAGCTGGAGGTCTTGCACTGCCTGACTTTAAGGCATATTATGAAGCCACAGTGGTCAAAACAGCATGGTATTGGCATAAAGATAGATATATCGACCAATGGAATCGAATAGAGTGCTCAGATATAGACCCTCTCATCTATGGACATTTGATCTTTGATAAGGCAGTCAAGCCAACTCACCTGGGACAGAACAGTCTCTTCAATAAATGGTGCCTAGAGAACTGGATATCCATATGCAAAAGAATGAAAGAAGACCCATATCTCACACCCTACACAAAAGTTAACTCAAAATGGATCAAAGATCTAAACATTAGGTCTAAGACCATAAAACAGTTAGAGGAAAATGTAGGGAGATACCTTATGAATCTTACAATTGGAGGCAGTTTTATGGACCTTAAACCTAAAGCAAGAGCACTGAAGAAGGAAATAAATAAATGGGAGCTCCTCAAAATTAAACACTTTTGTGCATCAAAGAACTTCATCAAGAAAGTAGAAAGACAGCCTACACAATGGGAATCAATATTTGGAAACGACATATCAGATAAAGGTCTAGTATCCAGAATTTATAATGAGATTGTTCAACTCAACAACAAAAAGACAGCCAACCCAATTACAAAATGGGAAAAAGACTTGAACAGACACCTACCAGAAGAGGAAATACAAATAGCCAAAAGGCACATGAAGAGATGCTCAATGTCCCTGGCCATTAGAAAAATGCAAATAAAAACCACAATGAGATATCATCTCACACCCACCAGAATGGCCATTATCAACAAAACAGAAAATGACAAGTGCTGGAGAGGATGCGGTGAAAGAGGCACACTTATCCACTGTTGGTGGGAATGTCAAATGGTGCAACCACTGTGGAAGGCAGTTTGGCGGTTCCTCAAAAAGCTGAATATAGAATTGCCATACGACCCAGCAATACCATTGCTGGGAATCTACTCAAAGGAATTAAGGGCAAAAACTCAAATGGACATTTGCACACCAATATTTATAGCAGCGTTATTTACAATTGCAAAGAGATGGAAACAGCCAAAATGTCCATCAACAGACGAGTGGCTAAACAAACTGTGGTATATACATACGATGGAATATTATGCAGCTTTAAGGCAGGGTAAATTTATGAAGCATGTAATAACATGGATGGACCTAGAGAACATTATGCTGAGTGAGTCTAGTCAAAAACTAAAAGACAAATACTGTATGGTCCCAATGATGTGAATCGACACTCGAGAATAAACTTGGAATATGTCATTGGTAACAGAGTTCAGCAGGAGTTAGAAACAGGGTAAGATAATGGGTAATTGGAGCTGATGGGATACAGACTGTGCAATAGGACTAGATACAAAAACTCAAAAATGAACAGCACAATAATACCTAATTGTAAAGTAATCATGTTAAAACACTGAATGAAGCTGCATCCGAGCTATAGGTTTTTGTTTTGTTTTGTTTTGTTTTGTTTTGTTCTTACTATTATTACTTTTAGTTTTTTTCTCTATATTAACATTCTGTATCTTTTTCGGTTATATTGCTAGTTCTTCTAAACCGATGCAAATGTACTAAGAAACGATGATCATGCATCTATGTGATGATGTTAAGAATTACTGATTGCATATGTAGAATGGTATGATTTCTAAAAAAAAAAATGGACAGCACAATACTACCTAATTGTAATGTAATTATGTTAAAACACTGAATGAAGCTGCATCTGAGCTATAGTTGTTTTTTTCTTATATATTTTTGTATTTTTTATTTTTATTTTTTTCTCTATATTATCATTTTATTTCTTTTTCTGTTGTCTTGCTATTTCTTTTTCTAAATCGATGCATATGTACTAAGAAATGATGATCATACATCTATGTGATGATATTAAGAATTACTGATTGCATATGTAGAATGGAATGATTTCTAAATGTTGTGTTAGTTAATTTTTTTAATTAATAAAAAAATTGAAAAAAATTGAAGTCTCACTATTATTGTTGAAATATCAATGTGATAAATGGCACATAAGAAAACCACATCTAACATTGTGCACAATGGTTAGAGATTGAAATCTTTTGTCCTTAGTTTGTGAACAAGGGAAGGATACCCACTATCACACTGTTATTCAACATTCTCCTAGAAGGTTTAGCTAGAGGAATAGGCAAGATAAAGAAATAATAGACATTCAAGTTGGACAGGGAGAAGTAAAACTTTCATATCTGTGGATGGTATGAACTTGTATTTAAACAATTCAGAAAAAAAATATGGCAAAGACATTTGAACTAATAATGAGTTCAGCAAAGGGGCAGGATACAAAATCAACAAGCAAAAATCACTAGTAATAAGCTGTTAAAGGGGGTAATCATGGAAAAATCAATTTACAGTTGCAAGTAAAATAATTAAGTATCTAGGAGTAAATTTAACCAAGTAAGTATGTAAAGAATTGTACATAGATAACTACAGAAGATTGCTAAAAGAAACCAAAGGAAATCTAAATAAAGGTTAAATTAAAAACTAAGCAAAATATATGAATAGATGTTTTTCCAAAGAGGTTATAGAAATGGTTAAAAAGCCATGAAAAGATGCTCAGCTTCACTAATTATTAAGGAAATGCAAATTAAAACCACAGTGACACATCATTTGTCATAGACTAGACTGACCACTTTTGCACAACCAGAAAACCACAAGTATTGAGGAGGATGTGGAGAATCCTCTGTTATTCTCTGTTATTGGGAATGCAAAATGGTACATCCACTGTGTAATTCAGCCTGGCTTTTCCTCAGAAAGCTAAGGATAGAGTTGCCTTAAAAGCCAGCAATCCTGCTACTCAGTGTATACCCAGAAGATCTGAAAGCAGGGCTGCAAAAAGATGCTTGCACACTGATGTTCATTCCAGCATTTTTCACAATGGCCAAGACATTCAAACAAGACCCAAAGTGTCCATCAACTTGTGAGTGGATATGATGTAATGCTACTCATCAGTTAGAAGGAATGGAGTCTTGAACAATGTGACAACATGGATGAACTTAAGAATATTATGTTGAATGAAATATGCCAGACACAAAAGGACAAAAATTAGATGATTGCACCAATATGCATGAATTATATATATACATACACACACACACACACACACACACACACTCATAGATTTAAAGTGTAGAATATAAGTTCCAGGAGATAGAATGAAGCTAAAGAAGTGGGAATTGTTGCTCAATACATGCAAAATGTTTAACTAGGTTGAAACTAAATATTTCAAAATGGATAGAGCATGTTATTTTGAATATAATTAACAGTGCTGAATTGTGTGTGAATGTGGTTGAAAAGTAAAGTTTACGGTTAGGTATGTCACCAGAAAGAAAGCCAGATATTAGAACATGGGAAAATATGACAAAGTGACTCTTGGGCTGGTCAATGACTGATTAACAGTACATATATAAAAAATTTCTTTCATGGAGTGGAACAAATGTATGACACCATTACTAGGAGATAATTAAAGAGTGGTATATGGAGGGCAATATGTCTATAGGAAATTATGGATTACTGTTAATAATGATGTCTTAGTCTTGTCGTTAACACTAACAAATGTACTGCATTAGTAATGGGGTCAATAATAGTGCCAATAATAGTGAGGATAAGGGTTATGGGATATTCTGGGTTTTCTTTTTAACTTTTCTTTCTTTTATTTGTAGTAATGAAAATGTTCTAAAATTGATGGTGGTGTTGAATACCCAAGTTTGTCATGCCAATTTTTTTTATACTCTATGAGCCATTTATACTCTGGATATATTGTATAGCTATTTGCTCTTGGGATGTGTCATTACTAATTTAGTAAACCAAAGGAAGATTAGAATAGATTATTGAAGATTTCAAAGCTCACTACAAAGGAAGACCCAAGTGCTGGAGATTTTTGTCATTGTTGCTAAGTTTTGCCTTTTTTTGTTTGCTCCCTAGCAACACTTTTTCATTCATCTTCTATTTAAGTGCTAAAAACATCATTTATTCATTCTATAAATATTCACTTGATGACTCCTTGTGTCAAGTACCATAAGAGAGGAAAATTATACACATAGAGGATTGCAAAATTGGTAGGTGTTGCACGGTCAAACTGTTCAAGAAAATTACTAAGATTGCTCTTAAGCATCTTTAAAATGATTTTCACTTCTGAAACTTGCTTAATTTGGAGATAGAATACAGTACAAATTGCTTGGCCATTAACTATTCTATTCTTGACTTAGGTAGTAGCAAAAATGCATTAAACAATCACAATAGACCTTCATATACCCTGGCATTTCCTTTCTATTTCTTTCAATTAAGTAAACTGTCTGCCATTTACATATCACCATCAATTATTAATAATTTCAAATTGTCCTATGGGAGCCTAGGGTGCTGCATCTACTGTTTTACGACTAAGTAACTTTTGGAAAAAACATGGAAAATTACTTGCATTTCTTACTCAGTTATTTTTCCCTGCTTCTGTTGGAGTGTAGGTGTGTGAACATCCAAAGCAGGATACTTCCAGACTCTAAGTTCATTTTTTCCTTCCACCTTGCCTTTCTGTACACTCCCATCAGGGCCCTCATGGAGAGCCACCATTGGACTGCCCTTAGCCTAATATTACTCTATCTCCCTAAAAGTGGCACACAAAAGCATATCAACTTTGCAGTATACTCTTACTGCAGCCCCTTGTCATTTCCCCTAATCTGCCTTCCATGTGATTTCTGAAAGTCTATTATGCCCTTGCATAATTTTATATTTTGTACATACATTTTTTATATTTCATATTCATATTTTAATGCCATTTTATACTGAAGGCTGCCATCCTGATGAAGATAAAGAACTAGAATTCACCTCCATCTATGACGTGGCCTCGAAGATTTCAAAGATTTTAACTATCACATTTACTTAGTATTCAAAGTAAAACAAAGAAATAAACATTTTTCCTCAGTTTCCACCTGAAATTCATTATATTCCTTTTAATTTTATCAAAATAAATACATGTTGGCTTTTTTCATTTTGCTGTATTTGAAATTTTGAGAAACTACATTTGATTTCCACCTCGACATTTCCAGTTAGTCACTATCCAGAATTGACTTTTTCCACAAGAAAATTCCCCTTTGATTGCAGGAAAAGGTGGTATTATTTTTCCCTTAAATATCTCCAAAAATATGGTTTCACATATATCCTCCTCAAACTTTAAGGAAATGAGTATGAATCAGGTGAGGCTTACCCCAATTGGCCTCCTCCTGCCATGATTTGGGGGTGCAGTGAAGGTCAATTAACTGAGCCCTGTTTCTCCTTGCTCTGAAGGCATGTGGATGAAGGCACACAATTTTCCCAGGGTTGTAATAATTGAGAAGCAAGAGAGAGTGAAAGTGACTAGGCACCATGTATACTGCCCTCAATAGTAGGCAGTTCTGGTTACTATTAACAGTACTGTGAGTGATTTCTTATTCCCAGTATTAAATATCTGGAGTGGGTTAATGAGTACCTGGACAAATTTCTTTTAAAGGTACAGAGAACAAACTAGGGAGAATTAGAAAGAAAGGAAAGATGAAATCAGCTTGGGCCTAGTGTTGCCTTTAATAATTTCTATGCTTATTAATGTAAACAAGACAGAAAGTCTTATAGAATAGAATTATGTTATTAAAGAAAGTAGAGAAAGCCTTCACTCCCCCCAAACCTCTATCAACATTTAAAGGTGTCCTTTCCATGACAGACATCGTGCTTGTAATCTAGTCCAAGCTCCCTGTGTAAAGCAGTCTGGCAAACAGTACATGGAAAATGATGCCTAGATCCGGGATGATTACACCTGATGAAAGAGAACATGGGAATAGTGCCAAGGTGCACAAAATAATAATCTGTAGACATCTAAAGGTAGAGCAACAAGTGTCACAATAATGAGTGTCCTTTTAGTTCTTTGTTTTATATTGCATATCAATGACAACTAGTGACACTTTTTCTCAACATTTGCATAATGAGGTATTTATTTGTATTTTCAGATCCACATGATAATATTAGTGATGGATATCTGATTGACTAATTTCACTCCCTGTTTTTTAATCCATTTATTCATCTCCCACATCCTTATTCATCTTAATGCCCTTTATAAAGCAACACAGACCCAGAATCAATTACATTCATTTAAAAAATCTACTGAGTGTCAAGGAAATGCTTGCTCCTCCCTAAGCAGTCACTTCACTACCTACCTGCCTAGTCCAAAACCTTAAAGCTTACCCTGGCCCTATACAACCAGGGACTGTCTTTCATTCATTTAGTCAATATACTGCAAACTGTGGGAATCAGAGTTACTATGGATGTAACCAAAAAGTGCATTTAAGCCAGGGGACAAGTTGCAGGATTCAGACATAGCTAGAGGCCTATTCACTGAAAAATTTGTCCATGTTGGAATGAATTAAAAATTCTGATTAAGAGAGCATGCAGGCTGCAAAAAAGGCTGTATGGATAAGTCATTTTGTCAACAGAATGAACTGTTTCAGAAAGTGGATAGATGAAAAAGCTAAACAGGTATTTTGCAAACCTATCAAAAAGAAAAGGACAAGAAGATTGAAAAAGTTGTAGAGAATTATAATTTCTGATGTGAATAAGTATGTATATCATATTCTGCATACCAGGATTTGCTGTGAGATGGTAGATTTTAAGCCACTTGGAAAAAAGGCAAAAGTTGTTGCTAAGCCTGTAGGTGCTGAATAGTTTAATTATTTCTTCACCTTTCAGCAGGGAGGCAATTCCTGCAGCTCAGTACTTCCTGCATGCCAGGTGAATGCCTCCTAACATTCCACCCACTGTATTTCTCACCAAATACAGTGAAAATTGAAATATTGAATGTTGGTCTCGTGTCAACTGCCTTTAGGTGATGTTGGGTAAAATTTGCCAAAAAAACATGAACTGCCTTTATATTATTTTCTTTGTACAGCTACTTCCCTGGAAGCTGCTTGGGATTTATGTATCTGTTTACTGGATTAAAACAAACCACATAAGGCAAAGTTGGAGGCATACATTGTCAACAAAGCATATGTTGTTTCCACATATCCAGGTTTCAGCTCAGAGTGGGAACACTGCCTCTAATGTAATGACAGGAAGCACCACAGCTGTGAGTCTGGAAGCAAGAGACACCCATGCATTACCTGTTCTTTGGCTCACACTTCTCCAAGTAGAAGTCATTCAAAAGATGCTCCAAAATCATCTCTGGGGTCCAAGCAGCATTGTGTCTCTCAGAAAGCAGAGAGTCTGCTGAGTCTTCCTTGGTAGAAGTCTGTGATCACCTGCTCCACTCATCATTCCTCCTCCTCATCAATGTATATGAAATAAGGCACATGGAAGGTAAGTGAGGGAAAGCCTTAGTCCAAGAGTGATGCAGAATCCTCCCTTTCTAAATGAGGGTCAAAGACCACATGTAGGCGCTGCCCTCTGTGAACCATTAATAACAAAATTATTCCCTAAATACTGAAAGGTCTTGCCATTTCCTTCCTTTCACTGGGAACCAAGTCCATCTAGCTGCTAAGAGCTCAGCAGTCAGTTTGAATATTGCTCCCTGGAGAAGCAGAGAGAAAAGGGAGGGAGGGAGGGAGGGAAGAAGAGGCAGAGAGACAAGTGAGAGTGAATAAGAGAAGGGAAGGCTGGAGGGAAGTAAAACAGAGCACTTGCCTCCATGGGCTGGAGGGAGAAAACTCTCACCTACATTCACTTTCCAAATGCCCAGGTGTGTGGTTTGGCCCACAGCACTGGAGTTTCTTCAGTACCAGGACATCCTGGTTTTCCTCTTTAACCTGAGCAGGACTCAACTCATCACCTTGTTTTTATTGTGGATGTATGATGGATAGAAGAAGGAATAAGGGAGAAAAATTAAAGAGGGAAAAAAACCAACTGTAGTGCTATTATGTAGAGGTGATTTTCACCATGACTTCTTTAAAGATTCAGAATGAATTAGGAGTCTGGACCACTGTACCTCTGATGGTACAGTTTCCAGCTTCAAACTCTCTATAAACATCAAGCATTGGAGAGACATAAATACTTCGAAGGAAATGGGAAAAAGAGGGGGCAATTCAAGGAGTTAATTTTTAAAATAATTTGAGAATCCAATGTTCACAGTTTCCAAAAGCACAAAATAATCATTGTATGGGCATTATATTCTTTTATTTGGTTAATGCTTACTAAACAATGATTGCTCTATTAAAATTGGAAAATTATATAAATATATTTAAATATGAGAACAATGAGTAAGCTATATCAAGTAGTTGTAGATGATAAATATTTTTATTTACATCACAGCCTTACTTTAAAACATGGGTAAATAACTACCCATTTAGTCATTCAGTTCAATTTTTTCAGACTTGAGTTGGCCTTCAAATTCATCCTATACTCATTTTGATAGAATTCAGGGAAAAAATGGATCTCTAGATAGAACCTCATTGAGGCTGACATTTGGATGCCATGGGTGAAGGAACTGTCTTTCACAAAAAGAGAGAAGGCTGAACAATCATTCATTTCTGAACATGCAGCTCTACCTGTTCTGAGTGAGCATAGCATGCTGACATGGCCCTATCAGAGGAGGGCTCCCTGCTTACCCAGTTGTGCGGACTCAGCCTCCAAGTGTTGAACATTTCCAGAGTGCTGAGTGTGAAATTCTCCTAATGTGTGACACCCAGTAAGCATAAGGCAACCCATGGAAAAAGATATAAATACATGTAAGAAAATCTAACTTCTGCATTTCTGACAATTTGTACACAGAGTAAAGCAAGGATAGTTACTGGTAAGTAGGCTTCACTTTAAACAAAATGATATAACTTCTTTAAAAAGGAAAATATGTACTTGGGTTCCTAGAATGTTTCTATTACTGAGAAATCCTACCTATAATTATGTACGAACATAAGAGAGAGGATAGTTTTCTCCCACCAATTAAGGAGTACCATATCTATTATACCTCGTTAATCAGTTCCATAGACATTGGTAATGTCAATATATTTTATTTGCCTTCCACAAGATTTGGAAAACTCATCTTGTCATAATTATCAAGAAAGTCAGTTTTAAAATTTTTATTCAACTGCTGGTGTCCAGATACACAAGATAATGTACACACCAAATCATTTGAGTCCTCCAGGATATTCCTTAAAATATATTTTGGTTATTTTAAATAGCAATATAATTTTACCATCATTCTTTTAAAATCTTTTACTGGAAAATAATTTTGCCATGTAAAATTGGTGTATTACATTTCAATAAAGTGTCAGACATGCAGTTACTGTGGTAATTAATGTACAATAATTATTGTTAAACTCCTTAAGGATGTCAGTATAGCTCTTGGATCATGAACACCAGTGTGGAATTGCCATCTTTCATTTTTCCAAAGGGATTCTTTGGTTATGCATGTGGCAGAAATTGAATAAGGCAGCAAAGAGAAGGGCATATGTTAACAATAGCAACAACAAAATGCTGACTGAGTGCCTGGACTATTGACACATACAGAGACAGTCTGAAATAATTCAGGGAACAATAGATATGAAATGACAAACATCCTTCAATGGAATTCTCTAACAGTAAGCCAATATTCATTTTCTATGAACCTGCTATCATTTTCAATTACATTTTGCATTCTACATGGCCATGATATATGGAATTATTGAATTCCAAGTATCATGCACATACATATGGATGGGAAAGTCTTCTCTAGTGTCTGTGTAATGGATACATATTACACCTCTGTGCAGAGAGTGACCACGCTTTGCTGGGCAAGGAACTAGTTGAATCATATTGATATTCTCTCAATAGTATCTTATGTCACAGTGACAGTTTCAATTTGAAAACCTGATTAAAAATAAGGAAGAGTAAAATCAGAAAGCATATAATATATATCAATATCTATATCTGTATCTATCTATCTATACATATATATAAAGGGAGAAGCAAGTTAACTAAAACTGCCATTAAATCACAACAATCCCATGCATTCTAACTGCCTCTCATGGAGGAAGGTTAAATATATGACTCTTCAGCCATACACCCTTAAATCACAACACTTCCTGAAAAAGAGCAGAAGTGCCATGGTCAAGAGTCTGTGAATTAACTTTACTCTGGTGCTTGCTTAGTTAAGAATAAAAGAAATATTTTTGTCTCTTTATAATTCATCTCCTCATCATCTGAGCTTTGTTCCAAATACCTCTGAACTAAATTTCTCTGAAGTTTCTGATTTCCTGATCTGCTCTTCATTATCAAACTGAAAGTGCAGTGACTAATTTTTATCACCCACCAAACCATTTGACTTAGACATGCAATGATTTCTTTATAAATGAATATTGTTAGCATCACCAATGACCTCCCCCCAAATATAATCTTATTTGGAACCAAGGGAATGAACCTGATGCATTCTTGATAACTTTATTTTCCTCACTTTCTCTGATATCCTAGTCTTCTGTCTTCAAACTATTCTAATCACTTCTTCCCCTTGACCTCTGAAAATGACTGTACAAAAAGAGTATTGGAATATCTCAAATTGAAATACTAGATGCTCTTTTTATAATCTATAAATACTCAAATTTTTCTCCATAAATATTGATGATGATCATGCATTCTCACTTTATTTGCTGTTCTTTCTTATTTATTTTTATTAGAGAAGGAGTAGGTTGGCAAACCATGTCTAAAATTCAGAATTACCTTATGCCTTCCAAACACCAACACCTTGCCTTGGTGTGGAGCATTCATTAGAATTTATATTAGCACTTTTTAAAAATTATACTAATTTTTGGAGGGGGCCAAGATGGCGGCTTGGTAAGGTGCATGCATTTTAGTTCATCCTCCAGAGCAACTACTAAATAACCAGAAACAATACAGAGCAGCTCCCGGAGCCAGGACAGAGACCGGACATGCAGCGTGCCCCAGTCTGGACCAGCTGGACTGGCTGCGAGTCTCCATGGCAGTGAGTTCCCCAAGCCGTGCGCACTTCCCCAAGCCACGGTGGCTGGCAGCTGGCACCCCTCCCTCACAGGCAGCTTCCCGGACTGGCTGCGAGTCTCCAGACTGGCTGCGAGTTTCAGAACAGTGAGTTCCCCAAGCCGCGGCAGCCGGCAGCCGGCGGCCAGCGCCCCTCCCCCACAGGTGGCTTCCCGGACTGGCTGCGAGTCTCTGGACCGGCTGTGAGTCTCCAGACTGGCTGCAAGTCTCAGAGTAGTGAGTCCCCCAAGCCACGGTGGCCGGCGGCCAGCACCCCTCCCCCACGGGCAGCTTCCTGGAGGGAAAGGAGGGAGTCTCCAACAGTAGCAGGGACTGAGTCCGACCGAACACCAATAGTGGCATTAATGAACAAATTCTGACTACTGAAAATAGGCCCCCAGCTCAGGCGAAACTGATCAGGGCAGAAGTCGCCTATTGGGCTGGCTGGAAGGGAGGAAAGGGGATGAAACAGAGCCTTCTGTGGCTGTTTCTATGGAGGCTTGGTTGCCTCTGGACTCAGCACCGGGATTACACAGGCTGCAACTGCCCCAAACGCAGAAACAGGCTGCTTTCAGGGCTGTCTCCCATCTGAACCTTCCCCATGGGAGGGGTGAAACGCAACTCAGGTGGAATCCCTCTCTCAAGGAATTCAGATCCCAGGGCTTCACAATTTGAAGTCATTAAAACCAGCCTACAACCTTTCCTCTGTCTCCACCATGCCCCCATCAAGGAGAGCCTTCCAAAGTTAAAGGAGCCACAACATATTTTGCTGGTGGAACCCGCAGACAGACAAGCGCCACATACTGGGCAGGATAAGAAAAACAGAGCCCAGAGACTTCACAGGAAAGTCTTTCAACCTGCTGGGTCTCACACTCAGGGAAAACTGATGCAGGTGATTCCTTCCCCCCGAAAGGAGGCCAGCTTAGTCTGGGAAAACCTGGCTGGAGTCTGTAATACCTATGTAGACCCTCCTAAGGGTGGGCACCTTACAAGCAGGACAAGAAACAAGAAAATAAGAACTGAAAATTTACCCTCTGTTAAACAAAACTTAAGCTAGAGGCCCAAAAAAAGCTGAACTGAAGGTCAATGAACAGATAGACAACAAACTCATCTAGCAAGAAAACCCTAGGTAAGATAAGTGAAAGCAATCTCCAGAATAAACTAATTAAGGGAATTAAATGTCCAGATGCCAGAAAAAATAACAAATCATGCCAGGAAAATTGAAGATATGGCCCAGTCAAAGGAACAAACCAATAGTTCAAATGAGATACAGGAGCTGAAACAACTAATTCTGAATATATGAACAGAAATGGAAAACCTCTTCAAAAACCAAATCAATCAATTGAGGGAGGACATGAAGAAGGCAAGGAATGAACAAAAAGAAGAAATGGAAAGTCTGAAAAAACAAATCACAGAACTTATGGGAATGAAAGATACAGTAGAAGAGATGAAAAAACAATGGAAACTTACAATGGTAAATTTCAAGAGACAGAAGTTAGAATTAGTGAACTGGAGGATGGAACATCTGAATTCCAAAAAGAAACAGAAACTATAGGGAAAAGAATGGAAAAATTTGAGCAGGGGCTCAGGAAATTGAATGATAATATGAAGTGCACAAATATACATGTTGTGGGTGTCCCAGAAGGAGAAGAGAAGGGAAAAGGAGGAGAAAAACTAATGGAAGAAATTATCACTGAAAATTTCCCAACTCTTATGAAAGACCTAAAATTACAGATCCAAGAAGTGCAGCACACCCCAAAGAGAATACATCCAAATAGGCGTTCTCCAAGACACTTACTAGTTAGAATGTCAGAGGTCAAAGAGAAAGAGAGGATCTTGAAAGCAGCAAGAGAAAAGTAATCCATCACGTACAAGGGAAACCCAATAAGATTATGTGTAGATTTCTCAGCAGAAACCATGGAGGTGAGAAGACAGTGGGATGATATATTTAAATTACTAAAAGAGAAAAACTGCCAACCAAGAATTCTATACCCAGAAAAATTGTCCTTCAAAAATGAGGGAGAAATTAAAACATTCTCAGACAAAAAGTCACTGAGAGAATTTGTGACCAAGAGACCAGCTCTGCAAGAAATACTAAAGGGAGCACTAGAGACAGATACAAAAAGACAGAAGAGAGAGGTGTGGAGAAGAGTGTAGAAAGAAGGAAAATTAGATATGATATATATAATACAAAAGGCAAAATGTTAGAGGAAAATATTATCCAAACAGTAATAACACTAAATGTTAATGGACTGAATTCCCCAATCAAAAGACATAGACTGGCAGAATGGATTAAAAAATAAGATCCTTCTATATGCTGTCTACAGGAAACACATCTTAGATCCAAAGATAAACATAGGTTGAAAGTGAAGGTTGGGAAAAGATATTTCATGCAAATAACAACCAGAAAAGAGCAGGAGTAGCTATACTAATATCCAACAAATTAGACTTCAAATGTAAAACAGTTAAAAGAGACAAAGAAGGATACTATCTACTAATAAAAGGAACAATTAAACAAGAAGACATAACAATCATAAATATTAATGCACCGAACCAGAATGCCCCAAAATATGTGAGGAATACACTGCAAATACTGAAAAGGGAAATAGACACATCTACCATAATAGTTGGAGATTTCAATTCCCCACTCTCATCAATGGACAGAACATCTAGACAGAGGATCAATAAAGAAACAGAGAACTTGAATATTACTATAAATGAGCTAGACTTAACAGACATTTATAGGACATTACACCCCACAACAGCAAGATACACCTTTTTCTCAAGTGCTCATGGATCATTCTCAAAGATAGACCATATGCTGGGTCACAAAGCAAGTCTCAACAAATTTAAAAAGATTGAAATCATACACAACACTTTCTCGGATCATAAAGGAATGAAGTTGTAAATCAATAATAGGCAGAGTGCCAGAAAATTCACAAATACATGGAGGCTCAATGACACACTCTTAAACAACCAGTGGGTCAAGGAAGAAATTACAAGAGAAATTAGTAAATATCTCGAGGCGAATGAAAATGAAAACACAACATATCAAAACCTATTGATTTTCTCTACTGGGAAACAGTAGAGAAAATCAATAAGACCAGAACTTGGCTCTATGAGAAAATCAACAAGATTTATGGGCCCTTAGCAAGATTGACAAAAAGAAGAAGAGAGAGGATGCAAATAAATAAGATCAGAAATGGAAGAGGAGACATAACCACTGACCTCACAGAAATAAAGGAGGTAATAACAGGATACTATGAACAACTTTATGCTAATAAATACAACAACATAGATGAAATGGACAAGTTCCTAGAAAGGCATGAACAACCAACTTTGACTCAAGAAGAAATAGCTGACCTCAACAAACCAATTACAAGTAAAGAAATTGAAGCAGTCATTCAAAAGCTTCCTGAAAAGAAAAGTCCAGGACCAGACGGCTTCACATGTGAATTCTACCAAACATTCCAGAAAGAATTAGTACCAACCCTGCTCAAACTCTTCAAAAAAATTGAAGTGGAGGGAAAGCTACCTAATTCATTCTATGAAGCCAACATCATTTAGTCTTATCATGAGATTTTTGTGGGGTCATGGACAAGTCGTTGTTTTGATAAAATTCATTCATTCATTGTGCATTTTGTGAGTGACCTAGACAGTAGGTTCCATTATGAATGCACCTATTTTCTCTGATGGTTTCAGACCTCTTTAAGGCAGGGACTGTACCTATTTTGCTTTCAGGATCACTACAGTGAGCCAGTAGTGGGGCAGGGGTTACTATAATTAGGGAGTTTGAACTCCAGGTTATTTGCACTAACGCTCATAAGTCCTCCCCTTAAGAGCACTTTATAATTTACATTCAAAATTTTAGGTCAAACATGATGACCCTTTTTAAGAAAAATGGACAGACAATATGCACTATTTAAAAGGAGGGCCTACAAGTTATTCACAATGTGGAAAATATTAACCCCAATTAGGAAATAAGCTCATAACAGTTTAATAAACAGTGAAGAATTCCCTAGTGAAACTTTTTTTTTTCATTTAATATCAACTTCAACTGGTGGTCAGTGGGTGATATTTTCCAACAAACAGTCTAAAAAATTAGTAGTGTAGTCATCAATAGGAAAGGAATTTGGCAATACGTATCAATGCTTTTGATGCTTTCTTAACGAATTCATATTACAAACCTGCCACAACTTTGATACTGCAACCTACCTTAAATGGCACAAAGTGCAAAACTATTGCACTGCAAATTTTGGACTGTCTTTTGATTTGGACAGTTCTTCATGAATCTTAAAGAAAAAAATACATTTTTCCACAAAATTACACAATCATGTTAAAATTTGCATTAAATTTCAAGTATTCATTGAGTCCCTGAAGCATAAATCTGGATGAATTAGCTTCCTCTCTTTTCTCTCTTTATCTCTCTCTCTCTCATTAAGAAAAGTTGGGGTGATACAAAATTAAAATTAAAATTCTGAGAAGTCAAGCACACATTTACTAGATGACCAAGAGTGGTTCATTCTAGGAGGCAAAAAATTAGGAATCGTGTTAATATAATGCAGCACACAGAGCCCAAAAACTTAAAACAATCTTACAATAAGTAACTGTGGACTACTTGTAGAATCTGAGAGAGAAAAGAGACATTTCGAGTGAACTGATTCAGAGTTATGGAGCATTTGACAATAACTCAAGGGTGGTGAACAAAACTTTGTCTATACATAAAACAGTTCACAGAGAAGCATATCCAGGTAATGTGAATTTAAATAACCAAGTCAAAATTACATGTTTATATAGCAAATGAATAATACACTTATATTTTATTTTTAAAATCCACAAGGAGTTATGAAATTGAAGAATGAAGACTAGGAACCATGACACTTAGAAAGAAAAAATAAATGATTTTGTTCAAGAATGACATTGAGATTAATAACATGATAATTAAATTAATAACATAATGCATGATATAAATTAAAACATGATAGATGACACCAAAAAAAGAAATCTGTGACTGTCTATTGAACTTTAAATGATAGCTGCTTTTAAATATATAAAGATTTTTAATTCCATTAGCCAAAATAATGGGATTTTTTTTCTTAATATTTTTGACTTTTTTTTATAGGTATTGTGCATACAAAATCCTTTCCCAATTTATCTAGCATGTGCCCTAAGTTTTTTGTTTCCAAAATGTTTATTCTGGGCCAATTGTTCTAACATATTTTATTAGTTTACAGTGTAACTGGTATATCACACTGCTTGAATTATGATGGGGTAATGACATGAGATAGGTTTATTGTTGTCCCCCACCATTGTCTTATAACATATTTTCTTGAACCTTGCTTCTTTACCTCTTCATGTCAATGTCTTGGGCATATCTTTTAGCTTTCAAGTCATTTTGACACATTAAAAAGTACATTTCTGTCTAAGCCAGTTTAAAACATCATTCTCATATCCAGATTTAGCTTTCTGTCTCGCCAATCTTCTCATTCTAACTCACACCCAACCTGTGGCCTGAGAGACCCACGCTGAAGGAAGCAGGTTTATTCTGCTGGCCCTCTTCCTGACCATTTCCTTCCTCTCTTTGTCAAGCCCTATTTTTGTTTTGTTTTTTTTTAGGCTCCTATAGATTTGGGTAAAGGGATTGGAGGGCTTTGTAAAAGAGACTACAGATATTTTGAAGGCTTTGTATCAAAAATGAAGTATGTATATCAATGTGTGAGCAATGCTATGTTGCACTTTCTTCAGTAGACCCACTTAGAGGACTCCCATTGCATCATTCCTCAATATTTCTAAATGGCCATTCATCACCTGCCTTTAGTCCTTGTAATTCAAACAAGATGGGCTGTGCTCAACTGTAACTTTTCTTTAGGCCTGTATTATAAGGATGACATTCAGTCTTCTTGCCTAGAGCACTGACAAAATGACATGTGTTCAACTGTAATTTATTCACCTGACTCACAGAAAACCCACCAGCCATGTGTTCTTTCCAAGCTAAATTTGTAGTGCTGGTTCTGTCTCTCTAACTTGATATATCTGATTCTCTTCTTATCTTCCAATTAAAGTCAAAGCAAGGTGAACATCATCCACTGTTATGAACAAGCAGTTTCCTGAACAAGGCACAGGCTGCTCCTGTCTCCTTCCACCAGGTGACCTTATTCTATATGAGCATCCTTTCATCTGTCACATCTCTTGACCTAAGGAAACAACCCCAGCATTCCTCCCTGGGCTGATAATGCAGACTCTCATGGATTTCACAGCTCAATAAGCATTTCCCTAAACAGTTCTCTTTTGTTCTCATAAAATGGTGAAGAGTGAGGGAGTCATGGTCTCAGGGCCAGATAGACTACCTCTTAGTGCTGTAGAACAGATCATTTAACTTTTTGGCACATGTCTCCATAACAATAGAGAAATTACACTTTGTTAATCTCACCTTTGGGGCTTTACCTGCAATTCTGAGACAATCTTGAAGATTTGCTCAATATTCTTTTATGCAGTTTCCACAGAAGAATTTTAAGCTACCCAGAACAGCATTTTAAAAGCTTTCAGTTCTTCTCTACAATATAATGACAGCATTTTTCTCAACAATGTGAACCATTATTAGAGTACTCATTTTTCAATGGTCTGTAAGGAATAGCCAAGGCCATGTGATAACATTCAGTTCAAGGCTAAGATTGATGGATCAGGTTGAATCAATCCAGGGGTTGGCCTGACACAACCAGATTCTTTTTCTCAATGATTTGAACTATGAGATACCAGACAATGTCAGTCCAAAATAAGATTCAGTACATGAATGAAAACTTTAGTTAAAGTTGGGACTGGGAGTAATGTTGGAATTTTGGGTGAGAAGATATATAGAGAGAAGAGGAGAGATTAAAATCCATACTGGTGAAGTTGTGCAAAACAGGGAGATGCCTTGTGAATGTCTAGTTGCTCCAAAACCAGGCTTTATTTGTTGTCGCTGGTGTTTGTAGGAGTCTCTATCTCACAAACAGAAAGTCCCCCTTTGTTTATGCTGTTTTAAAAGGGTTCATGTTCTTTGCAAGGGACAAATGTCAAGTAAAAATACCTTGGAGAAATAATTTTATCTGATTCATCAATGTAGAAATGGAATTTAGTATTGTTTAGAAGAATAAACTGAGAGAAGCTACTGGAATTAAATATGGACAGTCAGTATTTACTTGACCTGACCATGTCATCCATGTACACATCATGCTAATGTGACCACATTTTGCAGCTCTTTTCCTGTCTGCACAATTGCTCTATATAAGAAAATCCTCTGTCTCAGCATTCACAAAGAAATTCTTCAACATTCCTCTCCTCCTGTAACCACCCTGCTATCAGTCTGTTCCCCTTTAGGATCTTACTCTTTCTGGAGGGACAGAAGTAGTAACTGGATACCACAGAAACCTTCTGGAAAGTTCTGTTTCAGTTCTTCCTGAAGGCAATGTTCATGTCACCAAGCTATAGGGAAATTTCTCTACTTATCTAAGGCTATGACCCGATGTCCCAGTCAAAAGTGTATATTCCCTATAAGGTTAGGCTCAACTCAGTCTCGACTGCTAAATCCTGCCTCTTCCTATCATACAACTACCAGAACTGACAGTGACATTAGAAGTGGCAATGCTTTTGTTAGCTGAGATCATAGAGAGATATCAAAATGGGAGTGGGAAAAAAGTCATGAATTTTTTCTTTTAAGGAACAAACTTGTTTGTATTCTAACCAGAAACACTCCCATAAGTTGCTACATCTGTGGCTAAATTATATAATTTTGGTTCACCCCCTGAGATCATTGGCTGTGTTCTTCCTCCTTTAACAGAAAGGTTAAGTGCTTGATATCCTTGTCATTCTCAGGAATTCTGAGTATTGGGACTACTCATCAGATGTCTGATTGGTTTCACAGATTGGTCTATACAGAAAGGAAATTTGAGGGAGGATGGGCAAGGGAAAACTTAGACAATATTTAAGACATTTTTAACAAAGAAAGTCGAGGTGTGGACGGAAGGTCCAGTCACAGCCCAGGCATTGTGGAAGTGCAATTTGGTGGATGAAAGAAGGTGTTCTGAGGCAAGAATGAGTTTAAAGTTGATGACTTTATGCATAAACCTCTGGATGGCCTCCAGGTGGACAAGGCAATGTGCAGGGTGATAATAAAAGCTGACATATCCTCTAATCCAACCCCAGTGTGCATTTTGTTTGCCTGTTTGTTAATTTTGCTTTCAAAATAGAGGATTTACAGTCACTGGAATGGTGGTTCAGCTCAATGTACTCATGTTTGGTGAACTTCTAGGCCAGGCATTGCATATGTAAATTTGAAAAGGATGCTGAACCTCAAGACACTATCTTTCTCAAGGTTGATAGACAGCATTGTAGACAGGTGGACAGATAATTTCAGTACAAAATGAACAGGACAATGACAGAACAAGGTCAGTGATTTTATTAAATGGAAGAGAAGGGAATTTTATTTTCTCTGCAAGTCAGGGAAGTAGCTGGAGGAAATATATTGGTTTTCTATTGTTGCTGTAACAAATCACAAACTTAGTGGCTTGAAAAATATCAGCTTATTATCTCACAGTTCTTGAAGTTAAAAGCCTGACACAGATCTTACCACACTAAAATCAAAGTTCAGCAGGGTTATATTCTTTTCTGGATGATTTGCTAATATACATTTCCTGACTTTTCTAGTTTCTAGCAGCTGCCCACATTTATTGGCTCATGTGTGCCTTCCTCCAACTTCAAAGGTAGCAACACTGGGTTGAGTCCTCTTCCCATTATATCCCGCTAACCTACTCTTTTGCCTCCCCTTTCCACTTTTAAGGACCTGTATGAATAGATTGGCTCACCAAATAATCCTAGATCATCTTCCCTTCTCATCGGTAGTCATATTTGTCAAGTCTCCTTTGCCCTGTATGGCAGCATATTTCCGGAGTGACTGTGATGTGGACATCTTTCAGGGCCATTACTCTGCCTGCCTCAGAAGACATTCACTGAGCTAAAGTATCAAAGAGCTAAGAAAGCCAATATTGGGGCAAAGGTGATCCAGATGAAGGGAACTGAAGGAGAGTGCCATCCTGGTGTGCACAGAGAACTGCAAATAGTTTGGTCCTGCTGTGGTATGGTGCTACGGGCAGGAACTTGGACATACATGGCTAGTAATCAGAGCTCATTGGACTAATGGTAACAATAACAGCAAGTAACATTTATTCAACACTTATTATATCCTAATTTTAGGTATTATGTTCTAGGATTTCTTCTGATCATTTTATATGTCTCAGCTTCTTCAATGCCCTCAACAAGTTTCTAAGAAGGAAAGTATTCATATTCCTGCTATAAGAAAAGAAACAAGGACACAAGTAGTAACATTATCAAGGTCAGGAAGCTACTAAGAGGAATGCACAGGGTTTGATTTCAGGCAATTTGGTTTGAGAGTTTATACTCTTGACAACTTTATCAGTCAGGATTAGACCAGCAAAGTGTATCAAGTAGGATATTTTTATATGTCCTTAGATGGCTTAGATGGCTTAGGTGATCATAGGGGTTGAATAGGCAAGTCCAAAAGGTAGGGGATACCATTAGCAAAGGCAGGCTGGAACTCTGTTGCATTGGCTGGGGCCACTGTACACAGGCACAATTTCTGCTTTTCCTGAATAACCTCAGCTCTTCTTTTAAGGCATTCCAACTGATTAAGTGAATCCCACCCACATTATCTACAATACTTTCAGGTTATTGTGGATTTTAATCACATTTTAAATTACTTTTATGGCAACATCTAGATTAGTGCTAGTTTGAAGAACCATCACCTAGGTAATGTGACATATCAGAGGACCTTCATGACTGTTGTACTATACTCCCTATTCTGATCAATCAAATTTATTTAAATATTTATATTGTAATATATATGTCAAAAGGAAAAGAGCTAAACACACTGTCTAACCTAAGCACAATTTTTTTTCAAGTAGATATAGAATATAATATGCTTTCAAATGAGTTACAAACCAAGGAATGCTGAAAATTTGAAAATAGCATAAAATCCATTGCTAGTGAAAGAATTTGCTTTAATGCAACAAGCTTTTCCCCTATAGCAAAAAACAAAGAAAGAACTATCCATTGAAATAAATAAAAACTTAAACAGTCTTTGTCATAGGAGAACACATGATGAACTTTTCAGTATAGGATATTCTGTATATTCTGTATATTCTCTGGAATATATGCTACATAATATAACATATAAATATGCAAAAGAAGATATGCTATAATATATCATGTATTTTCAGTATGCTATATTGTATTTTCAATATCCAACATTTGATATTCAGTATAGTATAACAATATGAATTTAAGATTGACCTCTTCTCCCACCTTCTCAAAAAGAGACCATAGCAAGTTCTCAGAGCAGATAATCTTGAAAATAAAAAATTAAGTCAACAATGCTAGAAAGGCAACAATGTGCTAGTAATATAGTACCATCCTTTCCCCTGTTCACTACCTTTAATGTCACAAGTTGGGATGAAGTGGGCATTTTGATGAGGAGTAAAGGCTTCTCAAACTTGGAAAGAAAAGTTCCAGAGTCTCCATTGAGAGGGTTTTTAGGTAGTAAACCTTTTAGGATGAAGGTTTTATGGTACTTATGGCCCTATTGCATGATTCTCCTCATGTTATTTGATTGTAAGTAATAACAAAACAACTCTGGCTAATTTAAACAGAACATAAATTCATTGAAAAGATCTAGAGACATACACAAAGTGAACTTCAGGAATTTTTGGAATCAAAACCATTCAAAGACTCTGGGTAGCAGAAACCAATGAAAAACCTCTCAGGCATTCCCCTAGCATACATATTGTGCCTTGATCCTGCCTGCCATCCCTAAGTCAGCTTAGTTCTTCTTTAAGAGCTATGTTCCCTTTGGACTGACATCTTCTGTTCACATCTTTGTCTTATGACTGAATCACATCCAAGCCACTGCATGTCTATTTGAGTATAATAGATTGTATAGACTGAGAAGCTTTAAACCAATACTGATTTAATAGCTCATTGCTCTTCAGGCCAGAAGTCCAGGCAACATGTGATTGGATTTTACGCTTAGGGTGTTGAAAACTAAAATCAAGGTATCAGCAAGACTAATTTGTCCTACAGAAACTTAGGAAGAATCCACTTCAAGCTCATTTATATTACTGGCAGAATTCAATTTCTTTTGGCTGTAAGACAGAGATCCCTGTTTCTTGGCTGTAATTGGAGGCTCTTTCTCAGCTTCCTTTCCATGTTCCCTTTCAATGTTCAAACCAGTAATCATTTTATTAAATCCTTCTCTTGTGCTAACTTTCTCTTTTCAGGGAAAGCTAAAAGTTCTTATTTAAAAAAAAATTAAAAAATTAAAATTAAAAAGTTCTTATTAAAAAAATAAAGTTCTTATTTTTTAAAACCTTTTATCATATAATATAAAATATATACAAAGCAAAGAAAGAAAAAAATCAAGTTTTCAAAACACTCTTCAACAAGCGGTTGGAGGGCAGATCCCAGAGTTTGTCATGGGCTTCCATATATCCTCTTAGATTTTTCCCTCTAGCTGCTACAGAATATAGGAGGCTAGAAGGCATATATAGTTTTATTATCATATACAATAGAATATTTTTTCTTTTTTATAGGAAACAACATATATACAAGAAAGCAAAAAAGAAAAAAAAAAGAATTCAAAGCACAGCTCCACAATTAGTTGTAGAACATATTTCAGAGTTTGGCATGGGTTGAAATTCCACAATTTAGGTTTCTACTTCTAGCTGTTATAAGATACTGGAGACTAAAAAAGATATAATTATATTCATTCACTGAATCCTATCTTCTCTGAACAACTCCACCATCACCTTTGATCTTCATATTCCTCCCTTTAGGGTGTTAGGCCTATGGACAGTCTAACGTTTTCATGTGGAATGGGTCTGTCAATAATATGAAGTAGGTAAACAGAACTATGTGATATTCTGGAGAGGCTGGATTCCCTAGGTTTCAGGGCTTATATGGTCCAGGGACCTGTTTGGAGGTTGTACATCTCTGGAAAGTTACTCTAGTGGATGGAAACCTTGTAGAATCTCATATATTGCCCTAGCTGCTCTTTAGGATTGGCTGGAATGGTCCTGGTTGGGATTTCATAAGTTAGGATAGATAGTAATGTCTAACTAAAGCTGCATAAGAGCCACCTCCAGAGTAGCCTCTCAACTGTATTTGAATTCTCTCTGCCACTGGTACTTTATTAGTTACATTTCTTTTCCCCTTTTGTCAGGATGGAATTGTCGAGCTCATGGTGCCAGGGCTGGAATCATTCTTGATAGTCATCTCCCACATCCCCAAGGAGACTTTCACCCCTGGACGTCATGTCCCATTAGGTGGGAGGGCAATGATCTCACTTTCATAGTTGTGCTTAAAGAGAGTGAAGCCACATTTGAGCTCAAAAGAGATCCTCACATAGTAACTCTTAGGCAGTTCCTTTTAAGGCAGCACTGATTAGATCAAGCCCACCAAGAATGATCTTCCTTTCTTAAATCACCTAATTTGGGACCTTAATCTTCAAAGTCCTCTCAAAGGAGCACATAGATTAGTGTGTTTTTTTTTTGAGTAATTGAAAAGAAGATGCATGCACACTGGGATGTAGAGAATCTTGCGGATCATCTTTTAATGTTACCTACCACCTTGTTCAACATTGTTAAAACTTCACATTTCAGAGATAGCTGTTGGACCTAGCCTGGTCCACAGGTTCACCTTTTGGCTAAGGGAAACTTGCATATCTTGCTTAACAGTCCCCACCATACTGACTGCAATGGAAGGAGTTATTTCCAAATAGAATATTGCTTGTTCTGACCCTTTGAATGAAGTGAGAATGCCATCAGGAAAGAACCAATATCTCTAAAAACCTCCTGAAGAGATTGAAAATTATTCATTTTTATGGTAGGAATGAAAATAGGTTTTGTTTGCAAAATACATTTCCAAAAGAAAGAGAAGGGCCCTTTCCCTAATAGAGCATAGATAAGCATCTGAATTTTCTTTGCTGCTAGAATATGAGATGACTGAACCACACAATAGAAGGAATTACCCAACCAAAGCAAAGAGAAGCTATAGAGATTCAGTGTTTCTGTAGACGAAGATAGGAAGATTTTCTTCATAGAGATGAGTGCAGAGGAATTTGATATCTCTGAAATCCATAGTTATAGCAAAAAAAGTCTAACTCCTAGCCATATTAATTAATCCTTATACTAATATTCTCTTTACTTTAGTTGTTACACAACTTTTCTGGCTTTCAAGAAAAAAATTACAGTGCTTGCCAAAAGTCAAGAATCATCACATTCTGAAGAGACAAAGCAATAATTAGTACTAGACTAAGGTGAAATACAGGTACTAAAATTGGGGATGGAATTGTGACTCAGTGGCAGAATTCTTGTCTGCCATGCCAGAGGCCTGGGTTCAATTTCCAAAGCATTCCCATGCCTAAACAAATTGGTCAGGGGATTTAAAATGTATATGATTAATATGTTTAAGTGTCTAATGGAAAAAAACACACATCATGAAAGGAAAGATGGGTAATGCAAGCAGAAACTATCTAAAATGAAAAAAGAAGAAAAGCTAGAATGTTAAAAACCCATTCTAAGAGCAATGAAGAACACATTCTATGGTTTCATCTGTAGACTTGAAATAAGTGGAGAAAGAATCAGTAAGCTTGAAAATAGGACATAAGGAAACCCCAATTTTAAATTCAAATGGAAAAAAAAGAAAAACAGCACAGAACTAATATACATGAACTGTAGGTCTTCAAAGGATTTAACATGAACATAATAGAATGCTGAAAGAAGGAAAAAAAGAAAATGGAGAAGAAAAACATTGGCAGTGTTAATGACCAAGAACTTTTGAAACATAACTACAGCTACCATGATAAAGGACATATTCTTAATCTTAAACCAAATCCCTGTGAGTGCAAACCCATTTGTGAATAGGACCCTTTGAAGATGTATTGTCAATTAAGAGATGGATTTAATAGCCTCTTCTAAAATCCAATTTAGGTGAGGCCAAGCTGAATTATAGTGGATCTTTAAACTTTATTACTGGAGGCTTTATCAAGAAAAGCCAGACTTCAGAGAAAGGCACAAGAAGATATCAAGGTCATCACATGATGGAGTCAGAGACACAAACCAAGGAGACTCAAGATTGTGGAACACCCATACCACAATGCTGCAGACCTTATGGAGAAAGTGTGGCTGTGCTGACACCTCAAGCCCTCAGAGGATGTCTGTCACAGCAGCCCTGGACAGCAAAGACAATGAATTTTAAAACAGGAAGAGGTAGCAGAAAACTTCGAATTTTGTCATTCTAATTTCTATTGTGGCAGAGAATAGTTGGTAATTTACACTACATGATTTCTTCAAAAGAAATGCTATTAGTCACTGTGGCAAGGGAATATATATATATATACAGCCTGGCTTCTGTGGCATAATATCAGTAGTGTGAGGTTTAGCTTTTCCTTTTATCCTTCCAGAAATATATGTATTTTTTCTTCCAGATATATATGCATAGTTACATATACATATGCAAATATCTATACATTTATATATGTAAAATCCTCTTACTCTCAGTGCCATCTATATAGTTTATCTGGCTCAACAATTTCAAACCATCTTCGTGTAAACACCTACAGGAAAGTAAGCTATGTTGGAAAAAACAGCTTTATCTTCAGTAATAGGGAAGCACAATTTTGAGTCTAAAAAAGTTGTCTGAATAGGTAATTAATTCATCTTTTTCATGAGAGAGAAGTCTTTAAACACTGATAAAATTGCTCCAAATGGAAAAAAGTTTACAAAATGTGAACTTCATATCAATGAGTCATCACAAATGTTTTCACTATACTATAATACTGTAACCAAAGGCCATAGTATTCCAGGGGAAAAAATAGCCTTAAGAAATTTTTGTTTCCTTTGCTGGAATTTAGTAGCCAGCCAAGTGAGAACTAATGAATAGAAATACTAGTAAATGCACCATAAAAATCAACCTTGGGAATTCAGTTGACACCAGGTTATCAAATCAAACTTGTGTTCTGATAATTTCATGACCATTAACAATAGTCCCCACTACTGAAGATAAAGTTGTTTATCTTTCAGTATTTGCTTGTTATTTTCCCCTAATTTAGCAGATTACGACATTTTACAAAGGATAAAATAGGTCTGTAGATGTGACACATATTCCAGTGCCCCCAAGCTACTTCCTGGTCCCCAATCTTCAGTTTTTTTAAATGTTAGTCCTACTTTACAAGTCCATTACCTCCTCTTTTTCTCCTTTCCATGTCTGATTCTGTTACCCTTCAAGATTATAAAAGAGAAATAGTCAAGTTTTCTGATTATGGCATTTTATTAGGGACAACAAAATTTTGTTAGTTCAGAGGAAGCCAGATCACTTGCAGGAACAAAAGCAGCTTCAGGATTCTAGGGGTGGCAAACAATTTTTATGAAAATAAAAAGGAAGCCTGGCTGTTATTGTTTGAATAAGGGTTTGTCTGTATTATAGGGGCAGGTTTAGGTCAGATGTGAGCTATTTGTATTGGGTCAAATGTAATGAACTGGGCACCTGATGTCAGCTGGTAGGGATTTCAAATTTAAAAACTATCAGGAGGACACTCCTGAGGGAGTAGGGGAAAGCAGGTCTTTTGTTGTAGTTTTCAGTTGGTTAATTTTGTTTGTTTGTTTGTTTGTTTTGCTGTGAGGGGTCCACTGGGCTTTTTTATATATAATTTTATAAAGATTCAATTAATTTTACATTTTCTAAGTGGATCCTTCCATGAACAGCCCTTCTCCTCTAGACATCTGTATATTGATAAAACATCTGGATTTTTATAAGTGAGACAATTTTCTGCTAGAGTTTTTGTTTTGCTTTGTTTTGTTCCCCTTATATTTGTAAATCTTCCTCTATCAGTATTCTAAGATCTCATTGACGGTAGGGACTATGTTTCATTCATTCTAATACCTATCTCTGTGCTTGGCACAAAGTAAATACCTACTGGATAATCATTGCATGAATAAATAAGGAGATAATTGAGTGTAGTATTTTTGGCTCTTCAAGTTGCATTTAGCAAGTCTCTAGAACAATATTTAACTCTTCAAATAAATTAGACATTATTGCTTTTAAAGAAAAGTGCCCTCTACAGTTCTAATATGCATTAAATCTAAGGTTTTAATATGAGAATCTAGAGCTTAATATATTTTCATGAATGATAAAGAACTTTTCAGCAAATACTAATAATAAGTGCAACTAAATGCTTTATTAAACAATCCACATTATATTTGCAGAAGTCTTAAAGATACCATTTAATCACATTCCCAAAAAATCAAAAACAATTTTTATTCTAACAGTTTTCTTTCACTCTTCATGCATTTGTTGACATAATTTTATGTTTGTAATTATGTTATAGATGCAATTTTACATTCTACTTTTTAGTTTTTTTGCATGTCAGCAATTGTTTATGGGTTACCTTTATAAAAAGTCTGTATACTATTATTGTGAAAGGGTAAACCTATTTAGACATTTAGCTTGTGTTCACTTTTTACATTATAAGCAGAACTTCACTGAGTATTCTTTGACATTTAAGTTTTCACTCTCTTGGACTTTATCATTTAAAATGATCTTCCAGTGTATTTTATGTGTTCTTATTAGGTAATCCAATGCCATTCCATCCTAAATAATTGATGTGATCAGAGGTCAAAGATGCTTGTCTCCTTACCTTTCCCTTCCATATAAGCTATTTTTACTGACTTCAAATCAAGAGCAATCCAAATTATTCTGTTTGATAAAAAATTATAAAGTGGAGAAATATGCCTAAATTTTAACTAGTAACCAAGGCTTTATGTTTTTTTAAATGAGGTAACATTTTTCAGTTTGCAAATATGTTTTCAACAATAAAATACATCGATGGCAATACTCTATGCTCAGAAAATAAAGAAGAAATAGTGAATTAAAAGATAAGTAACTTCAACAAAGAAAAGGAAGACATAAAAGTGATACAAATGTAAATTTTAGTACTGAAAAAAATCATTATTTGTAGTAAAAACTCAACTAGAAGGTTAAATAGACTAACGGAGATGATGGGGAGGGAAATCAGTGAACTTTAAACCGAATCAATAGAAATTCTCCAATCTAGGAGAGAGAAAAGATACAGTTTAAAGAATGAGCAGCACCTCAGGGAACTGTGGGACAATTTCTAAAGATATAAGATTTGGAAAGTTTCATAGAAGAAGAGTTTAGAGAGAATGGGACAGGCGCAGTTTTTGAAGAAATAATGCCCAAAAACCAATCCAATTTAGGGACAGATGCAAATTTACAAATTGACGAAACAGCAAACATGAACAGAATGAATTCGAACACAGCAAAGCCCATGGATGAATCAGAGTCAAATTGCTGAAAACCAAAAATAAAGACAAAATATTGAAAATAGCCAAGAAAATCCCAGGCATTTTACAAACTGGGAAACAATAAGTTGAATGACTGGGGGTTTATCATTAGAAATCATGCAAATCAGAAGTGGGTTTAACTGTGTCTTTAAAGTTCAGTGAGCTAAGAAGACAAACCAACCAAAAGCAAAAAGCCTGCCAACCCAGAGTTTTAGACTCAGCAGAATATGAGACATAAAAGTGAAATGAACATAAAGACTTTGACAAAAAAATAATTTGTTGTCCTCCTATAGATGAGCGCCCCCTAGTGATAACAGTGGGAATTTGTGTAGAATGTGAGCTGTCCCCTCACCTTTACCATCTGAAGCCACCTGGAGACCAAAGGCGAGGGGAAGGACCCAGCAAAGGACAGCGACCCCGCGGGCGGATGGCATGAGGAAAGACCGGGTAGCTCGGACCGAACCTAGAAGGACCCCACAGCGGCGCAGGCGGGCATCCCGCATCCCGCGGGCAGAAGGAGGCGGCGAGCAGGAGCGGCAGGGCCGTTGCCGATGGCGCGCGGCAGCCGCTAGACCAACCAGGCGGCCCCGCGACGGGGCGCCCAGTCACCGGGGCAACCGCTTCGCCCGCGAGGCGCGCGAGGGAGGCTGGGCTCGCGGGCAACGACCACTGGCAGGGACGGTTGACCGGTAGCCGGCGAAGAAACGGAGACCAGAGGCGCCGGGCGCGGGATGCAGATCCACTAGGCTGGGCCGCCCCGCGGGGCGGCATCGGAGTGGAGCCCCGGGGGTGTTCTCTGTGCTAATCCAGTGAGTCCCCGCCCGCCAGGCACTTCTGTTGTGTACAAGATTAGAGCCCCCATAAACCGAATTTCACACCCCTGTACTGGGTCCGATCTGGTCCCAAACAGAAGGCCAGGGGGTTAAAAAAAATTCAGCCTGAAGGTTAATGATACCAGCGAAACTCAAATCTACATGAAGGCTTGAAGTAGATCAGAAATAGTAAATATAAGTGAATATAAAAGACTATTTTTCTCTTAATTTCTTTTTAATGCATATGGCTGCTTAAAGCAACATTATAGCCCTGTCTTGTGGAGTTTATTATATATGTAGATGTAGCTCATATAACAAATATAACTAACAATGACCAGGGGGTTAAATGTACCTATCCAGTTGCAAGATTTCTATATTTTACTAGTAGTAGCATATTGTTAACTCTTATTAGGCTGCTAACAGTTTCGATTCAACCCCTAGATTAACCACTAGAAAATAATACAAAGAGATAAGGATAAAAAATGGGAAAATTAAAATGGGAGTCTAAAAATATTTAAATCATCCAGAAAAAAGCAGGAACTGATACAAAAACAAAGCAGACAAGTATAGAACAAATAATAAAATGGTAGAGTTGAATCCAAGTATATCAATGCCTGTGTTAACTGTTAAAGGAATGAAAAGAATGATGGATCTCCACTAGAAAGCAGGGAACCTGGGGTAGAATTGTGCCCTAGACAAACTGCAATGTGAACTACTTTTGTGGGAAACATTGTTGACCAAAAAGACCTCTTTGGCTGTGGGCAACGGTCCACCATTAACCCTAAAAAATCATTTCAACTTGCGTGAGGTGGGCAGTTAAGCTAATGGCACAAGTGATGTAGGAGGCTCAGTCTGACCCATTTAGCATCCCCATCTAGCTTGTTTGCAGGTGCAAGTGGTCTGAAGCAACTGCTTTTGGTGGCAGTTAAGGGGAGTGCATTTGTCCCAAGAGACCATACCTAGATTCTAGCTTCACAGTGAGGTGGAAGCAAAGAACACCGAGAAGAGTATTCACTCTGTGGAACTGGAGTTAAAAAGTTTTCATTTGCTGTTGTACATACGTGGGGATTCATAATGTGGGGTGTGTGTGTTAGAGGGTACAAGACACTCAAGTTACACTATAATGCCACATAAGTGCTGGTTAGAGGCATTATGCTCTATGTATGCTCATATTCATAATAAGTTGTTATAAATTTAATTTAAAAATTATACTCTGTATTTAAGATGACTTCAGTGGATGGCTTGCATTTGTTTTCCCCTCCAGATTTACTCACTCTACTTCTTAGTCTTGGGAGTGCTGATCTATAATAACTTAATTAATGTGTCCTCTAGCTTCTTGGTGGAGTTGGCCATTGGGGAGCCAAACAGGAGATTGGTGGGGAGAAAGGATGGAGAACTCTGTATATATTTTCTTCAGAGTGCCCCTTTCCCCATGACTATTGAAAGAGCCCCCCTCTCGCTTCCTTTGAACTGCTGGGGCTGGTTGCAACCACACTATTCCCAACCCTGGCAGGTGCAGCAATATATCTTGTGCTTTCCCTACCCCTTCTTTATATCTTTGCAATTAGATGCCTTAAAAAATCCTACCTGAATGATCATAATTTAAGTATGTACCATCTGTTTTCTGCTGGAACCACAAATGGAACACAGAAAACTTGGATAAGGTCTCTGTACTCCATTTTCTACACTTAGTACCCACTATCCATGTTGTACTTATACAGTCCACAGACAGGATTATTTACCAAACACATCTCAACTTCTATCAGTCAAAAATATCTCCTGAATTTTTGTTTTCAGCAAACAAGGGCCTTATTATTTTTTTCTTTTTTGATTAATAAATCTTCTGTATGTCTAGACTTCTGTGTTAACTTAAAAAAAAAAGGTTCTTTAAGAACTTTCACTCTCACTAGCCAGCATACTGTTTAGAACATCTTAGGAAAACTCTAAGCATTCATTCAGTGAGTGAATAAGTGAAGGAATAAGTAAATAAACTCAATTAGTTCTAAGTAGTTGTTTTCTGCCTTCAATGTTTACAATATGTGTTTATTCCACCTTTTTCATCCACTGTTGATAGTGAATAAAGAAGCAAGAAATATTACATGAAAAAAATCCAAAGGCATTCACTGCCTCCTCTGTGGAAGTCCCCTAAAGCAATTAATCCTGCATGGAAAATTTTGGGGCCCATTAACTGAGAGTCAATTAAATTGGAGATCACTGAGTTACAAATTATCCACTAGAGACTGAGACTGGGAAAAACTGAGTGGAAAGTAATTGAATCACATTGTTCTATTCTAACTGCCCAATTAGGCAAAACATCTGGGAAAGAAATTCCAAGAACAGAGGCTCTGGCATCATATCTCAGAGAGAGGGGTGAGAGGTGATATGATTAATATGCTGTTTTGACCTATTTATTTGTTTACTTCATTAGTGATTTCCTAAATTTTTAATCACCCATGTGTTTTTGGATTATACACTATTTGCATTATTACTTTCAGATTATTTGGAATTAAATTTTCTTAGTATGAGTTTATAATTTACAAAAAGGAATCTACATTGAAAGTATAGATGGGCTAAAATTTCACTTTTTGGTTCTTTCTCCATTAAGCTTTTTTTTTCTTTGGTTTGGGCAGGCACCAGAAATTGAACCTATGTCTCCAGTATTCCATTAAGTTTTGTTATCAATATTACAATATACTTGCAAAATATATTTCTTTGGCCCCAGATCAATTTACACAATATAGGTATTATTTATTCCTTAATGCTTGGGAAGACATATGTAGATCCATCATCTCCTGGCACCTTTGATGTGATAGTTGTGGAAAGAATGATTTAATTCTCCTTCATGGTGAAGCACCATTCCTGAATTCTACCTTTTCTTGCATTCATGCTTGTCATCACTGATGTAATAAAAAATCTAGGAGTCGTATTTGAATGATCCCTTTCCTTAATCCTCCACATCTATTCTGCCAATGAGCCATGTTGACTCTACCATAAAAACATATATCACATTCTCCTCAACTCCAAGTGCTCTGTAGAAACTGATCTAGGGTGAACATTGGAAATAATTTTTCAATTAGCTTTGCTCTTCTATTCTTGTTTCCCTACAATCCATTCACTGATGTAAATAAGGTTGTGCTGTTCTATTTAAAGTACTATATCATTGCTTTTAAATATTTGCTGCCTTTCCTGGGGGCAATTATACTGAACACAAGTGGTTAAAGTTAGGCCATGTGACTTGGTCTTATAAAATAAATGTGAGCCAATAGATAGGAGTTGAAAGGATATGTGCACTTCTGGACAAAAACTTTAGGAACCAGGTCATGGGACAATTCTCAATGTTCCTTTATCCATGCACAATCTCAGATGGCCATCTATTGGGTGGAAGCAAGGCCCTGTAAAGCACTTGAGCTTTAAGGGGACATAAGAAAGGTAGCTTACCTTTTCTAGCCTCTAACTTGCTGAGAGGGGAAATTTCAAGGTGGTTGGAAATGAGATGAGTAAGTCACTCTTGATTATTGTCCAAAGTTAACTGAAAAAAAAAGAGGCAATATGGATAGGTTGATCTGTACAGCTGCCAATGTGGCACAAAGTAAAATGGTGGAAAGAATTTTTTCACAACTTAAATTCTACTTAAGTATTGTCAGAATAATTTGCTCATCTTGTTTTCTTAAACTCATTGGTTATCTGCCCATGTTAGAGAAAGGAGTGCATCACACAATAGTCCTTTATCTATTCTCACTTATATCTAAATTACATGACTGATATATTTCCATTTAGCTTTAACTTAAATTTCTTTTAAGGATCAAATAAATATTTGAGATTGAAAGTTCATTATAAAGTATTTACCATACTCAACCACAGCAGAGTTACTGCTATAGATAAGGAAAATGGAACAAATAAGACATTCTCTGAATGGTGTATGTGATCTGAACTGTTTGGGATTACACTTCAAGCAGAGAGAAGTTAGAGGAACTATGGTTCTGTAAGTAACAGAATAAGTTATGTTTTTGTTTTGTTTTAATTTGAGTTCTGCAATACACTGAAAATATTGTATTAGCTAATGCTTCAGCTTTTTTTGAGAGAAAATAGGTACAAAGACATACAATTTATAAGAAACTATACTGAAAACCTTTTTTAAGAACCATAAAAAGAAGATATTATGGTCAGCTATTTGGCCATCTCTGGTCAGATGGTGAAATTAAAACACATAAACTATGACCTAAATAACATTTCCCGTTCTAATGGCACCTTGCTATTAGAGGAAATTTAACATATGTCATAAATGCAAGATATTTTCCTTCATAAAACCACACCTCCCATTACCTCTAAAATACATGCATTATTTTTATAGTGATTTTTATTCTGTGACATAGTTGAGACATAAAATTGATCAGTATAGTTGGCTAAAGCTTCACATGTTCCATTACCTCTAAAATACATACAATATTTTTGTAGTGATTTTTATTCTGTGACATAGTTGAGACATAAAATTGATCAGTATAGTTGGCTAAAGCTTCACATGTCCCAAGAAATGACAATTTGAAAGATAAAAGATGGATATAGATTTTAAGTTGTATTGTTACTGAAATATGTTATTCTAGTGATTATTTCTAAATCAATCATAGATGGAGCCTTCAAAACACTGAAAAATTGGGCCATAAATTTCTATTTGAAAAATCTAGGCTATGCTTTTCCTTCCATTTTTATGTCATCTATGTCATGCATGCCATGGTTTGTTCTTAGTTTCATGTATAAACATCAAATAATACTTTTACATATGTTTTTACAATGGTTTCCATCTGAGACAATGCTATTTAATTGTTAATGGTTTTGGCTCTTAGGTTTAGAGACTATGAAAATGAGATAAAAGGCTTTCCAGAGTTGATCTTCCAAAATGGAAAATCAGATGAGAGGATTTTCTAGAGTTGCTGAATCACAACTTTGCTGGACGTCTTGTCAGAAAACCATTATATGAAGTATGAAAGAAGGTATGTAGTACTGTTTTAAGTTAATGGTCAGTAGTACGAACTATACCTATCACTCCATAATTTCTTAGAGATAGGAATAATTTACTGAAATCTAGTGTCCTTTAACTATTATTAGAGACTTGAAACAGGCTTTTTAAATTTATTTTTACTTTTATTTGTGTGTGTGTGACATAATCTTAATGGCATTATAGAAAAATGAGAAATAATGAATTTTGCTCATCAAGTTTGGGGAAAACTGGAGTAAGAACTTTTAAAGAAACAGCAACTTAAAAAACTTCCTTTCCTCATAGATTCTGAATGCTTCAGATAATGAAATAATTGACATACAAACACACTAATAATGTTACAAATATTTCCTACTGGGGACAAAGGGTACTGTTTATAGTTAGGAAATTTCATCTGCAAAAACTGAATGGTTATACGTACTTACTATTAAATCTCTTGAGAATTTTTATGATTCTTGAGAGCTAAGTGGAAGAAATAAAATTAAAATCCCACACAAACCCTTATAATTTGTAGAGGTGATGGAAAGTATTATATCAGGCCACCAGGATTGCTGTGGCATCTCTTTACTACTTTGAGCAAAATTTAAGAATGTTAAAGAAAACAGAGAACCTCAAACGACCTGGAAATAGCCTGAGTACATACCTATGTAAAGGAATTCAGCCCCATAATAAAAAAGAATGGACTACTGATACATGCAAAAATATGGGTGAATATCAAGACATTTTTCTTACCTGAAAGAACCTAGGCACAGCAGACACATGTTGCATGATTTTATTGATATGAAATTTCTAGAAAAATGTAGAGGCAAAAGTCAAACTAATATTTGTTTTAAGTTGGTGCTGAGAGTTAGAACCCACTGCAGAGCTGACAGGAGGGAGTTATGGGGAAAGTGGAAGTGTGCTAGAACTGAGGTATGATGAAGGTCACACAACTGTGTACATTTATGAAAATTCATTAACATGTACACTTAAAATGGAGGATTTTATGAGTTTTTGATAAATAATACTTCATTAAATCCTTTAACAAAATATGAGCAAAGGGAGATGTCAGCATTTGTGCTGTGGCTAATCTAAGTAGTGAGTCAGGGAAACCCTTTTCCTGATGTGATGCATGCCAGGCCATGAAGGAAACCAGGGAGGGAAAAATGTGTTTGAAGATGAATATGTGCAGGAAGCCCAGTCAAAAATTTACACACATGCACCAAATGACATGGATATAAATGTCCCAGCTGAGGTTATGTATAACTCTGGTTCTCTTATCCTGTTTTATCTCCCTAGGCTGCTGAAGCAACCATGAAATAGGGTGGTTTAAACAGTGGGAATTTATCAGCTAAGAGGTTTGGGATTGGAAAAATGTTCAAATTAAGGCACCATCAAGGTGATGCTTTATTCCAGAAGATGGGCTGCTGGAGATTTTTGGCTCTTTTGTTTCACATAAGGCACATGGCAGGGTCTGCAAGTCTCTCCCTTCTCTACTGGATTTCATTGCTTTCAGCATTTTGTCTGAATTTCACTCTCTTATAAAAAACTTCAGTAAGAGAATTAAGACCCATCCTAAATAAGGTGCACCACATCTTAAACTGAAGTAGTCTTATCAAAAGATCCTACTCACAATGGGCTCCACAGGAATGGATTACATTTAAGACCATATTTTCCGAGGGTACATATGGCTTCAAACCACTGCACTCCACTCTCTGAAACCCCACCCCCCAAAGACTTATTTTTCTCTGGCTGCAAAATATATTCATTCCACCACAATATCCCAAAAGCCTTAAGTGATATCAGAAACAAGTGCTTAGTACAAAGTCTCATCAAAGTCAGTTATGGCAAAGGCATTATTTAAAACTAAATGTCAGCAGGTGGAGGACATAGGGAAGGGATGTGGAATCTCAGTGGAAGAAATGGAAATGTGTTCCTATAGATTATGGTGGCAAATACATGTCTATTTACTTAGGGTGCCTTATATGATATGTGAAAAAACTATTTTAAATGATCTGAAAGAACCAAGTGCTAGAGAAAATGTGGAGAAAGAGCTGTATCTATTCACTGTCAGTAGGAAAACTGAGAGGTTCAGCCCCTTGGAGGGCAGTGTGGTGGCTCCATGGGAGACTAGGGTTGGGGTTGTCATATCATTCTGATGTCCCATTGCTTAGTATATACCTGGAGGAACAGAGTGTGGGGACATGAATGAACATTTGCAGACTGGGGTTTATGGTGGCAGTGTTCATTATCCACAAGTAATGGAGATACTCTAAGGGTACAACAACTGAGGAATGGAAGGACAACCAAACTGGTGTATACATACAATGGACTACTGAGCAGCCCCAAGAAGGAACGACATTATAAGGTACGCAACTAGGTATATGAACCTTAAGAACTGTATGTTGAATGACATGTGAGAAACAACAAGTCAAATATTATCATGCCTCACTCATATGGACTTCATCCTGTACTCCTCTATCACATAATGGCCAGCCTCCCCTGGCCTCTTCCTTCTCTTCTGGGTTCTGTTGGATTAGATCCTGGCTGCCCTCTCTATGACTTCTCTTTACTTGAATTTCATTCTGCTTTGAAAGTACACCAGTACTGGGATTAAGACACTTCTTGATTGAGATGGGCCACACCTTAACTGAAGTAACCTCATCAAAAAGTTTGACAATATGTTCATGCCCACAGAAATGGATTAAGTTAAAGAACGTGTTCTTATCTGGGGTACATAGATCCAAATATACCTACACTGTGTAGGAAGTAAAACAGTGTGAAAAGAGGGTAGGGAAGAGTGGAATGGATGCAGAGAAGCATAGACTGGAAAGTTACAGGAAATTTTGACATGGGTTCAGCCAGTGGTTTAATATGCATGTTGAACTAATCATTTAATTCCCATGGATTAAAATTTATTCATTTATAAATTGAGTGTTGGGTTAGATAATTAAGTTAACAACAAATCCTAATTTTCTTCCACCCTAAGAATTAGTAAAACTAAACAAAAAATACCAATTTTGAATTTTAGATTCAGAGGTGTGTGTTTGTGTGTGTTTGAAAGTGATATGCTCTGTATGTGCAAATACTCTTGTTTTCTTAAGAAAAATATGCTTACAATTACAAGGTACTTTTTGCAGGTATTCTATAAGGTATTCTATATATTATATACATGCCATTAAAATAGCTTGTGATACACTAGAGAAAAAAAGTGTCAACAATAATCATATTGTAGAGCACATATGGTAATACTACAAAAAGATTCATAATTTTAAAAGTATGGCAATTTTTTCAAGATGTTTTATTTTCTTATTCTGATTTTCTCTCTTCTATTAGTTGGTCTGCTAATTCCAACCAAAAAGCCAAGACATTTTTAATGGGCTGATATGAAATGGATTTTATTAGTTCAGCCCTCTGTAAGCATTCTCATGCATCATTAACATTGTACACTGCAAGGTACTACTTTCCTTAAATTGTCGATCTTTTGGTACAAATTCAAGATTGTAGTAAATAATTGACTAGTGAATGAACACTTGGGGTATGTGCACTGATGAGTTGAGTGAAGTGTGTAATTAGCATATACACCTTAAAATGTCTCATTAAAATATAAAACACAAAAGAGCCATTGGAATTTGAATGATTGTAAGGAGTGTGATCAGAATTTGATGGAACTACAATGTGAAATATTTAATTTTGATATTTCAAGTTCATTAGAATTACATCTGTATTGGGCATTCTAAATGTCCTATACACATACGCAAATATAATAGCATTTAATGAAAAAGTTCTATACTGTTATAATATCCTTTGAAATAGCAAAGACTGTGACTAATAATATTGAATGATCATCTCCATTTTGTGTAGCTGTGTTTGTGTATATATATGTGCATATATATGTATATACATATATACAAATGCAGACTTCATTAGATACAAAGGAACACTTTTTTTGCTTGTATCTATAAATTTCTTAACTTCTGAAAGCTAATCCTCTCCAAAAGGAATCTTCTCTTTTCTCCTCACCCCCCAATTCTAACTCATCATATTGATGCTGTTTATCAAAATGTCTCTAGTCTGTCCACTTCTTTCCAACTACACTGCTTCCCCATCACATCCCCCTTCCACCCCATATCTCTTGCTTGTCTCATATATTATCACCTCCCCATTATTTAATCAGACACAAAGATGATCTTAATATAACTTGGGAATATGTAGGGATTTAACTTTCCTGTGTAGAGATCTATGTCTAGCATCTTGGACTAATATTGCAGTTTTGGGAGCAATGAATGGAGATTATGCAGAACTCCCCTAGCTCTGTGATAAATGGCACATTAGGCAGTGTAATATGTAGCTTAATTTGTACAGTGACTTTGTGAGTTCAATGTTGTTAGACCTATTGCGTAGATGAAGAAATTGAGGTTAAGAGAGCTGATGTCTCATGCCTAGTCTTATCAAGGTAATGACAAAGCTGGAATCCAAACACAAAAGGTTGTGATCCCACAGCACATATGAGCCCCCCAGTAAGTCAAGAGAGGGAGATTTCTCCTCTCTCAACCTCTAATACTCAACCATGTAAGCTCATCTGAGCATCTGTTGTTCTAGGCAGTAGATAATAAATGACAGGCCAAATGAGAGTCCAATAGACAGTCAAAGTAGGTAATTGCCTCTTTTATCTCACCTGTGCTTACCATCCTGGGATGGCATCCTTAAGATAAAACACAAACATTGTTGTGCCATCAAGTCATAGGAAAATTGAGGATTTATTACTGCAAGTTTCTGCTCAAACAGGGGAATGGAACTTCATTTCTCTTTGATATTTGGGGATATGCCATTCTTTCAGAGCTATGATGGGGAGAAGTAGTTCTCCAGCACTTATAATCCCACTGATCTCCTGGGGAACTTGAGAGTCATATCCAGTTTCCAGTGGCCCCATGAAAGAAATAGATATTGGTTCCATGACAGAACTTCTCTTTGTGCTTTAGGAATATTGGTATGTTAGGAATGCTGTTCGCAGACCACTGTGATTACTGAAGGCTAGAGAGCTAAGTATTTATTCAGCCCTTCCAAGTGGCCAGCAAGAGTGGCATACAGAAAAAGACAGCTTCTTGCTCCCAAATACCTACCAGTGGTAGAGTATCAAAAACACAAAACATTTGTGACTCAACAACATGGCTGTGTTAAGTTCCTATTTTTGTGGCCCATGTGACCAAAAATGCTGAATTGCACTGAACCCTGGAAGACATTCTCCTTGTTTGGTCTAGGAAAGTGAATACTTAGATTGTGCCATTCTTGTCAGTCTTTTCTCTTCTATTGGGGATGAAATCATGTATGTCATCAAAGACATTAAAGTCTTCCCTGTGTTCCTGAGGGTATGAACCCATCTGTTAATAGGGCCTTGAAAAATGTTATTACTTGTTAAGGCATGGAATTAATTGTGATTGAATATTTGAGGATCCTATTTAGAAAAGGCCAAGTTGACTCATATGACTCTTAATCCATATGACAGCATTCCTTCTAAGGCTGAGTAAGCTTGGATTCAGCTAGATAGTAGTCAGAGAAAGCTAGAGGAGGAGATCAGTGAGACAGATTGCCAGGCAGGGCAGAGATGAAAGCCAAGGAAGCCCAAGGATTGTGGCAAAGTAGATTGAGTACATGAACACTACAGATTCCAGAAGAAAGCATGGCCTGGTGGGTCTTTGATTTTGGACTTCTTGCTTCCAAAATTGTGAGATATCAATTCCTATTGCTTAAGCCAACTAGTATCTGGTTTTTGTTATAGGAGACCTGACAAAACAAGACATCCCCCAACTAGTTTCCAGGCCTATCATTTGGGGTTTTTGTGTATGCTGCAGTTAGTCATACCATAGACCAAGGTAACAATACATTCTGTGAACTAAATGAGGAGAAATACACTTGCAGGGAAGACAATGATGAATATGCAAGAAATATACTTAGGTGGCACTTATGGCAGCATCTCCCCTTTGTTGCAGAGGAAATGCTTTTAATTTGAGAAAGATTCTAATGTCAGGTGGATAACTGCCACAAAGCCTATGATGATTCTATTGGATTGCAGGATGGAAGCAAGAGTCTCCACAGTTCAAGCTCAGATCATGGACTATCTTAAAGATTCCATCCCATGAACCCCATGATCCAGCTTTGCCAGGACACAGTCTTCCAAAAAGGAATGATTGACTTCTGATACAACCTGCCAAATTGTTCCAACTCTAACATGATACATGATAGGCACTCATCACGTTTAAACCTTCCACCTTACTTTCTGATTCTGTCCTCTATTCCAATGTAAGCCTTTTTATCTCCATTTAGGGACTGGATTAGGGTGGAGATGCTAAAACCCTGTTGCCACTGTGGAGGAAGGACACAAACTGTAGACACAGTTACAGGGTGGTGTCTGTTTAGGGTCTGTAGTTTGTGGGTATCAGTTGCAGTAGAGATGTGACATTCTTTTGGCTAACAGGCAACACTTCAGATTATCCTGTACAGATCTGAACCATAAGGCACAGTCACTGTTCAGATTTCAAATAGTCTCATCACCCCATTCTCCTCTTATAGAACAGAATCAAAGACTTCTGTCTATATAGGCACTTAAACATACACCATTGTTTTAGTTTCTCAGCTGCAAAAATAAATACCTTACAATGGGTTCACTTAACAACAGAAATGTATCGGCTCATGGTTTCAGAAGCTAGAAGGCTTGCTTTCTCTTAGGATCAATATCTTCTGGCTGGCTGGCAATCTTTTTGTGGTCAGGTTCATGTGTCAACATGGCCAGGTGGTGGTATCTGTTTGTCTCTTGGGCAAGTGCTGACCTGTCTGCTGCTATGAAAACATTTCATAGAATTAAATCATGACCATATTGCCTGCATCCACAACTGATTCCTTTTATAATCAGCCAATAGGGAGTGTCTTCTCCAATGAATGATGCTTAGTCTAATCACTGGAAGCCTTTTAAGGAGGATTCATAACAGACAGGCTCTCTTCCTGCTTTGGCCAGCAAACCTCTCCAGTGGAGTTCATCCAGACCCTCCATCAGAGTCATCAACTATGAAGCCCGCCTGATGGATTTTGGATTCTACATCCCCATGATTACTTGAGACACGTTTATAAATTTTATATTTATGGATGATTTCCTGTTGATTTTGTTTCTCTAGAAAACCCAAACTAATACAGCTTGGTACCAGGAGAAGTTCTTAAGAAATGAAATCTTAAAAATGGCTATGAATGATTGGTTTTCTTCTCTGACTGTACTCAAGGAACTAAGGACTCTGATTCCTGTCATCAGAATGATACTGTCAATACATGGGGTGAGTTGGCAAAAGAGATAGTCAAAATATCACCATCAATTCTTCTAATGCTTTGCTTGTATGAAGCCAGACTCTGGGAGATAGTGTTTTTGTGACATTTATGGACTTTTGTGGAAATAGGAAGTATAGAGATGCTGGCTGGGTGTTGTTAGATACACTGTATGCATTAATGAGTAAAAGAGCTGGGCTTAAGGCTTCAAATGAGAAGCTTGCACATCCTCTGAAGGATGTAAACATTACTATGAGTGTCTTGAAGGAAAATTGTATTTCCTTAGCTGTAGACTTGAGGTCTCCAGAAATCAGATTCAGAATCTTATTGTTAGAGTAGCAACTTTACAACATAAACTGGAAACTCAATCTTGCATGGTGTCTGCAGTAAAAGTGAGGGCATATATTAGAAAGGAGTGGGACTATGAAAAATGGGATGACAACATATGGATTGATAATGATTTAGGTGGAGAGGTTGAAACCCTAGGCCATGCTAAATCTTCTCTAGACAACCCTGTAATAGTCTGCCCTGAGAACATAGCTGCCCCACTTCCAGCCTGCCCTAATGAGTTCATCACCCAACCTCCACCTAAAGGGATTAGCCCTAGAGTGATTAATCCTATTCCACCATATGAAACTGCAAACGAATGCCCTGAAGCAAATGGGTTGGAAGATGCTTCTAATTCTTTTCATGACTTACCCCCACCTCCCTTCAGACTCCCTCCCTCCCTTCTAGTTCTTTCAGACTTATAACTAAACTAAAATCCCAACAGGTCCCTAAAGCTGAGGTATAAAGTATCACACATGAAGAGTTACATTATACTCCAAAAGAACAGTGTGAGTTTTCCAATTTATAAAGACAGAAATCAGGAGAATATGCCTGGCAATGGATTTTAAGGGTGTGGGATAATGGCAGGAGGAACATAAGGTTGTATCAGGCTGAATTTATTGATATGGGCCCACTAAGCAGAGATTCTGCCTTCAATGTTATAGCTTGAGGGGTTAGCAAAGGTATTAAGAGTTTGTTTGGATGGTTGGCTGAAACATGGATCAAAAGGTGGCTGACATTATCTTAGGTTGAAATTCCAGAACTGCCTTGGTATAATGTAGATGAGGGGACCCAGATGCTTAGAGAGATTGGAATGTTAGCATGGATTTATCATGCAAAGCTTGCTCTTACACCCCAGGAATGTCCAGAGGATGCAGCCTTTACCAGAACCCTAAGAAATTAATTTGTGAGACTAGCTCCATCATCCCTGAAGAACTCTGTACTTGTACTTTTCTGTAGGTCAGATATTCTGTGGGAACTGCTGTCACTCAGCTAGAATCCTTAATCAGGATGGGAATGACCAGATCCCAAGTTGTCAGAAGCCACAGCACATAATCATGAAAACAGGGTGGATCTGGCTATTATAATAGACAGCAAACTCAAAGCAGGAGTCAAAATAATCTGACTCAGAGATTTATGGCATTGGCTAGTAAGTCACGGGGTACCTAGAAGTACAATAGATGGGCAGTCTACTAAATTCTTGCTTGAGCTGTATAAACAAAAGACTTCTAGGTCAAGTGAACAGAAGTCCAACTTGAACTACAAAAACACAGGGTCATGGCTCCTTACTAAATCCAGACTTTAGACAATTTACAGACCCCGGAGCCCCTTGAATGAAGTGGAGGCCAGGTCCTGTTTGGGAGAGAACACTGTTGCACTGCCACAAATTTATACCATTAATCTTCCTCCAAGCCTTCCCCAAGGAGACCTATAGCCTTTTACCAGGGTAACTGTGCATTGGGGAAAAGGAAATGATCCAGTATTGGGGGGATTATTAGACACTGGTTCAGAAGTGACATTAATTACAGGGGACCCACAACATCACTTTGGCCCACCAGTGAGAGTGGAGGCTTATGGAGGTCAGGTGACCAATGGAATTTTAGTTCTGGTCCATCTCACAGTGGGTCCAGGGGCAACACCCTGCTGTTATTTACTCAGTTCCAGAAAGCATAATTGAAATAGACATACTGAGCAACTGGCAGAATCCCCACATTGGGACCTCTAACTCAGGCAGTGAGGGCTATTATTATGGGAAAGGCCAAGTAGAAGCCATTAGAACTGCCCCTACCAAGCAAAATAGTAAACCAGAAGGAATGCCAAATTCCTGGAGGATTTCAGAGATTATTGCCACTCTTAAAGACTGGAAGGATGCATGGGTGGTGATTCCCACCACATCACCATTCAACTCTCCTATTTGGTCTGTGGAGAAAACAGATGGATCTTGGAGGATGACAGTTACTTGTTATAAACTCAACCAGGTGGTAACTGAAATTGCAGCAGCTGTTCCAGATGTGGTATCATTCCTTGAGCAAATAAATACATACTCTGGTAACTGGTATGCAGCTATTAATCTGGAAAATTCATTTATCTCAATAGTTGTTAGTAAAGACCACCATAAACAATTTGCTGTGAGCTGGCTAGGTCAGCAATATACTTTAACAGTCCTACATCAGGGGTACATAGTGTCTCCAGCCCTATGTCATAATCCTATTCACAGGGACTTGATCGTTTCTCCCACCCACAAGACATCACACTGGTCCATTATATTGATGATATCATATTGAATGGACCTAGTGAGCAAGAAGTAGCAGCTACTCTAGACTTATTGTTAAGGCATTTGCATGTCAGAGGATGGGAGACAAATCCAACAAAAATACAGAAGACTTCCACCTCAGTGAAATTTCTAGGAATCCAGTGATTTAGGGCATGCTGAGATATCCATTCAAAATGAAGGATAAGTTGCTGCATCTAGCCCCTCCTATTACCAAAAAAGTGGCACAATACTTAGTTGGTTTCTTTGGATTTTGGCAACAATATTGCTTCATTTGGGTGTGCTACTCTGGTCAATTTATCAAGTGACCAGAAAATGGGCTAATTTTGAGTGGGGACCTGAATAAGAGGGGGCTCTGTAACAGGTCCAAGTTGCTGTGCAAGCTGCTCTGCCACTTGGACTATATGATCCAGCAGATCCAATGGTGCTGCAAATGTCAGTGGCAAATAGAAGTGCTGTTCAGAACCCTTGCCAGCCCCCTATAGAAGAATCCCAATGTAGACCCTAGGATTTTGGAGCAAAGCCTTACCATCTGCTGCAGATAACTACTCTCCTTTTGAGAAACAGCTTTTGGCCTGCTACAGGGCCTTAGTAGAGACTGAATGTTTAACCATGGGTCACCAAGTTACCATGAGACCTAAGTTGTCTATCATGAGCTGGGTGTTGTATGACCCACCAAGCCATAAAATTGGGCATATGCAGCAGCACTCCATGATAGATTGGAAGTGGTATATTTGAGATAGGGCCAGAGTAGGTCCTGAAGGCACAAGTAAGTTACATGAGGAAGTGGCCCAAATCCCCGTGGTCTCCACTCCTGCCATATTACCTTCTTTTTCTTAGATGAGAATATGGCCTCTTGGGGAGTTCCTTACAATGAATTGATTGAGGAAGAGAAAACACAGGCCTGGTTACAGATGATTTGGTATGATATGCAGGTAGCATCCATAAGTGGACAGCTACAGCACTCCAACCCCTTTCTGGGGTGTCCTTGAAGAACAGTGGTGAGGGGAAATTCTCCCAGTGGGCAGAATTTCAAGCAGTGCATCTGGTTGTTAATTTTTCTTGGAAGGTGAACTGGTCAGAGGTGAGTTTGTATACTGACCAATGGGCTGTTGCTAATGGTTTTACTGGATGGTCAGGGAATTTGGAAAGACTATAATTGGAAAATAGGTGACAAAAAGGTCTGTGGAAGAGGTTTGTGGACCTTTATGAGTGGACTGAAAGCATGGAGATATTTGTGTCCCATGTGAATGTGCACTAGAGGGTGACTTCAGCAGATGAAGTTTTTAATAATCAAGTGGGTAACATGATCTGTTCTGTGGATACCAGTCAACGTCTTTCCCCAGCAACTCCTATCACTGCCCAATGGGCTCATGAACAAAGTGGTCATAATGGTAGGAATGGAGGTTATGCATGGGCTCAGCAACATGGGCTTCCACTCACAAAGGCTGATCTGGCTACAGCCACTGCTGTTTGTCCAACTGCCAGCAGCAGAGACCTACACTCAGCCCCAGATATGACACCATTTCCTGAGATGACTAGCTAGCTACATGGTGGCAGGTTGATTACATTGGACCACTCCTTTCATGGAAGGGGCAGCAATTAGTTCTAACTGAAATGGACACATTCTTTGGATATGGGTTTGCTTTCCCTGCATGCAATGCTTCTGCCAAAACTACCATCCATAGACTTACCAGAATACCTTATCCATCATCATGGTATACCTCATAGCATTGCTTCTTATCAGGGAAAACACTTCACAGCAAATGAAGTTTGGGAATGGGCACATTCTCATGGAATTCTCTGGTCTTACCATGTTCTCCATAATGCAGAAGCAGCTGGATTGATAGAACAGTGTAATGGGCTATTATTGTGGGAGACTTTTGAAAACTCAATTATGGTGCAAACTAGGTGGCTGGGGCAATGTTCTTCAGGAAGCTGTGTATGCTCTGAATCAACATCAACTTTATGGTGCTGTTTCTTCCAAAGCTGTAGGATTCATGGGTTCAGGAACCAAGGGGTAAAAAAGGGAGTGGCACCACTAACTATTACCCCTAATAATCCACTAGGAAAATTTTTGCTTCTTGTCCCTGTGACCTTGAGCTCTGCTGGTCTACAGGATTTTGTTCCAATAGGGAGACTGTTTCCACCAGGAGAAAAAACAATGAGTCCACTGACCTCAAAGACTGCCACCTGGTTACTTTGGGTTACTCATGCCCCTGATCAACAAGCCAAGAAGGGGACTGCATTACTTTCTGGGGTGGTTGACCCTTTCAGGGGAAAATAGGACTGCAATGACACAATGGAGTTAAAGAAGTGTTTTTCTGGAAGGTAGGTGATCCTCTAGGGTGTCTTTTAGTACTGCCATGCCCTGTGATTAAAATCAATGGAAAACTGCAACAACTCAATTCAGGCAGGACTACCAATGGCTCTGAAACTTCAGGAATGAAGATTTGGGTCACCCCACCAGGCAAAGAACCACACCCAGCTGAAGTGCTTGCTGAGGGTAAAGGGAGCATGGAATGGATACTGTAAGAAGGTAGTGATAAATATGAACTCTGGCCACATGATCAGTTTCAGAAATGAGGATTGTAATGCTCTTTTGCTCATGTTATACTATTTAAGTTGTAAGATATCAAGTTTAAGAGTGAATATTACCCAAGGTCTTGAACCCTATTCTCGGAAGATTTGATGTGAGGAAAACAATGTGTCTTTCATTGTTTTCTATTTGGAAATTAGGTATATGATTTAAGGTGATGTGTATAGTTGCCAAGTTGACAAGGCCTGGGATGTAGTGATCAGGTTCATGTGTCAACTTGGCCAAGTGGTGGTACATGTTTTTCTGTTTAGGCTAGTGCTGGCCTTCTCGTTATGAGAACATTTCATAGAATTAAATCATGATCATGTTGGCTGCATCCACAGCTGATTTCCTTTTATAATCATCCAAGGGGAGTGTCTTCTGCAATGAATGATGCTTTATCTAATCACTGGAAGCCTTTCAAGGAGGATTCAGAAGGGACAGGCTCACTTCCTGCTTTGGTCAGTGAGCCTCTCCTGTAGAATTCATCCAGACCCTCCATCAGAGTCATCAGCTTCACAGCCTTCTCTGTGGATTTTGGACTCTACCTTTTCATGGTTATGTGAGACACTTTTATAAATTTTATACTTACAGATATTTCCTGTTGATTCTGTTTCTCTAGAGAACCCTAAATAATACATTTTGGTTCTTCACCTTATCCAAAACATGGTGACATGTTCTTTCTCTTCTGGATTCTGATGACTTCCACTTCTGGCTGTTCTCCATGACTTCTCCTTTTGTGTCCAATTTTCTTTGCATACAATAATTCAGCCATATTGGGTTAGGTCTTACTCTCATAAAGTTGTGCACACCTTAACTAAAAATATCTTCAACTTCCCTAATTTTGTTTACAAATGGGTGCACACCTGCAGGACCAGGAGTTGGGTGGGACCTGGATATGCCATTTTTTTAGCATGGGCAGGCAACAGGAATCAAACCAGTTTCTCTAGCATGGAAGATGAGATCTCTGCCACTGAGCCACTGTGGCCTTCCCTGAACAGGCTTTTTAGAGGGAACATGATTCAGTGCTCAACAACCCTCAGCATACAGGAAAATATTGACTGTTGATGTTTCATTTTATTTCAAAAACATTTATGGTGTATGTATATACAATTAAGATGAAGGAGTGATAATTAACTGCATCTTTTTTTTTTTGCCTGTGCAGGCTCTGGGAATTGAACCCAGGTCTCTGACTTGGCAGGCAAGAATTCTGCCACTGAGCCACCATCACACCACCCTAACTGCATCATTTTAGACTATTGACTTAACCACTACATATTTTTTCTTTCACCTTTTTAAAATAAAATGTGTGAATTTTGAATTCAAGATTTATTTTAAGAAAAAACAGCTTGGATCTAGTCAGTCCCTATTGCACAAAACCCTTCATGGCTGCCCATGGCACCTACTCTGAACCCGATCTGCACGGTCCTATGTAATCTGGCTCCTACCCCCTTCTTAAATCTCACTTTATGAAATCCATGTCCTCAGTCTGCTCCAACCACAATGGTTCTTTGAGTATCTTCTTGCACTGGTCTCTTTTCTACCTCAGAAGCTGTTGTTTCTCTCCTGCTCAAGTTTCTATTTCCTTGGGTCTTTTACCTAGGAGGACATTCAGAGAAACCTTATATTCTCCTTTCTCATCAGTGATTCTTGATCTTGCTCTTCATTCTTCTAAGGCTTTCTTTCTTCCTAGTATCTCAACTGGGCTGCAGAAAGGTGGAGTGAAGGGCCCTGTGTAGTGAGGGTTCTTCAGAAAAATAAAACCCACAGCATGTGTATGTATGTGCAAGTGTATGTGTGTGTGTGTGTGTGTGTGCACGCGCATGTGTGCATGCATGCATATGTGCGTGTGTTTGGATATGTATAATATACATATTATAGAAACTTACACTACAATTGAGATTAGCAGGTCAAATTCCATAGGGCAGCCCACAAGTTTGGAACTCAGTAGTGGCAATGAATTCTCTAGGAAAAGCTGAATGGAGAGAAAAATTTTTTCTTTGTGATGGCTGAAATCATCAGCTCTCCTTTTAAGGCCTCCGACTGATTAGAAGTGGAAACTTTTCTCACTGAAAACAATCTCCTTTGTTGATTACAGATGTAATCAACCATAGATGTAATAAACTGATCAATGATTTGGATATGTTTGTAAATTCCTTCACTGTAACTATCAGGTCAGTGCTTGCTTGACCAAACAACTCAACACTATAACTCAGCCAAGTTGACATATGAAATTAACTTTCATAGTCCTGCTTGAAAACTCTGTTGCTCTTTGAATCTTGAGTGCTGTGGTAGGATAATTGTGACCCCAATCTCATGAGTTCTCTTGAATAGTGCTGATTATTTTTAACCCTCAACCAACAGGGCTCAAACCAAGTCCACATGGCAGGAATGAAAATAAATTCCACATCACTTTCTATATCATCCTCATTTCTTTCCTACAGGTAAATTTTCTCACTTAAAGCCCACCTTCCAAACTCTGGCTATAAAACAAAAGCTTTTGTGCATATGAATGGAATTTCCCAATTTCTAGGGACTAACTGTGGAACTATCTGTGGCTGTTTATGTACATTATTATTTCCCCATCCTGGACTTTTCTGAATCTGATCATCTCACCCATACCCACTCTCTTTTTAAAAGGCAACATTGGCAACTTATTGGGATTTATTTTTCCATGTTAGAAGAGTTTCTCTTTCCTCTTTATTCTCTCAGGTTTATAGTTGAACCATTAGGACAGAGATACAGGCATATAACTAGGTTATCTCCCTGCTAAATTCTGTGTTCAGTGGGTGGTTTATTTATGTATTGTAAAAATGTTTAAAGAAAGATACTTTGAGTTTTCTAAAAAGCCATGCAAAATCACACCATTAGATTTTTTTCCTCTACTAAGTACATATTCCACCTGCCAATCCCTTTTCTCTTTTGGTAATTCCTGACCTTTGAACTTGAAGTTGCATGTGCTTCTATATATCCTTGATAGGAGTTAAAGTCTCCTTAGGTTTCACCACAGACATCATCTCTGTCTCATTTACTAGATCTTAACTTTGCCAGTCTTCTTAGGAAGCTGTTCAACTGTCTTATTTTCATGCTGACAGTTCATGTAGATCCCAGCTTGGTATATGATAAAGAGAACACTTATAATGCATCAAGGTGGTTTTACTTAACTTTGACTTCAGTTAAATATTAAGATTATTTCCTGTAACACAGATTTGATTATTAACTGCTAAGCACCTTCATGTGACCAGAGATCAATAAATTATTTCTGTTCTCCATTTTAAGTTCCAAATTAGAAACACATTTGAGTGATAAAATTAAGCTGTTTACAAGGTTGACTGCTATTATTGGATTGATGAATTTTAAGATGTACATATTTGTGAGAGACACACATAACAGACTTTCCTGAATTTGAGGCAAGAAATTAATGTCAGATGGGCAAAGAGGGGGGAAATTGGCAGTACTTAAAATGTATTTGTTATGTTGTCTCTCATTTTATGTTCCAAAATAGTTTCAGACTTTTATTCAATGTTTGTATAAAGTTACTTATTAGATACAGGATGATTAAAATAGGATGAGATCATACGTTCAGTATTGCAATGAACTGTCAAAATTTTGTAATTATAAATCTTAGCCTTGCCCATTTTCATTTTGGTTTCTAGTTTAATGACCAGTCAGTGTATATTAACTATTCTGAGAGAGACAAATCCATGCAAAGGTGCATGTGTAGGTATAATTTAGACAGTTAATATGCTTTAGCAAATATTGGTTAACATCAATATGCAAGACAATTTAGAATGAAGTTTTGTTTCATAGAAGAAATCAATTCTTATTTAAATTGTAAGAAAATATTACACACAGTGCAGTAATAATAAAACAAAACATGGTGGTTGTTTTCATTTACTTTTTTATCATGTCAATTTTTATATCCAACAAAGAAAATGTTGGATATATCTCTTCAAAGAAATTCTCCATTACTTATCTAGAAATATTTTTAGAATTTTGATTTTTTGTTTTAATTTATCCATTATTCATTAAATATTAAAAGATTGTGGTTGGTTTATAAGAAAGCTAAAAAATTTTTAACATCATCTATATTGGATTATAATTTGCCTTCAATAAAATGTGTGCATTGTCAGTGAAATGTTGGATGACTTTAACAAATGGATGCACTCATATAGCTACAACCAAAAGCAATTTATAGAAAATGTTTCTATTATTGAAAATAATAAGTTCATTGGGCATTTTTGCAGTTCATTTCCCCTCCTCATATTCCAGGAAATCACTGATCTAGTTTCTATCATTTATATCTTTTACTAATGGAATTAATGAAATACATATTTTAATAATGGAATAATTAAGATATATGGCTTTTCTTTGTCTTTCACTTAGTCCATTTAATTTTAGAATTATCCATATAGCATTTATTTATAGTTGCTCCTATGTAATATTCCACTGTATGGATATCCCACAAATTGTTTACCCATTCACCTTGTAATGGAAGTTGAGACTATTATAAACCTACTATAAATTATCATAAAATAACGCATCTGTGAACATTCATAGTCAAGTATTTATGCAAAAATATTTCAGTTATCATCATTAAATAGCTAAAAGTTAACAAGTGGATTACATGGTAAATTGGTAAATATAGATTTAACATTGTTAAGATGCCAAAATATTTTCAAAAATTTTACATCATTTCATACTTGATCCAGACATGTGTTGGTCTTCTGGTTGCTTTACATCCTTGTTGGTACTTAGAGTTATCTTTATATATATATTTGCCATTCTTATAGGTAAGAAATTGTTTCATTGTTTGGTCTTACATTGCATTTCTCCCTGATGTCTAAAGATGATGATCATCTGTTGATCTACTTGGTCATTTGTGTAACTTTCTTGGGAAACGTCTGCCCCAATCTGTTAATGATCTTTAAATTATGTTTCTCATCTAATAAATGAGGTAAGAGTCTTTAATATTCTGGATATGTCCTTCCAATGATACATGTCTTGAAATCATTTTCTTCCAGTATGACTTACATTTTCTTTTACTTAATCATGTATTTTAAAGAGAAGACAGTTTTAATTTTGAAGAAGGTTCATTTTTTATTATTGTTACTGCTTACTGTGTCCTCTCTAAGAAATATTTGTCTATGTATGGGTCATTGTTTTGGTTTACTAAAGTTGAAGAAATGCAATATATCTGAAGTGGACTGGCTTTTAACAACAGGGATTTATTAGCTTGCAAGTTTACAAATATAATTTAAACTGAAAATATCCAAATTAAGGCATCAACAGGAAGTTAACTTCACTTGAGAAAGGCTAATTCTGTCTGGAACACCTCTGTCAGCTGGGAAAGCACATGGCTGGCATCTGTTCATCTTTGTTCCCAGTTCCACTGCTATCAAGTTCTGATGCCAGTGGTTTCCTTTCTAAGTAATTTTGTGCCTTCACTTAGTTCCTCTGGGACACAACTTTGGGTTCCTGCTTACTTAGCATCTCATGGAAGGCACATGGTGATGTCTGCTGGTCCTTCTCTCTGGGTGGTTGCTTCTAGTTTCTGGCTTTAGTGGCTTCCTCTCTCAGTTTCTATAGGTGTGTCCTTGTCTCTCAGCTTCTCTGGTGCCTTTTTCTTTGAGCCTCTCTTAATTTGATCTGTTTTATCCTCTCACAAAGGACTCCAAAAGGGGACTAAGACACACCCTGAATAGGCTAGGTCACATCTGAACAGGTATAACCTAATGAAAACATCAGGTCTGCACCTACAGGAATGAGTTAAAAGAACATGATGCTTTCTTGGGTACATGCAGCCTCCACACTACCGAAATCAAGAAAAAGTTGTTCTGAGTTTTCTATTAGAAGTATTAGTAGTTTTACATTTCCTTTTAGGTACATAATAATTTTGAGTTACTTTTTGTGTATGGTGTGAAAGGATTAGGATATTTTTCCTAAAAATATCCAATTTGTCTTAGCACTACTTGCTGAAAAGTCTGTCCTTTCCCCCACTGAATTCCCTGACATTTTTATTTTAAATACAATGCATGAGCCTGTTTTTAGATAAATATTTTCCTTCATTAACCTATACATCTATTCTTATACCAATGCCACACTGTTTAATTTGGCTTTGTAGTACACCTTGGAATCAGACAATATATTTTCTCTATCTTTGTTTCCTTAGATCTTTTGAAATTGGCTTAGTGCATTTCCATATACCTTTTTAAAACAGCTTCTCAGTTTCTATAAAAAATAGTCTGCTGAGAATTTGAATGATGTGTTGAATGTATATATGTGTTTGTTGAGAACTGACACTATAACAATATTGAATTATGTAATCTATTTATGTAGGATATTTCTCAATTTGTTATCTTGATTGTTTTAGCAATGCTTTGTAATTTTTATCATACAAGGTTTGCACATTGGTTTTTATAATTCATCCTTTCACAGCTTAGTATTGATGCTCTTGTTTTTATTTCCATTTAGTTTTAAAATTTCAGTTTTCCAACTTTTTTGCTTGTTAGTGTGGAAATATACAACTTAAAGTTTTGTATCCTGTGACTTTGCTAAATTCTCTTATTGATTTTTAAATTCCAGTCTGGCCATCTTTATAATTGAATTGGTCCACTTAAATCTAACATGATGGTATATATTTAGATTTGGTTTGTTATCTTGTTGTTTGTTTACATTTTCTTTATTTTTTTTGCTTTTTCCCCTGTCATATTTTGGATTAAGTACTCTCTTATTAGTCTTTTTCATCTTTTCTGTTGGTTCAATAGTTCTCCTCTCTTTCATTTCATTATGAGATATTCATGATGTATGTTTCAATTATCATAGCAAAACTTCAAATAATATTCTGAAACATTTATATAAGAGCTTTGTAAAAACATGCTTCTATTTTCCTCCTCTTTCTTTCTTTTTTTTTGCGGGAGGGCTGAAGTGCATGGACAAGGAATCAAACCCAGGTCTCCCACATGGCATGTGAGAATTCTACCACTGCACTACCCTTGCACCCTCTTCCTCCTCTTTCTTTTACTATTGCTTATACATTACTTCTATGTGTGTTTAAAACTTTTTACACACTGATGTGATTTTTCATTTAAACAGTTGATGATATTTTAAAGAAATTAGGAGCAAAACTATATTTACTTGCATAGTTTTTATTTTGACATTCTTCATTCTTCTGTGTTCATCTGAGTTTGTACCTTGCATCATTTTCCTTCTGCCTAATGAGGTAATGTTTCTTATAATGCTGCTCTGCTGACAGTAACTTCTCTGTTTGTTTGCTTTCAAATGGCACTTTCAAAGATTGTTTTAAATGCATGTAGAATTCTAGGTTGAGTTTTTAATTTTCTTTCAGCACATTGAAGATGTATTCCATTGTATTATGGCTTGAATTTTTCCTTCAAGAAGTCAGAAATCATTTATTTTTGTTCCTCTTTATGTTCTATTTTTTCCTTCATGGATGCTCATGATAGTTATTTCTTCATTAAAGAATGGTTTTCAGCAATTTAGTTATGATGTACCTTAGTGTGTTTTTCTTTATATGTATTCTGCTTCTTTATATGTACTATGTTTGAAGTTAATTGAGTGTTTTAAATTTGTGGGTTTATAGCTTTTATCATATTTTCAAAATTATCACCATTATTTTTTACTTATCTTCTTTCTCTTCTTGTTTCTGAGACTCCAATTAAGCATTTTAAACAACTTGATATTGTGCCAGAGGCCAATGAGTTTATATTAATTTTTCAATGTGTTTACTCTATGCACCAATTTTTTACTTCTGAAGGGATCATACTGCTTTAATGCAGCTAAGTAATATATTGCTCATTTTAGCTCTACAAATTTGCATTCTATGTTTTTAGCTTCCAGTTCTTTCTTCTTTATTTTTATGTTGTATTTCAATTCCTTGATCATATTTGTAATAACTGCTCAAAACCATTGCCTCTAATTCCATTGTCTGAGGCATTTCTGGGTCTTTTACTATAGGCTGATTTTTCACTTATTATTGTGTTATAGTTTCCTACTCCTTTACATGCCTAATATATTATTATTGAATACTGGAAATTTTGAACAACATGTTGTTATCAATCCAGATAGTATCTTCTTTTAAGGAATTTTTTTTTTCAGTTAAGAAGACAAGTTTGATCATTTTGTGGCTTGTTTTGATCCTTTTGAAGATTTTTAAAAAGTTTTGTTAGCAACATCTAGAGTAGACTTGAAGCTGGGGATGGTTTAACCATATTCCCAATGTGTGGCTTTTCTGGGTAATCCATTGAATGCTGTAAATGTTTAAAGAAGTCTGCCCAATATGGCAGATCATAACTCTACATCTCCCAAATCTGAGTTTGTCACTGCAAGATAATTTTTTTCTTGGTAGTTGTGTCATGTCTAGCTTCATGGAATCTCAAACCATGCAACAGGAGTATATTATTCAGACAAATAAATCATTAAGGGACTACCTTGCAGATTTCAGAAGTTGTTCTCCAAAGTTTTACTTTTTCTGATATTTTCCCCACACATTCTAGAATCTTCAACTGCTCTTCCCAAACTTCATTGTCTCTGTCTCTTCAGCTCAGTAAAACTGTGACTCTCTGTTTGTCTTCACTATGTTAATACCTGGAAAGTGTTTATAAATAGAAAGCCAAAGAGATTGTAAAGCTTTTTCATTTGTTCCCTTACCCAGGGATCACAACCCAGTGCTGTCTGCCCTTCAATGTCTGAAAAGAAATGCTTGATGCATTTTATCCAGTGTTGTAGTTATTTAAGGTGAGAGAACTTGAATTATAACAAGAAGAAAAAGACCATAGCTATTAATTTTTAAATACTCAATTTGTATAAAACTATGGTATAAAACTTCTTTATTACCTCCAAATGCACTCATTGATTCACTTTACAAATTGGATGAACTTGTCTTTTAAAGTAAATAACTAAATCATTCCAAAGTAATGATAATATTAAATTTTATTTTTCACTTACAAATTGAACACAGTAAATATTTTTAAAATATTGTGTCATCAATAAATTTGAAAGTCATGTGAAATAACTGATATCCTTGTTCTACTCTGAACTTTAAAGTGAACAGATACAGTAATTTACTTTTAAACAATGGCTAGAATGTTAATTTGAGATAGGAATTTGTTTTCCTTGAAAAAAATATTCTAAGAAAACCAGGAGAAACTTATTTTTTTCAAATTTCTCCTCAACATCAGTGAGTGTACTGATTTACTTTTTTCTCTATTAAACTTATTGTTCTACTGTATCATTCTTGTAGTCCTGAAATAAATTTTATTTGATTTTAATGCATGTATTATTTTAAGTAACTGATTAAGTGTTGTTATTATATATTTTTATAATGTATTTTTTTATTTTATCTTATTTTTTATTACATGGGCAGGCACCAGGAACCAAATCTGGATCTTCAGCATGACAGGTGAGAACTCTGCCATTTAGCCACCATTTCCTGTCTTAGTATTATATTTTTGATTTTTTGTATCTATATTCACAAGTGAAATGAGCATATATTTTTATAATGATACAGTTTTGGGGAATACGGTTATATACTTTTGTGAAATGAACGGTGGAGTTTTCCAGTAATGGAATTTTCTATCTTTTACTTCTTTTTACAAGGACGGACACCAAAAATCGAACCTGGGTCTCTGGCATGACAGGCGAGAACTCTACCTGTTGAGGCACCATGGCGCACCCTATCCTTTTCTTTTAAAAAGTTTATATGGGGATGAAATTATTTACAGCAATTTTATGTAGTTATTTTATTAACATTTAATGAGGATATTTGATAAACAATATCCTCCACATATATAAAATGTGCAATTTAAAAATTTTGAACTTCCTATGCACCTATAATAATATTACCACAATTAAAATAGCATCCATCCATCAACTCCCAAACATCTCACCATGCCCCTTTGCAATCCTCCCTTTCCTCCTCTATCCCCCTTCTCCAGGGAACAATTACCTGCTTTCATTAAAAATCCGACTACATTTTCTTGAATTTCATATAAATTCATGCATTTTTTTTGTTTACCTTCTTTCACAGAAGAGAACTATTTGAGATTCATCCATGTCACTGTCCATACTTTATTATTTTACATTTCAGAATAGCAGTATTCCATTATATAGATACACCACAATATGTTTATCACTTTATTTATTGAAGGAATATTTGAAGGGGTTTTTGGCTCTTACAAATAAGCTGTTATGAGCATTCATGTGTAAATCTTAATGAGGAAATAAGCTTTCACTCCTCCCAGATGGGTACTTAAGAGTAGAATGCTGGGTCACACAGTAGGTATATGTTTAAAAATTTTTCTGTGTCTTATTATTACATCAGCATGCTGTCTTCCCTAAATCATGATGTCTATTATACATTAGTGAAATATTTAACAAAACATTTTAACGTGAAGATTAGATATCCAAATTTGGGTTTAAATCCATGTGCATGTGTTGCTAGCTTAACATCACAAATATAACTATTAAATTGAAAAAAGTCAGACCTAATTCTGACCATTTCCTCCCTCTGCTATACCCTCCTCTCCCCCAAAACACACACATTCTGGAGCAAATGCTGACCTGCCTTTTGGATAGAATTTAGGGCAAGTCTCATGACTTCTGAATAATTTTAAGGTAATAAAAACACTTATAATCACAAAACGTCTCAATTCAGAAGAATATGCACTCCAATTCATAGTGCAATTTCAGAATTCATTTAAATTACTTTCTTCTCCTGCCTAAGGTCTATTTTAAGAAGGCCTCTTGAGGGAGTGTATTAGCTAAGGTTTTCTAGAGAAGCAGCAGAATCAACAGGGAACCCTCACAAATATAAAATTTATAAAAATGCTTCACATGACCATGGAAACGTAGAGTCCAAAATTCACAGAGTTTGCTGTGATACTGATTATTCCGATGGAGGGTCTGGATGAACTCCACAGGAGTGGCTCACCAACTGAAACAGGAAAGAGACTTTCTCTTCAGAATCCACCTTATAAGGCTTTCAGTGATTAGATTAAGCATCACTCATTGCAGAAGACATGCCCCTTTGGCTGATTACAAATGGAATCAGCTGTGGATGCAGCTGACATGATCATGAGTTAATTCTATGAAATGTCCTCATCGCAAGAGACGTGCCCACCCTTGCCCAACCACCACTTGGCCAAGTTGACATATGAACCTGACCATGACAGGGAGTATAAGAAGCTGTTATTCCATGTCCTCCATGCACTTGTCTTTTAATGATGCTTTAAGGGTGTTGAAATTGGGCAAAAAGCAGCATGTAATGGCAGGCAGGATTGTTCCAAGAAAGATGAGGGGCTGTGTAGAAAGACAGTCTTCGCCAAGTTGTGAGGGTGCAATAGCCCAAAGAATGGATGACTCAGACAGGTTCAACTTGGTGAGTAAAATAGAGCTTTGACTAGTGGAAAAGGCAGGGCTTCATGGTGGGAATGGACAAAGAAGGCAGGGAGCCAAGAGGATACATATGCATAATTGCTAGCAAAGCTAATTGTTTCCTAATACTTGTCCCTCTGGGCATGACTTCTAACAAAGTTAGCCTTGGGGAGAGATGATGAAGGCACAGAGATAGAGGAAATGCAGGGATGTGCATAATTGATGACAATGTTGGAAGAGTTGTGAGGATATTTGAAATTGTGAAAGCATTACAATGTTACCAGGGTCTTACTCTATTCTGTTGAAGTGGTCTAAGCATTGACTTCTCTCTGTTTGGCAGTTGATTAAAGTTAGATCTGTCTATGCTGGATGTATTCAGTTGGTTCTTTAGCATCCTCTCCTCCACTCGCTGTGAGTTGAATGCATTCTGTTACAGTTTTCCAGGGCAGCTGTGGCAAAATCATTACTGATTTGCTTAAACTATAGGGATTAATTATCTCATGGTTTTGGAACCTAGCACCCTGAAAGCACAGACTGTCAAAATTGTCTTGACAGGCTATGCTTTCTCCTGGGTTGTTTTGGTGGTGGCTTGGCTTGCCACAATCCTTGGGGTTCCTAAGTTTGCACCCTTGCTTCTGTCACATGGCCATCTGTCTCATTCTCTGGCTTCTTCTGTCTTTGGGCTACTATCTCTGTTTTCAATTTCCTTTGATCATAATTTGCTTCAGTTATACTTGATAGAGGCCTGCCTTCTTTCACTTTGGCCTCATTTTAACCAAGCATTTTTAAAGTTACTCTTTACAAATGGGTTCACACTCACAGGACCAGGAGTAGGAGTTCAGTATGTCTTTGTATGGAACATGATTCAATTTCCAACACATATCTACCCGTTGGCCTCCTAAGCAGCATTCTCAACCTGTAGGCACTGGCAGTATGTCTCTAAGACAATTTCAGGCTGATTCTTTCTTATATGGTCACATGTGGCTAAAGAACACTCATGTGTCCTTTGGCCAAAAGAACTCTTGACTCTCCAGTTTCCCTCAGTTTAGAAATAAGCACCCACTTGATCTATTATCAAAACAGTATATATTCTCTAGATTTCTCAGATGTACATCAGAAATCAGTTTATTATGACTCTCACACTTCTATCCCAGTCTGCAGAAGGAAACATATCAGATTCTTAGACCTATCTCTCTGAACATCTTTTCTCTGAATTAGAGATAAGAGGAAATGCATTCCCTAGCCCAGCCCAAGGGCATTTCATGCAGCCTGGCAGTCCTTTTAAAATCCCTCTTGCAGTATTTGTTTCTTTCATAAACTGGATATCACTGGTTAGTTAAGACTCACAAAACTAATTTTCAAAATTTTCTCTTTAACATCCAATTTATTACCATTGTAAATTCTAAATTGAAGGGAGAACCCTAAAGAGTTCTATTGTTTAACCTATTTAAAGAGCTTTATAAGTAACTAAGTTAAACATTTATTGGGTGGAATGCACAGACAAGCAGAATTGACAACAACATTATAACTTGCTGCCCTGTGTTAAAGTTATATCTACTTTTAAATGATTAAGACTTAATTTAATTTTGGAAGTTTTAAATTGTGAAAATTTGTAAATTCTAGAATTGAGGAAATATACTCATTTCATTTTTTATTATACTTCAGTTAGATAATACAGCCTGAACAATTACTTTTTTGGGAATTTGCTTAAAGTTCACAATGTTATTTCCCCCCAAAATTCCCATTCTGGCATACATAATAAATCACGACTGTGTGCATCACCAAGAAAAAGAGATGAGACTGTTCACCTGCCTTACCAGATGGCTCATAGAACTGATATGTGGACACATCAGTAACACATTTTGTAGCAGGTGGGCCTCCCCCTCTTTCTGGTTCAGCTGTGCTCTCTGTGGAAAATCCCAAAACCCCCTCTCCTTGCAGCCAAGCAAGATAAGACACATTCCTTCAATAGAAACCCACTCCCCTAGCCTTCAGGAACTGCTGAAGCTCCAAGTAGACAAGATAAGACATTCCTGGGGTGGGGACCCCTCCCTAAATGGTTCAGCTTTGGGCCATTCTCAACTTAAATCAGCCATTCATTTGCCATGTCTTTAACATGTCATTCTGTCTATAAAAGCTAAGGTTGCCTTTTGTTCAAGGCTCAGACTTTCAGAGGCTACTTGATTGAGCCCTATGGCCATAGAAAATGAAACCTGCTTCCCAAAACTATGGATCCTTAGTCTCAGCCTGTTCTAACTTCACAGAACATTCCTGGAGGCCTGTGACCTCGTTCCTGGTTTTCGCACTACAATTTGACATACCAACAATCACTATTCTAATGTGTGATCAATTTGTGTATCACACAGCATTGTCAAAGATCAGAATTTAATATGCATATCTTAAAATGACTTATATGTAATCCTTTATATATAATTTATGCATAAATTTATTCCCTATATTTCTTTTGCCTGTTTTATTCTTCAAAGAGGAAGATGTGTCAGAGATTCCCATAGATATTGAGTATGGCCAACTTATTCATGTATGCTGAAGTATATATTTTTTCAGATTCATGAATCTTATCATTTGCATGTAAATATTATAATTTTAACATAGATTCTTGGACCCCTACTTGATGACAACTTAAAACTAAATAGAAGAAAAGCATAATTAGAAATACAGAGCTGCTTAATTAGAGTTCCAGAACTTGAAACTGGCACAATAAATGGATGACATTTGAGACACTTACTTTAAGGAGGACAGATGGTGTTTGTGGCTGTATGTAGGATAGCAGCATTGAGTTATTTTGGGGGGGATTTTGATATTTTTATATACAGGAAAGAGATACAAATAGTAGTTGTTTGCTCTTATTGCCTGTCAATCATCAATCCTTCAAATAACAAGACCCTTCTTTCTTGAGAGAAAAGTGTACTAGGCATTTGATAATATCTTTGTTCTGTTTGCTGAAATTTTATTTAATGCTCTTTGCATGTTTCTGGTTTAGAAGCTATGCACTTATAAGCTATTTGTGAACATCATAATGGCACTTATTAAATTTTGGTTCATTTTGCTTTTTTAATTAAATAACTTTACAAATAAAAAAGTGAACCCAATTTCTGTATTATTATTTCTGAAAATGAAATAGTCATATAATGTCTTCTGTCATTTTCAACTTTTCTGTATTTCTTTCATGTAGCATTTTACATATTTTTAAAAATTAGTCATTATTTTAATTTAATTTGCAACCATTATTTATTGAGTTAATACAAATATCTGAATACCTGCTGCTATTTGCATCAATTTCTTTCTTGGTTAAGTTTCCTAAAGTACAATCTGTAAAGTGGTAAATTATTTCAGTCAGAAATATGTTTTTATTTCATGCATACTCATGCAAGAAGTTTAGCCAAGCCTGAAATTAGGTTGATGGGAATTTATCATTTCTTTGAAGATGTTATTAGCTTTCAGCCGCTTTATCAGTTTATCAGTTCTTTATCATTTGTCAGATGCTAACTGTGACATAGTACATAGATATATAGTTAGGGGAGTGGGAGGATAAGGTTAAGAAGCTAGAGTACATAGATGATGTCCCAACATCTGAATGAACTTGTAAAAGCGTATGAGATGCTCATACTTAACCAAAAGGCTCTAGATAGAAATTGAGACCTGTGCAGAAAAGAGTTTGCACATAGGACTGAGAGGGTGTCCTTAGAAAGGCCTGCTTGCAAGGTGGGCCCTTGGCTCTCTCTGGCAACATCATATATGAACAGGTCTGAACACCCATATATAAAACTTTCCCATATAAGTGTGGCTTGCTGGGCCTAAACCATTTGTAAAAATAACATGGTTTATGTAGAAACTTGCTTTCCTTCTGAGAGCCTGGGATTTGCATACATGACAGGGAGAAGGTACCTATATGGCTAGCTTCCTATAAAAACCCTGGACACTGAGACTTCAATTGACTTCTCAGGGCAGAAACATCCTATACATATTGTTGTATTTTTGTTTCCAAGATGAATGCACTCTCCTTACCCTCTCATGGGAGGAAGAAATCACAAGGAGGCCTGCCAAGTGATTCCTGCACATGTTGCCTGTGTCATTTTCCCTAATGAGACAGATATGTAAATTTCTACTTAGCTATAATAAATCTTACCCAGGAGTGAGTCCCATATGTTGAATCCTATAAGTTCTTCTAGAGGATCTCCAAATGAAGTTGGTCTTGGGAACAGCCAACAAAAGGTCCTGTATGAGATGATGAAAATAAAGTTTGATGTGTGGTTATTATTGTTGATGTCCCTCTACAAGACTATGAAGGTTATAGGAAATCTTTTCGATACCCAGTACCTGTAGATTCCTTGTGATACTGTATGAAGACAGAACTTTATGAATTTCATAAAATTCAAACATATTAATGAATTTAAGATGACCACTGGAATAAGTCCATACAAAGACTTTCTATGGTTCACTTTTTCCTCTATATTTCATTTTGCCTTCCAAATCAAATTTATGTACTATGATTATGAATAGCAGTCACTGAAGTGAGTATCAAGAGATAAAGAAAGGGAAACATCACATCTGGTCTTTATTCCCAATTCTGACACATTAACCTTCATCTAATTTAGCCTTCTCATCTTATGGAAACTTGGCCAGGTGTGATATTAATATTGGAAAAGTCTATAACTGTATCTGAAGTAAAACACATACAAATATACACTGTTAGTCCAAAGGTAAACTCATTTTTTCCTATTCAGTGTGCAGGATTACCTTAAGAGTGGATTTGGAGATAACTAACTCTGGGTTTAAATTATATTTATCTATTTATTAACTGTACACTTGCTGCAATTATTTTTTTCTGATTCTTTCCTCCATTCTATTTAAAAAATGGACAAATAATTTTCCCTCATAGTTTTGCTGTAAGGAGAATGATAAATTGGTAGATAATTAGGAAAATATCTATCTATCTATAGATAGATGGATGATGAAGTATATAAAGTACTTAGGATAATTTTGGATTCACAGCAGATGCTCAAATATTGATATCAATTAATAAAAAAAGTATTCTGTTCTTTCTCTACTTTGTAAACCCAAATATTATAACATGACTCAACCAAAATATGGCCTTTCAAATAACATATTTATTACATACTATGTCTTTATATAGTATGTATTAGCATTTGTAGCTCCAATCTCTCCATCCACTCATGTGCTCTGGAGGACTGTGACCATATTTATTCCTCATAGTGTTGGAGATTATAGGCAGGAAATTCAGACAGGGGGAAAGAAGCCATCCTAATGGAAAAGGAAGACATAAACTATTTTTCATTGCATATGACAAGATCTTATGGACAGAAAATTCAAAGGAATCCTGCACTCACCACACACACACACACACACACACACACACACACACACACACACATATTTGCTCTTGAGGACTGTGATCATGTTTATTCTTCCTAGTAACCTCAGTAATGATGCCAGGATCTGCCCCTAAGTGTTGAGCTAAGAAGTTCATTGAATTAATACATTCTTTATTTTGTAAAGGATGTTATTTATTTAAGATTTATATGCTACTTTCAGCATTAAACATAGACACACGTGGACACTGACACACACAACAACTGTGAGTAGAGTTATCAGATCTGGGTTTAAGGTCTAAAATCTTCATTATGTTGAGTGTTCCTTAATCTTCCTGTTTTTTCCCTCTGCTATTTTATTTCTGAGATATTTGACTTAATGAACATTTTCATACTTCAGAAATATTTTTTTAAGCTGGAACATGTGATTTATAGTTCTTAGTAATTTTGTTACAATGTTTCTAAATGTTTGCCTGTTGTCTTCACTCTAGAATGAAAGCTTGATTGAGAATAATAGTATTAGGATATACTTTCCGCAGAAAGTTTTCTTGGGGAAGTGTGATGGTGGTTCAGTGGCAGAATTCTCACCTGCCTTGCTGGAATGCTGGATTCCAGGTGCCTGCCCATGCCCCAAAAAAGTCAATCATGAGCCTCAGTAAGTTTTAAACTTGGATATGTTGACTTCTGGGGTTAAATATTGATGGTTGAATATCTGATTTCCCTTTTAGGAGAATTGCTTTTTCTGCTAGGTGCCTGAAAAGCTCTTTCTTAACAATAAAAGTTCAATAATGAGAACACTTCTGACTCAACACAATCATTTGCTGACAATTTTCCTTATTTATACTGTATCACTTGATTTGAAATTTAGGCTTTGCTTCTGATTCAGGAAAATTTTCCACATCACTTTTTTCAGTATTTCCTTCATTCATTTTCTGCATATATGATTCATTTTTCCTAAATTGCATAATTTCTCTTAATCTCTAATAGTGCTATCTTCTTTACTTTGAGTTTATACTTTCCTTGCCACCTTTCCTTGTGATTAGGTGGGTGCCTGCCATGGTTTGATTTCAAGTGAACACGTATTGATTTCTTATCCTAAGGCTTATCCAAGGCTCAGTGGTTTCCCTCTGCTTCTTCTTGCACAGACACAGATAATAGGAACTATTGGTGAATACTGACTGGCATTTTGTCCTATTTCTTGTATTTGGAAGTTGTTCATAATACCTTGCCACTTATTTTCGGTGGGAAGTAATATCATATGGTTTGGTTCTTTTATCTTTATCCCTTCTATTTTATGCAGGAATTTTAAAACTTTATTACCATTGTTGTCAAATTTTCAGAACTCATGTTGCATGCTTGAAAGCTGATTGTGTTTGCTAAACAATTTTAACTGAAAAAATATTTATCATTAACTTTTTGAAGAGATCACAGTGTCTTGTCTGGTTTCCATTGCTGTGGCTGCTTTAGTTCCCTTTCTTTCTTGTCCTTTAGTCCCCCTACGGTGTGACTAAAATAAGTTAATTTATTGTACTTCTTAAAACTGATGATCTATTTAAACACTTTTAAAGTATTTAATTCACATATCAATTTTTGTGTGTTCAGTATGTACACTCTGAAACCATCTTCTGCAGCTTTCTATAGATTTGTTTGTCTCTTGCTCAGGGAAAACTATTTCCTTATCTAGTTGTTGAATATGATTATGAGCTATACGTTTTAACTTTGTAATTTTAGCAATCTTCAAAAGTCTGCACTTAGGTGATTTGATTTGGTTTCTTGTAGATGATGGGGCACTACAAATTGAATCCTTTTTAGTGATATTTGTTGCAATGAAATTTTCACCCTGAGACTATGTTATAAATCAAATGTCTGACTTTCATGAGTGGTGGGTGACAGATATTACTAAGGAAGATTATTGATATTAATTATCAATTTCCCACAAGTTCCAACATAAACTGACTGGTTTTGCTTTGGTTTACCTGAGCAGCCACAGATTTTTCTAAGTCTCTTTCTGCAATTGAAGGTATTTGCTGAATATGTGGCTAAGCATGGGGTGGAGTCAGGTTTAGCTCCCAATTTATCAGATTGAAAGGCTATTTCTCAGTGGGTTGATATCCAGCAAAATTCTGGGGTTATGGGTTGGGCACACTTACAGGGCAACCCTGGCTTTCATGTGGCCTTTTCATTCTAGTTTCAGTTGTAAGTTTAACGTTGTGATTTTCCTTTTGGTGATACTTTTCTTGTGTTGGTGGTTGTTATTCACTGAGGACTTGCTTTATTTTCCTAAGAGGTCTGCAGTGTTTTTCAAATGGGTTCACTCTAAATAATGGAGCACTGGGATGTTTTCCAGTATGAGAGCCTATCAGAGTATCTGGTCTTCTTAAAGTATATTTAAATCATAAATAGTGTTCTTTTTTAGAAAATTTAGATTTTATCTTATTTGAATGTACAAATTTTAAAATAAAATTCTCACCAAATACTTGTGGGGACTACTTGATATTTTTAAATTAACTTTTATGTTTTTTTCAGAGTAAGCTCTTTAGAAATCAAGTACTTTTTAAAAAAGAGAAATCAAAAACAATAAAACCCAGCTGTTTCATATCATCATTTACTTCTTATGCCTGGATTTCCAGAGGTAGCTTCTTAAAACTTTTAGCTCTTGTAGTCATTGACATCTATATTTTAAAAGTACTACTTGCATTATTTCATTATTTTCTTTAACTTTTAAAAGTTAAAGAGCTTTTAAAAAGTTTCAGCAATAATACAAAAAATAATACAAAAACAATACACTGAACTCCAGTATAACTCCCACCTAGAAACCTAGGGTTAAGAACTTTTAATATTTTCTCTCTCTCACTCTCTCTCTCCCTCCTTTCATAATCAGCCCTATATTTCTCTCTCTCTCTTCCTCTCTGTCTTTCATCTATCTATCTATCTACTTACCTACCTACTTATCAATTTTCCAAATATTTCAGAAGAGGTTTCATACATCATTCCCCTTTACCACTTAAAATTTGCATGTATATGTCCTAAAAGCATGTTATTCACTTATACAACCAAATTAGCTAGAATTTTCAAGCTCAAGACAGTTAGCATTCATATAAAGCATATAGTCTATATTCTGATTTTTTCAATTGTCCCAATAATGCTCTGTTGGGCGGTTTCTCCTCCATTATTAGATCCAGTTAAGGATCATAGATATCATTTCACAGTCATTTTCATTTAGGTCTCCTTTTTATATACACTGTACAATTTCCCATCTCAATCACTCCTACACATACACTTCATTGGTTTTAATAACATTAACACTGTTGAGCTGTCATCATCACCATCCATTATGAAAAATTGTCCATCATCCAAAACAGAACCTTACCTTCATTATGTATTAATCTCTCACGATTACTCCCTGATGCCCTGGGTACCCTGTACTCCATTATCTGTCTTTGCAAATTTGCATATACTAGTTATTTCATGTAAATGGAATCATACAATATTTGTTCTTTGAATCTGGCATATTTTTCATAAACATATATATATTGGAAAATGACAAATATACATTGAAAAATACTCTGGAGAGGATACAAAACTGGGGAAACTAAAATAGAACACAAAAAGCTTTATATGTATCTGTCATGATGGTGTGTGTGTGTGTGTCATGAGAAGCATACCTGATAACACCTAAACATTTATTATTAGTGGTTTAAGCAGAAGTGATACGCTGTTTCTTTGTTTTTCTTTGTGGTTTCTCATTTTTGTATATTCAGTTTAAAATTTAAATTAAAGATGTTTTAGGGAAACATCTTTGTTTCAGGAAGAATGTAGTTGTTTTTCTCAGTTATGGAGAAATAAGCATACCCTGTCTTTGGATAAGTTACATGGAGCTCTTTTATATCCTCATGAATATTGGCCAGTAATTTACAGAGTTGGCCTTTAGAGAATTTGCAATCAGACTTACTTTAGGGTCAGGAAATTTTCTAAGAGGAAAAGGGGCAAACAGGTACTTAATCCATCTCTAAAATGATTTATGTTTTTCCTAAAAAGGATTTCCTCTGGAAGTAAAAGTCAAAAAGTTCCTCAAAAGGAATTTACAATGCAAGACATTCAGTCTGTACTGAAGTCTGCTGGGTTTTGGGAGCTGAAATCCATTGGAGCAAAGCTGTTATGATCCAGCCTATGGCTGAGATTCAAAGATGCCCCACCAAAAAAGTACCTTTATATCTTGCCAGACATTTGGAGAACTAGCTAGTTCATGGGGGTAAAATGTTAGAACTGTGAAGAAGAAGCACAAATGTGAGGTACTTGTATAACTAGCACAGAGAGAAGAATTGAGACTGATTTAACTGTTGTTTTTACACCTTACACCAAACTGATGATGTTGTTTCAAACTAGAGATTTGTTGCTCTTCAATTTACTGCAGAAATCTGCTAATGTAAACTATTTTAATTTCTTCAATACTTTACTTAGCATATTTTAGGCTGAAGTGTACATTTTCTCAATCTCTGAGTTGGACATTTGATTCTATGTTCAAAGAGAAGTAGCAATCTTGTTTTCGGTTTACTTCCCTGTATACATGAACATTAATATAAATTTGATAAACATCCTGCAAGAAAAAATTAACTAATTTGTATGTCATAAAAAGGTTAGAGAAGTTAAGAAACCTGCCTGTACTTATTTTTGCAAGTCTATGATTGGTAGGCTGATTTATTTTTTGAAGGAACAAATATTTAATGGAAGACCAATGGTTACTGCAAGGATTGACAAGGTATCTCCAAAACAACCCTCAGACTTGATGATCCACTAAAAGGGCTCACATGGCTGAGAAACTGTAAATTCACATTTATGATTATTACAGTGAAATGATATAGATTGTCATCAAAAAGGAAAAAGGGGCATGGGCAAAGTACAGGAGAAACAAGTTGCAAATGTCCCAGTGGAGATGAATGGAGTTGCATGTAATTCTCCCATGAACATTGTGGGAAAACATGTGTGAAGTATTGATAACCAGTGAAACTCACAGGAGCCTTGGTACCTGTGGTTGTTATTGGAGTTCCTTTATGTAAGCAGGCAGTGCCTGTCTGACTGACCTCAGGTGCTCAGACGTTCATCATAAATCAAGAGGTTTACCTAAACTTAATTGGTCACACTGGTACACCATGGCCCAAGGCCTCAGACATATAAAAACCTTTTTATCTGGCAGAACATTCTGAAAGATCAAAATTTATCTCTCAAGAGCCAGCCAAACAACAATCAATGTTGAAGACAGTATTTTCTTTGATATGTACAGGGCTTGATAAACTCAGGTCTGCCGAGTTAATACAAAAAGTGGGGACCGTCAGCAGGAAATTTGAATTAGACTATCCAAATAGTCTGTAATACCTGGAGTTATCCAGTCGGTGGAGAAATCATGAAGGAACCTGTGTAGTAAGCTTTGGGTTTAAAGCCTGTGACATTCTGTTGCTTGGAGTGCCAGCCATCATTTTTTAATTAAGCACCTGTCTTTTAAGATCATGAATAAATTCTTTCCTTCTCTACAATCATATGATCATTTGTTCTCTTTCAGGTATGGCTGTCTTTCTAACACTCCAGGAATCTTAGTCCTTTTGAAAGGTCCTAGCTCCAGAGAGATATCTGCAGTTCAGAGAGAAATGTGGCTAATTCACCTGAAGCTGCTAGCTTATTCAAATGCATTTATTAAATCTGTTACTAAGGCATGTGGTGTAGGACTTGGTGTCCAGGAACTCCAGAAATACCTTTTCCTGTAATAATCTATGTTTGAGAAACTTATTTGAGCACGATTCCATACACCGTGAATGATGCTCTTGTAGCTGTGCATACTTCAAGTTCTGGATGGAAAAAAATATGTTTGAGAAATTTGAAATTTGCCTTGTGCAACAGCAATTCATCTAGCTGCCAGTATTCAGCCAATGAATTTCCTTCTTTTGAAGCTCTCTGACTTGTCCATATTGACAAGAGTCTGGACAAGGGGAAATGCAGTAATAAAAATGGAATGAAAATATAGGATCTATTGGCTCTTCCGTTACCTTGTCTTTTAGAATTCATCTATTAACTCTCTCTCTGTTCAAATCCTGTCTGAATCCTTCATCTCCAGATAGGCAAAGATCTGGAGGCCAGCTATGCATTGCCTCAAGACTCCAATGTAGACAGCCCATTGTTGGAAGTTTTTTTTTTTAATTTACTTTTTTAAATTTTCTTTGTTTGTTTGTTGCATTGTTGGAAGTTTTCAACCACTGAGAAGATGGAAAAGTTCTGACTGGAACACATTTCTGTTGTGTTCTCTAGGTCTAGATTTCTCACTTACAGAGCAACTTATCCTCAATGAACTTTACATTGTGAGAATAAAATAAAAAGGTGACTGGTCAATATTGCTTTATATATTATTAAGAGGGAACATGAATATTCCTATCCTGTAGACATTGCTTTAATTTTCCTCACTTGTAGTTTGCTCTCTTTCTGTAGGAGGTATGGTCTTTCTATGTACTTTATACAGGAATTTAGGCATGTGTAAAAATGGTGAGTTATAAGCTCACAGTCAGGGGAATATTAGAAATATAGGAGAAAATCCAAGGAATTATGAAGCACCAACATTGAAGTCTAAGTTAAACAATGGACTAGTTACTAGTACTTTCAGATTGTTAGTACAATTGTAATAATGTGCTCTCATCAATTAAAACAAACATACCACACCAATACAAGGTGTTAATAGTGGGGTAATATGTGGGAACCCTGCATTTTATGTATGATTTTTCTGTAAACTCACAATTTCTCTAATAGAAAAAGAAATATAGGAGAAAAACAAGTGTAGCTTCTCAATAGTAAAAGTATGAGGAAATAAAAAGTGAGTTGTCTATAGTAACAAATGCTGTAGAACCATGAAGGAAAATAAAGACTAAAGAAAGCCTCAGGTAAATTATAAGGGACAGGACATAACAACCTCTCCTTCCTTCTAGAGCAAATTCCAGTGGGAGCACATCAGATTGAACTAGGGGCTCTTTCAAATAGATCTATCATGGGGATGCAACCACATATTTTCCACCTCCATTGTTGATGTTACCCCCTTTGATATTTTCTTTTCTTGCATTTGCTCCCCTCAGGCTGTCAGAGCTTTGATGCAGAATATGTGGAAGAATATCAAGAACCATCTGGAATCTTCAGTTGTTTTTGATTTGTGTTGCTGAGTAGTGATGACATGAGCCCCTAATCATTCTGTCAAGGTGAGCTTCAAGGCAGACCTGTGGTTAAAATGTTATAGATATGCCTGAAGGAGATTTACATGTTTCCACCAAATATAAAATAAACACAATGTGGCCAACCAATCCCATTGGTAATATTCCACATAGTGCTGCTGAGATCCTGCATATGTTATTGTTTGTATTATAAGGAAGGCACAAAACTTCCCTTTCACAGGGAGGACAATGCTGGCTGATGCTAGGCATGCTAAGGCCCATTCTTCTTGGGCTTAAACCAAAACCCCATATGAACTCTGCAGAGATGACATCAAAGTACACTTGAGAGTCTTGATCATGTTTGATGATATGGGTCCTGCACAAGGTGGAGAGGGAGAGAGTGTGTGTGTTATGTGTATGTGTGCATGCTAATGATTGTCTATGGAGGCATTCTTGATCCTTCTTACTTAATTTTTCTTCCTCTCTTTACCTATGCTATCTCCAACCTCATCCTCATTATTTGCTTTACTCTTTCCAAGGTGGCCCATGTGGATGTACAGAAAATATTTTCACTAGTGACAAATGGCTTATCCATTTTATCTGTGACAATATAATCAAGCCAGTTAATGTGAAGAGTCTCCATGGAGAGGCCCTTCCTTTCCAAAAGTTACCATTTACTGGGGAGACCTTGTTGTCAAGTTCAAAGTTAAACCTCAGAAATGGCAGTTACTCAGATAGCATATATCTTTGCTTCTAGGTCCCACAATATTCAACACAGGGTTCACAACAGGAATACTGCCCAATTTACCCCTCATCAGTGTCCAAATGACTTGGTGTCCTCATGGCATTTGTGAAATAAGAAGCTTCTTGAATCTTTTCCTCTCTGGAAGCTGAATGGGTAATCTCTAATCCCAATATTCTCACTCCTTTCTGCTACTCACCCCTACATACACAAGGATAAAGTAAAAGTATGTTAAAGAGCAAGAGAAATTCTGGTTTATTTAGATCCTTTCTCATGAGAAAAGTCACTGTTATAGGGCTATTGTATCCTATTTTTTTTAATGTAATATAATTTTTTTTTTTTTTTTTAAGAATTGAGCTTCTGCACAGGAACAATGTGAAACTATATTGGTGGGAGTACAACAACACTGTCACCCACCTCCCCACCACTGGTCACTTGTGAGAAGCTAAGCAGGCACTCAGTAAGAGCTTAAGATGTCAGCTTCATTCTCTAAACCCAAAGTACCAGGAGAGTCTGAATGTACACTCCCAAACAGAGTACAATCTTAAGACAGCACATGACTATTCAAAGAAATGAATATATTAAGGAATCATCAAGATCCACTATCATGATGATAAGAAACCATGTTTTTCAGAGGATTGCCTGCATCGTGGTTAATAGAAAATGCCTAAGTGTATGCATATATTAAAGAGATTTGCCTCTTTGGAAGGGATGGAGTATGAATTTCCTACTGACTAGAAAAACTTCCCCCCAAACAAAGCTTGACCAGTTGGGAAATTGGCCTGTGGAATCTCCCTGGGGAGATGGATAAGGACTAAGTTGTACTTGACCACTCAGTAAGTTTCAATTATTAACATTTTATCAATAATTATCAATGATGTATGAACACAATATTTAATAATGAAATTAAACACAAAGTAAAATGCTAACATTCTTGACTCCACAGTGATATAAATGTATTGTTAAATATTTAAATGCATATGACAAGAGACATATGCATTTCTCTTTCCTTTAGAGAAAGCCAAGTAATTTACATAGAAAAGTCACCCTCCAGGAAATGAAGCTTAGTTCCCTACCCTCACTTGCATTTGGGCTGTGCATACTGACTTGCTTCAAAAAAAGGGTGCATAATAAAATAGTACCTTTACAGTGGCAGAAACTGGCAGACCTTTCTTGGCCAGGGGAACATGGCTAATGTCATGAGTGATAAGTCATATTGATGGCATGTACCTCTGAACTGACAGGACTTAAAGGGGTCATCACTTTTCTACTTCCAAAAGGAGTACATCAGACAAATGCAAAGTGAGGCACATTCTACAAAATACTTGACAAGTAAGTCCCAAAAAAGCCATGATAATGACTAACAAGGAAATACAGAGAAACCAGAAGAGACTGAGGGGATGTGACAATTAAATGCAATGTGATGTCTTACATGAAATATCCCTGGAACAGGAAAAAGGCATTAGGGGCGCATCTGGTGAAATCTAAGTCAGGTGTAGAGTTCAGTTAGTAATAATGTAGTAATGTTGGTTTCTTAATTGTGGCAAATATTCCATGGTGATGTAAGATCTTAATTATAGGGGAACCTGGGCAAGGTATATATAGAAACTCTTTGTAATTAAAAAGAATGTGTATTTGGCTGTTGATGGGAAGAGTAGTCTACAAATATTAGGTCAATTTAGTTGATAATTTTTGGACCTCTGCATCCTGATTGATTTTCTGTCTATTGTTTCCACTGCTGAAAGCTAAATGTTGATGCCTCAAATTATAACTAGAATTGTTGTAATTCCCTCCTTTGGTTCTACCAGACAGGTATACTTTGCATATTTTGAAGTTCTATTCTTAGGTGCATTAAGCAATTAAGACTATTCTGTCACCTTGGGAAATTAAGAGTTTTATCATTATTTTACATCCTTTATCATCTCTCATATTTCTCCCTGACCTATGCCTACATTGTCTGATATTAATATAGCTTTCCAGCATTCCTTTGATTTAATTTTTCATCTATTTCTCTCTATTTGCTTTTAGTTTATCCAACTTTACATAAAAATGAGATTCTTCCAGAAATCAAAGCATTTGTTTTACTGCCATCTGAAAATCACTCTTTTAATTAAGATGCTCAGGCTAATTACATATAATATAACTATTGATAAGTTTCAGTATAAACATATCATCTTAGTTATTTTCCATTTGTTCCATGCATTCTTTTCCCCTATTTTCTCTTTTTCTGCCTGAATTTAAATAATCTTTTTTATGATTTTATTTTGTTTCCATTATAAGCTTATTTGTCTAGCTATTTTTTAGAATATTGCCTGCTTGCTCTAGGTTTTATATATCACAGTTTACTTACAAATGCCATACTAGTATTCAATGAATTTACAACAGTGTAGGTCCAATAAATTTCTCTTTTGTGCTCTTGCTTTTGTATATTTTAATTCACTTGATAAAAATAAAAAAAAATGTCATTTTTGCTATAAAATGTCAATTATCTTTAAAACTGGTTAAAAATAGGAAAAACACATTTTATGTTTGCTTAAATCTTTATCATTTCTGGAACCATCCAATTCCTAGCATAGATCTAAATTTCTCTATTGTAACATATTTTAGTTTGGAAACTTCTATGTCATTCCTTCTATTGCATGACTTCAGCAATTAATTTTCTAAACATTGTTCATCTAAATTTTATTTGTGAAGGGCATTAATGCTGGATAAAAATTAAAAGTTAGCAGAAGTTTCCCCCAGCACTCCATATTGCTCAATTTCATTGTGGTTGGCTGGTTTTCTCATAAAAAAAAATCTTCTGTTTTTGTTTGAGCTTCCTATGTTAGTTATATCAAATCTGATTGCCTTCAAAATTTTCCATTTACCTTTGGTTTTCAGCTGTCTGAAGGAGTCCATGGATATGTGTGTGTGTGTGTGTGTGTGTGTGTGTGTGTGTGTATCTTTTTGATGTTTATATTGCTTTGAATTTCATTTTTTATCTGTAGCTTGAATTCTTTCATTATAGTTTTAGTTTCTTGGCAATTATCAATTAAACACAACTTCTGTTCTCTTTTCTCTTTCTCTCTCTTAATTTCTAATTTTATATATATACATGTGTATATATATGTACATATGTATATGTATTAGTCCATTTGTTGTATATATATATATATATATATATATATATATGTAAGTATTAGTCTATTTGACCACTTGATGATCCATTCTTTTTTTCACTGATTTTTCTCTTTATTTTTCAGGGTATTAATTTGTATTGATATCTCTTCAACTTCACTTGTTCTGTCTTCATCCTTCAGCTCTACTACTGTATTTTTATCGGCAGCATTTCCTTTTGACTCTTGCTTCTAGCAGTCTCCACTTATTTTCTGGAATCTTTATTTGTTCATGCATATTGTCTACACTTTCTGTAGATTGTTTAACATTTTACTCAGTTATTTAAGGTAAATGCTAAATCCAATGCCTTGTTTATCCCTTAATCTTTTTTTCTAGATTATTTTGTGTCCTGCTGTTTTTGTTTTTTGAGAGCCTCAAAAATTTTCTGTGCAGTACAGTAGATGATGAAGTGAATAGTGTTTATGTCTGGAAATGCACAGGCCTCTTCACAGGCAATTTGTGTGCAGGATTGAATTAATCTGGTCAACAGTTGACCTGGATTTGGGTTGCTATATTTCCTTTCAATGTACCAGTGGAAGATGTTACTTAGTGTTTGAATTAATATCTTCAGTTTTCAGCTGTTTCAGAAAGACTGTGTGGTAGGATGAGATCTCTCCATCCTCTTACCATTCCTGAATGGTGAACTGCCTTTGCTTGTTATGTGGCATTGGCCAGGCTCATGTTTGGGTATGTGTCCTGGAAGATGTTCTCAATTAATACCCCACCATGTAATTATTGTTCTCAAATGTGGTTTCTTAAGGTATTTAATTTTTTAGGCCTTTATTCTATGTTTCTATTTGTAATGATGTTTAAGAAAAATATCATGTAAAGTCAACCCATCCTGGTGTTCAATTTTCCATGAACAGTGTGGCAGTTCTGCCCTAGAACTCATCCTCATGCTACATTATGAGAAATCTCCAGGTATTTGAAAGACGGTTTTTTCTAAATCCTATAATTCCACTCATTGTGCCAAATTGTATGTGGCATATGATCCATGATGCCAATTATTTTCCTGAATTCAGATTATGTTGCAATCACCCTTAAATGCAGCTTACTATTGCACATGAGTCTTTTTTACACATGCCTCTCCAATTTACCAGTAACTATTCTAAGAACTTTAGACCTTTTTTCTCTTCTTATTTTGTCTTATACTAACTTTGTTGTACCAATCTTTGATTCTCAGGATAAATTATCTAAACATATGAATATTATTCTTCTTTAAAATTATTTTTGCTAATAAATAAAATTATTTTTAGCCAGTATTCAATCTAAGTCAGTTAGACTGTACATTTATTAATTTCTAATATTTAATTCTTACATTATTATTTTTCAGATGATGTGATTTCCTATCAATTCAATTTCTCAAGGTCAAAGTTTAATTTCACCTCAGTAGGGGTCTTTACTCAATCCTTACACATCATTCAAGTTCTTTCAGCAAAAACCCTTCACTTTAAGTATCTGTATTAGCTGTCCATGACTGCCAGATAATATTAGAAACATTAAGGGCTGAAAACAAAACCCATGCATTAACTCACAATTCTGGAAGTCAGAAATGTGGACAAGCTGGACTGCACTCTGTGTTTAAGTGTTGCTTGGGCTGGGGTCCTATTTGGGGGATCTGATGAAGACTCCACTTCCACTTCATTCAGAATGTTGGCGGAGTCCAGTTCTTTGCTGTATTTGCTGATGTAGGTTTGAGGTCCCCTTTTCCTTACTGGTGGTCGACCAGGAATCACTCAATTTTCCTATTAGTTGTCCATGTACTTACACACATGGCCTCCCCACCTTCAAACCAGCAATGGCATGCTGAGTCCCTCTGACCCTTCCATTCTCTCTGATTTCTTCTACGTATAGGTAGAGTCAATTTACTAGTTTCAAAAAGTTTATGTGATTAGATTTGTGCACCCACATAATCTTCCTTCTGATTAAGTCAAAATTAATTGAGTAATTACCCTAATTACATTGGCAAAAAATCCTTTATTCTCTGGGTGTGATAATCTCATTCACAGGTCCTAGAGATTATAGTATGAAATGTTTTTGTCTTTTGTTGGCAAAATTTCTATAAATATAGATATCCTTGTACATTAATAGTTTCTACATGACAGTATTATTCAATGAAAGCAAGAGCTCATATATCATTATTGCAACCAAAAAATGTTGGTTTTATCTATATTAAGTCTGAATATTAGGTAAAAGTCAATAGACTATTGTATATTTGGATGCAACAAGTTATTCGATGAATTTGACTTCCATAATTGCACTTTGGATCTTGGACCACTTATTTTTTGCATTTCATTAAAAGGTCCAAAATTACTAAAATATGGTTTTATCTATATTAATAAAAGACTTACTAAAAAACAAAGCTTTGAATGGAGAAATATTGAAATATTTCAAGTAATGAATCTTTTCAGTGATGACTAGCAGGTAAATGGACAGTGTCTGACCTTATAAACATTTGCTGATAAGGAAGTAGCTAGACCCAGGATCATAGTGTCCCCCTCCTCCACAGAAAGGGGCAGCAGTGTTTAGAAAGAGATATGGGAATGTGCATTTCTGACCTAGTTACTTATATATTTGTATGTTTGCTCATACTGAACATAATATCATTATGTGAATTGCAGTTGACTTTAAATCTAAATGTGGGATAAGTTGAGAGTCTTGAAGATTGTCTCCCAATATCTCAGGAACAAATATCCCTAAAAGCCCAGTGTCCAACTCTCTGCTCATTAAAAAAACATAATAAAAGTCAAAATCTGCAATATTCTATTTGGAAAAAAATTTGAAAAATAAAGTATTTCACACTCTTTAAAAATAATTATAACCTGTCAAAAGTTTGAGAAATTATTGCTAAATATGATTTACAATGGACATGATGTAAGGGAAAGGTTAAGGTTGACTCATTAACCAATCACGAAGTAAAACTAGAATTATGGGGGAAAATTCAAATGCTTTAATGAACAAAAATAAAAGTAGGAGAGTTCTGAGATGGAAGGGGATGCAGTGTTGGTCTCTTACCTATTTCTTTGAGCATTTGGTATATTAGTTGTTTGATGAAAAGCAAATTATCACAAAAATACAGTATCTTGAAAGAAGAAAATATTGTTTTTATTCTCCTTCAAGGGAAGGAGAATTCACTCAGGTTTTGTAATCTTTCCAGAGTCTTGACAAATTAAAGAACCTGCCTGGGGCTCCTGGATGAAACTTCCTGGGATATGCGGCAAGAGAATAAAACACGCATTTTGGGTTTTCTTCAGAATGCACCTGTTTTGGGGGACATCATTTTTGTTTGCAGATGGCCCATTCCCCAGTGGGCCTGGGACTGCCCTTTGCCTCTGACCAGATATTCCATGTTGAGGAGGCAAGAGAGCCCAGGAAATGAGGGTCCATTACCTCCAGACTGGATAAATCCCTGTGGCTGTGACTCCTTTTGCTAGTTTCAGGGGATCTTTCTGCCCCTTGATTCTTTTCTTTCTCCAAAAGACTCTCAGTGCCCTCCTAAGTAAATTCCCTGCAAGAGGGATGGACCTTTCACTCAGAATTGGCACCCCTGAAGAAGAGCTTTGACAAATTACATGACCTGCATGAGGCTGTTAGAAACAGCTTGCTGGGGATGCTACAGGCAAATCAAACAGACACTTTGCATTTGGGGCACCATACACATGTGTCTGGGCCATGGTTCCTCTTTCCTAAAGCTCCTGTCCCCACTGGGCCTGTCCTCTGATGCAGAATCAATGTCCCAAATGAAGATGACATGACCAAGGGAGCCCAGGACATGGGTGATGTTTCCCTTTGGATGTAGGAACATCTCAGGAACTGGACCTCTGTGTGATGGTGTGGAGGGGCTTTTCTGCCCCTTGCTGGATTTTTTACACCAAAGCAGCTTGAGGGTCCTCCTTACAAGATTCTCTCTTCTTTTATTGAGGTCTGGGGCCCCTCTTTACCAGAGTCCCTCTTCTTCCAATGCCTGGGGGGATGGTGGAACAAAGCATGTCAGGGAAACCTCTTGACAAGGCAGAGGTCCTCTTCTCTAGGTCTGGGGAGTCCCTCAGCCCTTCTCCTGTGGATCTGTTCAAAGGTAGAATTAGGAGTGCCCTCCTCTTTCTGAAGTGTAGGCAATGTGGTCTTGTGGGGTTTCTTCACAAGGAGGAGGTTAAGGAGCTCCTGCTGCTAGAGGATGCTTCTTCTGGCCTCCCTGGGCTCCCACTAGCTGATCAGCTCCTGGGTCCCCATGGGTCCACCTCTGTGGGCATGACAATGAGAGACCCCAGAAGCTACCTACTTGACTTCAGGCATAGTTCACATAGGCAGGCCTGGAACTGGGAGATTCTGAGGTTAAACTATTTTAATTACCTTCATCTAAACATCTCTACTTTTGTGCAAGTAGATCTTTCAAGTAGCAAGTTTCACCATGCAGAACAGAAGGAGCCAATTCAGCTTTCAACTTAAGCAATCATATATCTGCTTTTCATTTAGATATCCATTATTATTTCACATGCAGTAAAAGGTCTTTATGTTTCATTTACTTTCCAGTTTGCTGGACAGAACATTAAAAATTTGCTTATTAAAAAGAAAAATGTTGTAAAATAATTAGTTTTCTACTGCTTCATCAAAATTATTTTAGAGAATTAACCTCTTTTAAAACAAATTTAACCCAGACCATGCACCTCAAAAGAAACAAACATGCAGAAATAAACAAAAAACAAATTTAAGATAAATGTATTCAAGTGTCTGCAGTGAAGAATGCATAGACTCCTACATTTTGGTGCCACTGTTTTGGTTTGCCTAGGTTGCATTTCCACCACTACTAAATGTCACCAGAGAGGAAAAGGTTTACCTCCAGTTGCATTTCCACCACTACTAAATGTCACCAGAGAAGAAAAGATGAATAAAACCTTAATCTTATTGCTTAAAATAATTTAACTTCAGAGTCTCCCAGAAAGCTCTCTGGGAATCTTCTCAATCTGTGAACCATAGTTGGAGTGTTTCTTGAATAACAGGATAAGGGCAAAATTCTTTCACTGTTACTTCAGTTAAGAGGAAAGGTTTCAAACATTTTTCCCATTTATAATATTTATTATCTTTAGTTTTCATTAACACTTTTTAAAATCAAATTGTGGAAGTTTCTTCTTATACCTATCTCACTGAAAAACTTGATCATGAATGTGTTTTAATTTTGTCAATATTTTTTCTTCAGCTGTGGAGAAGATATGATATGATATAGAGGATGTGAATTTTACTGATTTTTTAATATTTAACCAACATTTCATTTTTTCATAAAAAACTTATAATAACACATTTTATAGCTATGTATTTTTGGAAGAATTGTGATAATATTTTTGCTGTGTTAATATTATGACTGTGTTCTTGATGATACTTGTTTTTAATTCTCTTTCCTTGTATTTTCCCTCTAGGTTTTGGCATCAGGTTAATGCTGTATTCATAAAATTAGTTAGGTGTTGTGATCCTTTTTATATTTCCTGAGCATTTTTAATTGGATTTTTTCTTGAATGTTTTATATTTGCCAGTGCAACTTTCTGGGCATTTAGTATTTTTGTGGGAAGATTTTTGAAAATGAAAATAATTTCACACACACAGCTATGCATGCTGATATTCTGTTTTGTCATAATTTCAATCCATTGTTTTATAATTAATTGGTTGCTTTTGTTTATGTTGTCAAATAATATATGAAATTGGCATGAAGTTATTCATAACATATATACTTGTTTTTGATTATCTGTTTCAATACCTTCTGGTTCATTACTGTCATTGCTAATTTTTATATTTTTTCTTTATCTTGATTAGTCTTGGTGGGGTCTTATTCAGGCCAGTAGTGTTTTCAAAATATCAAGTCCTGACTTCTAAAATGTTTCATTGTCTTTTACTCTTTCGTTGACTGATTTCTTATATATTGTCTTTCCTCTTTCCTCTTACTTCACGTGATTTGTTCATTTTATTCCAGATTCTTAAAGTACAACATAAATCATTGTTGTAAAAACTATGTTTTGAAATATAGGCTAAATAACTAACATTTTCCCATCAAGTACTGCAATAACTATATCCTACTAATGTTGAAATAGGGATTTTTCACTATAATGTAGTTCAAAGTATTTTCTAATTTCTCTTTTCATTTTTTTCTTGTCATTTGTGTATATGTGTGTGAGTGTGTTGTGTATGTTCAATTTCTAAATATAGGGGAATTTTTAGATATCTTAATATTATTGATATCTAAGTTAAGCCCCTTTCAATCGGAGATTGCACTCTGCATGAGTTCAAATCTTATAAATAAAGGGCTACTTGCTCTATGATTCAGCAAATGGCTAATCTTGGTGAGTGTTTCTTGACACTTGAAAAGAATCTGTATTCTGAATTTGTTAGTATTTGTGTCCTGTAAATATCATTCCTGGTGAAGTTGTTTGGTGGATGTGTCAATATCTTCTATATCATGGTTGATTTCTGTTTCAATTTGTGTGCAATCCTGGGAAGTAATGTTAAAATATTTCAATATGACTCTTGATTTGTCTACTTGTTCCATTAGATCACTCTATTTTAGCTTAATGTATTTGATGTCCTGTGATTGAGAGCATACAATTTTTTATATCAGTGTTCCTTGAAGAATTTGACTTTCACTGTGATGAGCTTCACCTCTTTATATGTGGTTAAACATTTTCTTCCCTTAACATTTATTTTATCTATTTCATACATCCACTCCAATTGTCTAATGCTTATGGTTTGCATGAAACCATTTTTACTGCTTTACTTTCATATCATGTACATCTTTATAAATTGTGTCTTGTTGTATCCTAAGACTGTCCTGCTTTTAAATCATAAGAGCACCTATATATTTTGATAGAAGTATTTTAGTTCTTTCTTTTTTTTGACATGGGCAGGCTCTGGGTACCGAGCCCATGTCTTTGGCATGGCAGGTGAGAATCCTCTAAGCCACTTATCCACTCTAGTGCATTTTTATTTCATGAATTTATACATTTATTATATATTATTGCCATATTATTTTATTATTTCTATATTTAGCTTTATCTTTTACAATTTTCCTTCTGTTCATTCTTTATTACTATTTTCCTGCCTGTGGCTGTTATGTGTAGAATAGCATTTACTTACTTCTTTTTGTCTTAGTTCCTTTATTGAGTTTATAGATCAACATTTTATTATCATTATTTGTTAGTGATTGCTCATTGGTTAACAAAATGCATCTTTAACTTATCAAATTCTATGTCAGAATTTGTATAGAAATTCATTTTATACTTTTAACCACTTCTTGAATGTAAAATACTTTCAACAACATAGAATACTTCTATGTATCCCCATTATTATCACACATTTTATTGAACTTTTTTTCTATGATGTAACCCCATTTTACAGATTTCCTTTTACATGGTATTTAAAGCAATCAGGTGTTCATTAAATGGACTGAGAAAAATTGAAAAAAAACATTTGCTCTCTCCCACATATCTGCAATTAGCATATCTTTGTGAAGAACTAAGTTTCTGTTGTCATTTCCTTCCATCTTGAAGAGCATCCTTTACCATTTTTTAAATACAAGTTTGCTGCTTAAGATTAGTCTCTAATTGTAGAAGCCAAGAGTTTAAAGCAAGACCTACAGAATTTGTTGCAAGCAGCTGGCCTCAGGATGGAGGTGGTAAACTGTGGAGATTGTTGTGTAGAGCAGTCTGGGAGGAAGAGAATATTTACCCCAAATGGTTATGTTAAGTATGAAGAACACTGAAGATAAGAACTTTGCTCCCTCAGGAAATGCATGCATGCTTATTGACATCTTGTGGTATATAACCAGGATCTGGTTAAGAATAAAATTGTCTGAAGTCTGTCTGAAGTAAACTCAAGCTTCAGACCCCCTGAGCCTATCTGTGTCTTTCTTTCTTTATTCCTTTATTTTTTCTCATCATTCCTTAATATCCTTCGAGCTCCGTTTCAATAGGAAGCAACATCTAAACCTGCCTATCTGAAAATGTCTTTATTTCATCTTTATTTTAAAGAATTATTTTGCTGGGCAAATAATTTTTATAAGAGTTTTATTTAAATAATCTTTTTTTAAAAAAATATTCAGCCTTTTAAAGGCTCTTCCTCATTTTCTTTCTTCCACTTAGTGTTCACTAAACTTTGTTTTCATTTTCTGCTTCATTTTTCTGAAGGTGTTCTTTCTGGTCCCACAGGAAGTATCTTCCCAGTGATGGCTGTCTGAACTTTCTGACCACCAGTAAGATCATCACCCCAGCCACTCAGAAGACTCCAGATGGAGAGGTGACTTCCTTCCTCGGGTACCACTCAGTGGGGAGACCTAATTGATGGTCTAGAATTAAACTACAGATATTGTAGACACATATGTACCACCTATCATATTTCTACACCCAAACCACACAACCTGGAATCCAATAAGCCTAAGCCTCTGAGGACACACTTGTGCAATTGTCACCAGGCACTGTTTGTTTATGGCACTGGGAACTTGTTTACCCCAATGCCTGTTTACCCCAATGGGGTTAAGCAGGAAGATGTGGCCCCATCCAGACATCTGATAGTAGGTACAAGATTGGAAGTAAGTTTCTGGTGTAGATCTGGAAAGTAAACTGAATTCTTGTGGATAGATCAAGATACCATTTTTGAAGCTAAAATATGTGTGCCTTCCCTTTGCATTTAGCTAATAACTTTTTCCTGCTGTTCCTTCTTCTTGGGCTTTTGCTAGGAAGAGCAAGAGGATTCAGGAATATTGCTTTGCTCGACACTCCCCCACTCCATGCACATCTCAAACACAGCCTTATCAGAGTACAATAGCCAGATAACCAAGTTAACTATACCTAGTCATATATCTGTATAATTTGCACCATGCTGTCTGGCCTCTTGGAGGACTTACAAGAGAGAGCAGACCAGGAACATAACACAGACATTGAGTAAGAGTCAAATTTCCTTTGAGCCAGGAAGGAGAAGAGGAAACTCTCTGCTTATTCTGTGCTTATATACAACAAAGATGTAGGTCTTTTGTTTTCAATGAGTCTCAAGTCCATGAGATGGAGGAATGAGGCTGTTGTAGGGTTGTAGAATTCCACTGAGGATGCACTCAGAGGTAGGCAGCAGTGCAGGTCTCCCTGCCTCCTGCAAGATGGGAAAGGGCTCTTGGGGCAGCTAACAACCATTCATCCTTAATGGAATCAGTTTTATCAATGACCTTGAATAAATGCTGTTACCCCCAAATTCCTCTTCAAATCTTTGTGAAATATGAAGCTACATGAATCTTACCCATTCTGGAATCTGTGTGTAGTATTTTTCTTCAGTAATTCCAATAACCCCCACACCTTCCCAGTCCCCCTACACGGTCCTGTCTAAAGTTAATGGATGAGAGGGAGCAGGATAATGTTTGCTTTACACTGACCCAGTCTTACTGTGAGAAGTCTCTGAATGACCGAATTTTTTTGGTCATGTTTCTTTCAAATATAAACTGTGAATAAAACTACTTCACTAGATCTGGTCATGTGTGATGCAGAAACCCAGAAAGGGCTGGGGGAGCCATGTCACCATCGCCTCCTTCTGCCTCCTTGTTACCTTGAGAAGCCAAAGCAGGCAGGCAGGAAGGGCTAAGGCCATCCCCTACTATCCCCTATGCCCCAGTCCTGTGATATCCTGCACATATACCACCAAAGAGAGCATGGGCAGAAGACAGCATATAACTACTTGAATAAATAAATATATTAGGGAGTGGTAAAGATCTCTGCTCATGATTAAAAGTGGCCATCTTGAGAGAATTTCTAATATTAGAAATTATATTATATAACTTCTAAGTGTATGGTGAGCATCTTGAGATTTTCAAGATTTTCCATCTGCCTCCAAGCTCATTTACACTGCAGAATCCAGAGCTTGGCTCCACAGGTGGTTCCACCTCCTAGTTCTCAAAGCTGGTCTACATTCCTACCCACACAGACTCCTGTATTCTCACATCAGCAATAGCATGTGGAATCCTCACCCTTATAATCTGGCCTGCTCTTCTGCCACCAGTCAGAGCTGATTCTCCAAGAATCTGCTCTTTTATGGTTTTCTGATTAGATCCCCCCTGCCATAATCTCCCTTCTGAGTGGCACATGATCATTGGTTAATGACCTTAATTTCATCTGCAAAATTTCTTTTTTGAACTTAACATTGTAATAATGCATGTGATATCTCAATATTCACAGTCCTGGGGATGATGACACTACATCTTTTCACATTCTCCCACCAACATTTCCACAGAGTGCCACATCCATTTGCTCTATTAATGTTTTCTCCTTATCATTCAATGAAAGCAACAAATGTCATTGCTTTAAGAATAAAGCATTGGTTTCAGCTATAGTAATCTAGAGAGTTAATTAGATAATGGTAAATGTACTGTGGATCTCTAAGGTGTGAAAGGGGCTTCAATGAATTTGATTTTCATAATATATTTATGATTATGGACTGGTTTACTTTTTCATTTATGAAGGACAAAATTCTTAAAACCCAGGAGGGAGAGAGAGAGAGAGAGAGAAACATGGTTATTTACCAAATCAAAGATCTGAAGTTGCTGTTAAATATGGAGCACATTGCACAGATTTAAGGGAATGTCTGAGGCTTGACTTGATATCATTCACAAAGTAACACTTAAGAATTATAAAGTGGGGGTGATTCTTGGGG